>NC_141005.1:62235075-62835075 GCF_052327205.1 Somniosus microcephalus | reverse complement strand
TGTGACTGGGAAATTGCGCACTGCATATTTTGAGACTATAGTCCACATTGATTTGGGTTTGTGTTCAAATCGCCCCATAGCCTCTTTTCCCCCCCCCCCCCCCCCCCCCATGTCTGTAACCACCTCTACCCCTACAACCCTCCGAGATCTCTGCGCTCCTCCAATTCTGGCCTCTTGCACATCCCTGATTTTCATTGCCACACCATTGGCGGCCGTGCCTTCAGCTGCCTAGTCCCTATGCTCTGGAATCCTCTCTCCTCCGTTAAGGCATTCCTTATATCCTATGGGGGAAAAATTCAGTTGGTTAGCGTCTCCTGTTAGCACCTCCGGGAGGGCGCTAGGAACTTAGCGCCGCTTGCGAAATTGACCAGTCATTTTGCGGCGGCGCTAAACACTGCCTCCATGATCGCCTGCGCCTGAAGATCATGACGTCAGTCGAGCGTGCAATGCCCCGGTAGAGCCCCGGACCAGATATTGAGTTGCGCCGCCTGCCTTAGTGCCTGCCACTAGGAACGACAGGTAGAGGGAATCGTTTTCAAGTCGGGAAGGGGCTGGGGGAGCACTTTTTGGTACACGCAGGTTGAGAGGGAGAGAGACGTCTGGAGAGATTTAACGCTGTCCTGAGGAGTTTTGGCCCTCAGCACCACTTTTGAGGTTCCTAAGCGCCGAGCTCTTTCCCTGGGCCTATCCATTAGTGCTTCCAACACAATTGCTTTTAAGGTCTCTCCAGGCCGAGATTCAAGGCTGCAATGAGTAGGGTGTGGCTGGCCAGCAAGATGGTCCCTCCTCTTTAAGAACTGGATGGTGCCAGTGTATCTGGCTTCCATGGTAACAGACATCGCCTGAGCTTCGGTGGCGTTCTGAGATACCGCCTCGCTCCCCAATATTTGCGCCTTAAAAGAGGTGTGTAGCGCCTGATTTAGCGCTCAAATCACCTCCAGGGGCAATAGAGGCTAATTTTGCAGTCGGAGGCGAGAATTAGTGCCGGGTGCTTAACTTTGCACCCAGCTGATATTAGCGCCCCAAAATGGGCGATATCCATTTCTTCCCCCTACCTCTTTGACCAAGCTTTTGGTCACCTGTCTTCATATCCCACTGCGGTTCAGTGTCATATTTAGTTTGATAACCCTCCTGTGAAGCGCCTTGGGATGTTTTACTACATTAAAGGCACTATATAAATACAAGTTGTTGGGTTTCATAGAGAATACTCAACAACAACTTGCATTTATATAGCACATTTAATGTAGAAAAACATCCCGACGCACTTCACAGAGACATAAATCAGCCGATCACTACCCAGTGATCCTGCTGGAACATGTGCATGAGTGATATGAGGCGAGGGCAAGGTCAGAGTCAGCTAGAATACTCCCTGTGGTTGAGTAGATTGCTTTTCCCAGTTCGGAGGGAAGACCCCCTAAATTAAACTTAACCATTTTGCAGAGGGACAAAACTAGGAGGATTCAAAGCTGCATGATTTGTGCATTCCAGCTTTAATACATTACACAGTGAATTTTTCGCCTTATTGATGGATATCAGATGGCTGGAGTTGTGCCTCTTCAGAACCTATTTTATCCCCCTACCATAGGTTTGAGGTCTCGCTATGCAATAATATGCTCCTCTTGTCGATACCTACTTGCATATAATAACTGGCTTACGATGAGTTTGTCACATGCAATGCCATCCATATGGGGAAGCCCTCATTTTATTATAGCTCTTAGACCAAGAATGTTTCACAAGTGGGCAAGGGCAGTGTCAGCAGTGTTAGGGATGTGTATAAAGTCAGATTCAACTTCAGATAAGTCAGCAATTCAAGCTGCCTCATAAACAATTGTACAGGCTCTTGTAGCTCAGTGTGGCATTAAAGAGCCAATTCCGATATGATAAGCAGCTTTTGGGGCTTGAGAACTTTATCCAGCAAGAAATCAACAAGCTACGCATTGTAACTAAAGCCTCTAAGATGTTCAACACCGTATAGTTAATAAAACACAAAGGGCTGGATTTTGTCAATGGAGACGTGATGGAGGCGGGACTCCCACTTTTTGGGTTGTAGTCCCGCCTCCATCGATTTGTGGCCAACCCACGTGATTTTCCCTTGATTGACCTTGTTGAGCCCACCCAGCCGGTTACAGGTGACATCAGGGATTGACATTTCATCTGTCAAGAGCTTTTGACAGATGAAATATCAGCGTTTGACAGCTCTGTGAAGCTGTCAAACACTGACAATCTGACTTCTAACTTGAGTCATTCCACTCAGACTTGGTTAGAAATCTCTCTAGAACAGAAAGCAGAATGCTGCAGCTTTTGACAGCTCGCGGCCATTCTGCTTTCTGTGCCGGTGAGATGAGGGACTCCCGAGACCTGAAGGAAGGAAGCCTGCATTAGTAAGTAAAGGTAAGTAAAACTTATTTAAACACTTTACACACACCAAACACACTTACCTCTGCACTCATGCACCCATCACTCACCTGAACACCGGACATCTCAAACCCTCCAAGCCCTTCAGCCCGATGGTCCGCCTCGCTAACTTGGCGTGGTTTGGAGCCATCGGGCAGCCCACACTTCAGGGCTAAAAATAGGGATTAGGCCAAAAACTGCCTGTTAACTACCTGTTAACAGGCAGTTAATTGGCACTAATCCCCTTCCCGCCTCGGGGAGGCGGCTCCCAGCACAGGTCAGGTACCCGCCTCCTGGGAAACGGGCATGGAGGCGGGTTGGGGGGCGGGAAGGGTTCGTGCGCCCCGATTCTGCAATTTTCCCCCCACAGGGCTTGGAAATTCGAGCCCAAAGGCTCTGGGAGAAGGATCTTGAGCTTGGAGAAAGAACTAGCATTTATATAGTGCCGTTCACAATCTCCAAAAGTTCCAGAATGCTTCACAACCAATGAAGTAATGTGGGGAAAAGCAGAAGCCAAGTTGCGCACAGCAAAATCCCACAAATAGCAGATAAATGATCAGATAATATGTTGTTAAGTGATGTTGGTTGGGGATAAATATTGGCCAGGACACTGGGGAGTACTCTCCTGCTCGCCTTCAAATAGCGCCGTGGGATTTTATTATGTGCACCTGAGGCAGGGCCTCGGTTTAATCCAAAAGACTCCCTCAATACTGCAGTGTCAGCCTAGATTTTAAGATTTTGTGCTCAAGTCTACGGAGTGGGGCTTGAACTCTCAACCTTCTGACACAAGAGGCGAGAGTGCTGTCACTGAGCCAAGGTTGATATCACCCATCAATTGCTCAACAATTTAGTTAAACACATATTTAGGATACAGTGGCATATAGGTGAAATTGATTCGGTTGGAGATTTTCTACAGATTTCAATACACCACCGAATACCCCCCACAGTATATCCATGTCGGGCGACTCACCAGAAGACAGGCAGTGTGGTGGAAGCAGATTCAGTAGAAATTTTCAAAAGGGAATGGGATGAATATTTGAAGGGGAGAAAATTTGCAGGACTATGGGGAAACATAGAAACACAGAAGATAGGAGCAGGAGTAGGCCATTCGGCCCCTTGAGCCTGCTCCGCCATTCAATGAGATCATGGCTGATCATCCAAATTCAGTACCCTGTCCCTGCCTTCTCCCCATATCCCTTGATCCCTTTAGCCTTAAGAAATATATCCAACTCCTTCTTGAATATATTTAATGAATTGGCCTCAACTGCCTTCTGTGGTAGAGAATTCCACAGGTTCACCACTCTCTGGGTGAAGAAATTCCTCCTCATCTCTGTCCTAAATGGCTTACCCCTTATCCTTAGACTGTGACCCCTGGTTCTGGACTCGCCTGCCATTGGGAACATCCTTCCTGCATCTAGTCTATCTAGTCCTGTTAGAATTTTATAAGTTATAAGTGCATGGCAGTGTGATTAATTCGGTAGCTCTTTCAAAGAGCCGGCACAGGCCCAGTGGGCCGAATGGCCTCCTCCTGTGCTGTAGGATTCTATGATGTCTGCTGGGGGAATGTGGTTCTTGATAACATGAATCTGGAGAGACTGACATTTTATGGTAGGGACTGCACATCAGTTGAGAAGGGTTAAGAAAGGACCTTGGAGTCCAGGGCAAAAATCTTACAATGCAAGGGGTGAAGAATTCCTTCTGTGTATTTGTTAAGCACCCAACTTATCATATGGATTACATAGAATTACATAGAATATACAGCACAGAAACAAGGTCATTCAACCCAACTAGTCTCTGCTGGTGTTTATACTCTTGAGTCTCCTCCCATTCCACTGACCTCATTCCATCTACCGCACCTCAGCCTTCCAGTGTATATCTTTCTATTCCCGTTTCTCTCATGTATTCGTCTAGTTTCCTTTTGAAAGCATCTAAGCTATTCGGGAGCATAGGGGAGCTGTGCTGGGGGATAGGGGCCTTTTTATTTTTGCTCCTTGTTCTATTTAATGGGTAATGGGCTATTTGGAAGGAGGGATGCAGTTGGAATTGATTGGAACATTTGTGCCACACTTTGAGATGTTGATGTTACCAGAGGCGAACTGGCTCCCCTGAAAGGGTGCAGGATTCTCGGGGATAATGGGGGGGGCACAGATAATACAGCGCTGTGGAACCATTCCCACGGGCACGTGGGAAATTTCCTGCTTTCCCAGATGGCCAGTTCACCCCCGAATGTTACACATATTGTGCTGGATACCAGCCTGTGTTTATACTGTTGGCAGCTTTTTGTACTTTTGTGGTTCAACCTAAAAAAAAATGTATAGGCACTTTGGTGAGGTAGCGGAGGCACAGCCAAAGCTGATGAAATGATACCTCAGCACATTCAGGAGAGCCTGGGGGAATTGGGAAAGAAAGCAGACACTATTATTTCCTTTGACGAGTCTGAGTGACTTATTTATCGACCATTGCACCCCCTGAATAAATAGCAACTTAGTGACAAAATGTAGATAAACTGCTTTCCCGAAACGACCCCAAACCTGATTCTGATCCCTGGTTCCACCACCGAGTATCCCAGGGGCACATGTACAGTTTGATATGTGGGTGCAAGGGCACATGTACAGCTTGATAATGAGTGGGCAAGGCACATATGCAGCGTGATATTGGGATACAGTTGGTTATTGGAAATAATGAAGCAGTCCATGCCTGCATGAAACAAGACCTGGAATGACGTTCAGGCTTAGGCTGATAAGTGGCAAGTAACATTCGCGCCACACAAGTGCCAGGCAATGACTATCTCCAACAAGCGAGAGTCTAAACACCTCCCCTTGACATTGAATGGCATTACCATCGCCGAATCCCCCATCATCAACATCCTGGGGGTCACCATTGACCCGAAACTTAACTGGATCAGCCACATAAATACTGTGGCAACAAGAGCAAGTCAGAGGCTAGGTATTCTGTGGCAAGTGTCTCACCTCCTGACTCCCGAAAGCCTTTCTACCATCTACAAGGCACAAGTAAGGAGTGTGATGGAATACTCTCCACTTGCCTGGATGAGTGCAGCTCCAACAACACTCAAGAAGCTCGACACCATCCAGGACAAAGCAGCCCGCTTGATTGGCACCCCCTCTGCACCTTAAACATTCACTCCCTCCACCACCGGCGTACCGTGGCTGCAGTGTGTACCATCTACAAGATGCACTGCAGCAACTCGCCAAGACTTCTTCGGCAGCACCTCCCAAACCCGCGACCTCTTCCACCTAGAAGGACAAGGGCAGCAGGCGCATGGGAACACCACCACCTCCAAGTTCCCCTCCAAGTTACACACCATCCTGACTTAGAAGTATATCACCGTTCCTTCATCGTCGCTGGGTCAAAATCCTGGAACTCCCTCCCTAACAGCACTGTGGGAGTACCTTCACCACACGGACTGAGCAGTTCAAGGCAGCAGCTCACCACCACCTTCTCGAGGGCAATTAGAGATGGCCAATAAATGCTGGCCCTGCCAGAGACGCCCACATCCCATAAAAACAAATTAAAAAAAATACAAAGATGAAAGTGCAACTTGTTAGTAGGACTCTAGAATGTTAATGGGGGCACGCGTGCAGCTTGTTAACTGGAACATCGAGCCATGTTCACATCCCGTTAGAGTTATAGAGAGTTTACCACCTAGGGGTTGGTTTGGGGCCGGCGGGGGGGGGGGGGGCGGGGGGGATGTGGTGGAGAAGAAGTGAGCTTGTTTCAGTTCCAGGAACAGCCTGGTTTGAAAGCTCTGCTGGTGTTGGCCATGAGTTAGTTGTGGTACACCTGCCATGGTGGCTGGGCACAGTTTACATAACAGTGAAGCAAGAATGAATAAATATATCAATAAATAGTGGAAGATGTTATGACCTCATCGCGCTGCTGACCTCTCCATCCTACTTGCGGTGCCAGTAAATTGCTTCATGATATGTCATTGAAGGCTCCGTGTCAAGTATTGGGCATTTCTGGATGTTCACATGATGATTGGCTTTGGAACAGCAACCACTGGTGATGGGCTGTAATAAACCCAAACTTCAAGAAAGCGACAGCCCTTTAGCAGAAATATTGTTTCTTCCAATTTTGGTTGAATTGGAAAAGGCCATAAGTAGATAAATCACTCTTGGTTTGGACAAGAGAGTTACACAGTCTCATGGTTTGTATACTTAAGGATACTTGGACATCTGCAATTAGCTTTCAGTGTGTAGAGGGTTGGGAATGGGCTGTTCTGTGTCAAACTGAGACAGGACGGGTTAAAGGATTAATGATTGTACAGTTGGAAGCTCACAGTTATAAAGCTGCAGGAGGTCATGGAGCAGCTGACCTCACGATCAAAGAGCTGTTCATTGCTCTGAAGCTGTAAACCTTGATTCCCCACTCCTGGCATGTGTGTGCGTGCAATCATGAACTTTGTGCTTGTTTATGGAGCGATAAGGGTGTAATCTAGTCACATGCAGACTTCCCTGGCCCCATTGAAACAGTCCCGTCTTCCACATCTGTCCAGTTCATTGCCTCCTCCACTCTTTCATCTCTTCATGTGGTGACTGAAGTGCCTCTTGCTTTGACCCGGGGGTCCCCACGTATATGGTGGGTTCATTTTACAAGTTCACACTCCTGGCGGGGAGCATCGCCTGCTGGGATCACAGATCAGAAATACGGTCTCACATTGTTTAGATTTTTGTTAGGTAAGGGTATTAAGGGATACGGAACCAAGGCGGGTAAATGGAGTTATGAAACAGATCAGCCATGATCTTCTTGAATGGCGGAACAGGCTTGAGGGGCTGAATGGCCTACTCCTCCTATGTTATGGCCTAGGCTGGGAAATTGCTCGGAGATACGCCCCTGTCTCCTCCTGTGCTGTCGCCTCACCCTCCTCCATTTCCCTGGCCTGTATGATGAATTGTCCTCCTCGCATCCCTATATTACAAGTACATGTGAGTCGAGGAAATAGGTCCTCGATTATATTCCCTGTGATTTGGCTGCTTTGAATGCTGGACACTAGATATGTCAGGTCCAGGTGCCCAGTGTTCTAAGGTTGACCGAGGCCGCCCCCCCCCCCCCGCCCCAAATTTTTATTTGTAACCTGGGTCCTCTGCGAGTGCCAGAGGCTGCCCACAGCCCCACACAACAGTGGGCCTCCATGGCTTGCCGCACCAGAGTTCTGCCCCCAATCTGGAACGACTCCCAGGGAGCCCCCTTCCAAAACACGAATGACCACTGTGCCCCCAGCCCCCAGCCCGCCGAGGCTGGAATTTTGCTGGGATCAGGGATGCGTCTCCGTGGTGGGTGGAAGTCCTGCCCCACTCTCCCTTCAGCTCCGGCGATGCGTCTCAGTTAAAGGAAGGAACATAGGAATGGGGGAGGCCATTCAGCCCCTCGAACCTGCTCCATCATTGAATTAAATTGTGGCTGATCTGTGCCTCAACTCCATTTATCCGCTTTTGCTCCATATCTCTTGATACCCTTACCCAACAAAAATTCTACTGATCTCAGTCTTGAAAGCTCCAATTGTCCCCCAGCATCTACAGCCTTTTGGGGAGCGAGCTCCAGAATTGCACTACCATTTGTGTGGAAAAACTCCTGATTTTGCTCCTGAATAGCCTGGCTCTAATTTTATTATGTCCTGTTGTTCTTCATTTCCCCCACCAGAGGAAATAGTTTCTCCCCAGTTGAATCCTTTTACCATTTTAAACACCTCGATCAGATCACCCCTCAATCTTCTATACTCAAGGGAATACAAGCTGAGTTTGTGCAACTTGTCCTCCTAATCTGACCCTCTAAGCCCCGGTATCATCCTAGTGAAGGAGGGCAGAGCGTCCTGGCTGGTCTGTGATCCCCGAGGCTCCATGGTGTGCGCCAATGTGGCCCATGGAGACAAAACTTGGGCAACCCCGGGATAGACTCTACATGGTCTGTGGAAGCTGTGGGATTTTCTTGTTCTTCTGACTCTGCTTCAGACATATACCTGAGACCGTCCCCCCTCCCCCCCCCCCCCCCAACCTCTAATCCATATACCGGGCCTCCAAGTAACTGGATTCCAAAGATGTGAGGCCGGTAACCAGAACAAGCAAAGGTCACAGCTGGAAGTGGCATAAACACAGTGGCTTCCCACCCACCCAGCGCGTGCTCTCAATGACAAGTCTGATCACTGGTCTGTGCTGAATTACCCGTTCACAGCCTGGACAGCATAGAGGGGTGCTTCCCCTTGGGCAAGGAAGAGGAAAAATCAGCCAAGGTTGCTGGTTATTCCCTACTGGAAAATGTGTGTGTGTGCGGGAGGAGAGGATCAGATTCTGCTGTGATGCTCCCTGTGGTTGAATAGACATCCTAGCTTGAACTTTCTGGTCTTTCTGGTGTTATTTTAATGCTGTCGGTAACCCATTTAAAATAACGCAGGTCTAGGCTTCACTGGCTCGGCTTGCACATAAACACAAAGAGTGGCCACAGAGGGAAGCTCGACTGTGAAGCCATCTGATCCATGCTGCTACAGTATTCCTTTCCGATAATGCAGACCATGATAAAATAGACCATGACAATCTATTTCACCCTGTCCAGAACAGTAGATCCAGAGGACAGGGCCTGCGTTTGAAGGGGGTAAATTCAAAGCTAATCTGTGGAAACAATATTTCACTTGAACGAGTGGAACAGGCTCCCCAGGGAGACGGTAGAAACAGTTAGTTTTGGTTCATTGATTCAAACGCAAATTAGATAGATTGCTTTCGGAAAATAACATTGTGGGATGCAGTATAGGAGTAATTTGAGACATGACGTGGTAATGAAAGGATAATTACTAGTCCTAGCCCCCTTTAGGGCTACCCCGGATCAGGCGTACTCCTCAGACGTTCACTTTCAACTAAAGTTTGAGGTAGCCGAATCCTAAAGACGCTTGATTGGGTCTAAAGGTCCGGGCTATCTCTCCCTAAAGGAAAGGAACAACCTGAAAATGTTACCGTCCTCCAGATAGCACTTTTTAATAAGTTTAGCTAGACTGTAACATTCCAGATATTATGAGGGTCCAGAAAACTCCCCCAGAATTCTGCAACTCCTCACTAAAGAGTGTACAGAGATTGAGTTCGCGAGTTTGATAAAGAAGTATTATGTGAGACAATTCTAAAAATATAGATTTATTAAAGAACCGACATATAATTTACAGTTGGTGAGTCAATCGCAACATTAACAGTTCCAAAAAGAGAAAGCTTTACAATCTTATCAGAGATCCTTACTCTCAAATCTTAACTTCGCTACAGTTTTACAGTTCTTAAAGTTTATTCAGAATATCCACCAAAATCAAATACAGTACCTTGATCCCCGAGGCACAAAGAGTTGGAGACTTACAGAGCTAGCCCTGAAGCCGAGAATTGCTTTGCCCCTTTAAGCGAGTCTGTTATCCCATTTGAGAGTCCAATATTTATACCCTTTTCCAGTGGTGTTTCCTTTAAGGTTTTCTGCTGATGTAAGCTAATTATCTCTTGTAATTTTTCTGCTGACCCCAGCAGTTCTTACTGTCACTTCAGCTGGTAGCACTACAGAATTATGTTTCTTCTCTAGGTGTTTTAAATTTAGCATAAAAAACGGTGCAACGGCAGGTGCGCTTTACTTGGTATCATTTTTATGAAGGCAGATGTTTGTTACTTTTATGTGCTCCTTTACGAGGTGTAAATTAGAACACCTTGTACCGGGTAACTATTGTCTTGTTCCCAAAGGTTCAGACTTCAGGAGCCTTTAACCTTCTGTTTCAATAAGATTATTGATTCAGTATCTTATCTCAATAGCCAGAATGCTATCACAGCTTTTTCATCATTAGGTTTCTAGATTTCCAGACCCCAGTTTGTCATGTTTTAATAAGACCAGAATTCTTTCATAGAATGGTATATTTTTCTGAATAAGTTATATGGCTTATTCCTTCACAGTAAGTGTAGCGTGCTTGGGAGGAACAGTTGACTTTGGACCTATGGTTGTCAAAGCTGTCCACACTGGAATTTTCCTCACATTATGTCTGGGTCTGTTGTAGACTAATTGATAGAGATTGATTGCTGTGATTAGTCAACAACTCACATTATCATTGTATCTTGTGACGACCAGCTATGGTACAAGGTGAATGAGATGGACCTTGGCCTTTTTTTGTCCAGCAATTCCTATGCTCCTAAAACCACCTCGCACGTAGTCAGTTAAAATTTCAGCAGTACCTTCCAATTGTCTCGCAAAGGAGAAATTTATTCTACTGAACCTGCCCCCCACCCCCCCCGGAGCTCTCACTGTTATTAAATGGCGATATCTGTACTCCTTCTGATGTCATTCACACCGAGCGTGTAAATACAATAGAGGATTTTACAAAATCGCTGGGAACCAAAGTGGGCCGAGCAGGTGTGGCCTGCCATTTTCGGTCTGTTAATGAGCGCGTTGCCTGACTTCCCATTGCGCGCTCTCTTGGCAGGCAATGCTCCTCACTTGGAGTGCAATTTCATAGAATTACCTCTGATGGCATGAGAGTAAATATGTCATTTTCATCCTGTCTCAATCAGAGCTGGAAGCCGATCCCGAGGCGACCATCACATCCTTGAACTTGCGCCTCCTGCGATCCACAGGCCCGACTTTGCCGGCCAATCCCAGCGTCCATATCGCCCTGCGACTGTCAACAGACCACAGCCTGCACGATGAACGGAGATACCTACAACGACTGAAAACCGACCTCCGAAGCAAACTGTCCAGGTAATCATTTCCCCCCCCCCCCCCCCCCCATCCCCAGGCTTCAAACACCTGGGGCTGGATTTTGCCAATGGGGAGCTTTTGGAGGCGGGGCTCCCACTTGCCAGGTTTTAGTCCCGCCTCCATCGACTTATGGCCAACTTGCGCTATTTTCCCTTGATTGACCTTGTTAAGCCCGCCCAGCGGGCTCAGCAGGCCAATTAAGGGAAAGCCGGTTACTGGTGACGCCAGCGAGTGATGTTTCATCTGTCAAGTGGATGAATTGGCTGCGCAAATAGAGGTAAAGGAATATGATTTGGTTGGGATTACGGAAACGTGGCTCAAGGATGGCCAAGACTGGGAACTCAACATCCAGGGGTATTCGATATTCAGGAAAGATAGGCAAAAAGGAAAGGGAGGAGGGGTAGCATTACTGGTTAAAGAAGGGATTAACACAATTGTAATGAAGGATATTAGCTCTGATGATGTGGAATCTGTATGGGTAGAATTGAGAAACACTAAGGGGAAAAAAACATTGGAGGTCTATATACCACTCCCACTAAACAGTAAGGCGGAGGTTGGGGATGGCATTAAAAGGGAAATTAAAGAAGCGTGCAATAAGGGCACAGTAGTCATCATGGGTGACTTTAATCTACATATAGATTGGGCTAACCAAATTAGTAACAATACTGTGGAGGAGGAATTCCTGGAGTGTTTACGGGATGGTTTCCTGGACCAATATGTCGAGGAACCAACCAGAGATCAGGCCATCTTAGACTGGGTATTATGTAACGAGAAAGGATTAATTAGCAATCTTGTTGTACGAGGCCCCTTGGGTCGGAGCGATCATAATATGATCGAATTCTTCATTAAGATGGAGAATGAAGTAGTTGACTCAGAAACTAGGGTCCTCAATTTAAATAACGGAAACTACGATGGTCTGAGGAGCGAGTTGGGTAGGATTGATTGGGGAATGGCACTCAAAGGGTTGATGGTGGATAGGCAATGGCAAACATTCAAAGACCGCATGGATGAACTACAGAAGTTGTTCATCCCAGTTTGGCATAAAAATAAAACAAAAAAGGTGACTCAACCGTGGCTAACAAGGGAAATTAGTGATAGCATAAGATCCAAGGAGAGGACATACAAATTGGCCAGAAAAAGCAATAATCCTGAGGATTGGGAGCAGTTTAGGATTCAACAAAGGAGGACAAAGGGATTAATTAAGAAAGGGAAAATAGAATATGAGCGTAAGCTTGCAGGGAACATAAAAACTGACTGTAAAAGCTTTTATAGATATGTGAAGAGAAAAAGATTGGTGAAGTCAAGCGCAGGTCCCTTGCAGTCAGAATCGGGGGAATTTATAATGGGGAACAAAGAAATGGCAGACCAACTAAATACATATTTTGGTTCTGTCTTCACAAAGGAGGACACAAATAACCTCCCAGAGATGCCAGGGAACATAGGGTCTGATGAAAGGGTGGAACTGAAAGAAATCAGTATTTGTAGGGAAATGGTGTTAGGAAAATTGATGGGACTGAAGGCCGATAAATCCCCAGGCCCTGATAATCTACATCCCAGGGTACTTAAGGAAGTGGCCCTAGAAATAGTAGATGCATTGTTGGTCATCTTCCAGAACTCAATAGACTCTGGAACAGTACCCATGGATTGTAGGGTAGCTAATGTTACCCCACTATTCAAAAAAGGTGGCAGAGAAAAAGCAGGGAATTATAGACCAGTAAGCCTGACATCGGTAGTGGGGAAAATGCTAGAGTCCATTATAAAAGATGTAATAGCAGAGCACTTGGAAAGCAGTGACAGGATCGGACAAAGTCAACATGGATTTACAAAAGGTAAATCATGCTTGACTAATCTACTGGAATTTTTTGAGGATGTAACTGGTAAAATAAATAAGGGAGAACCAGTGGATGTGGTGTATTTGGACTTTCAGAAGGCTTTCGATAAGGTCCCGCATAAGAGATTAGCGTGCAAAATTAAGGCACATGGGATTGGGGGCAAGGTATTGACTTGGATAGAGAACTGGTTGGCAGACAGAAAGCAAAGAGTTGGAATAAACGGGTCGTTTTCCGAGTGGCAGGCAGTGACCAGTGGAGTACCACAAGGATCGGTCCTAGGACCCCAGCTGTTCACAATATATATTAATGATCTGGACGAGGCAATTGGATGTAATATCTCCAAATTTGCAGACGACACAAAGCTGGGTGGGAGGGTATGCTGTGAGGAGGATGTCATGAAACTCCAGTGCGATTTGGACAGGTTAGGTGATTGGGCAGAAACATGGCAAATGCACTATAATGTGGATAAATGTGAGGTTATCCACTTTGGTGGCAAAAACAGGAAGGCAGATTATTATTTGAATGGCAATAGATTGGGAGTAGGGGAAGTGCAAAGAGACCTGGGCGTCCTTGTGCACCAGTCGCTTAAGGTAAGCATGCAGGTGCAGCAGGCGATTAAGAAGGCAAATGGTATGTTGGCCTTCATAGCAAGAGGGTTCGAGTACAGGAACAAGGATGTCTTGCTGCAGTTGTACAGGGCCTTGGTGAGACCGCACCTTGAGTATTGTGTGCAGTTTTGGCCTCCTTACCTGAGGAAGGACGTTCTTGCCATGGAAGGAGTGCAGTGAAGATTCACCAGGCTATACCTGGGATGGCAGGAATGACGTATGAGGAGAGATTGTGTCGATTGGGCTTATACTCACTGGAGTTTAGAAGATTGAGAAGGGATCTCATCGAAACCTATAAAATTCTGTCAGGCCTGGACAGACTAGATGCTGGAAGGATGTTCCCGATGGTCGGGGAGTCCAGAACCAGGGGTCATAGTCTAAGGATAAGGGGTAGGACATTTAGGACTGAAATAAGGAGGAATTTCTTCACCCAGAGAGTGGTGAACCTGTGGAATTCTCTGCCACAGAGGGCGGTGGAGGCCAGTTCATTAAATATATTCAAGAAAGAGTTGGATATATTTCTTGAGGCTAAAGGGATCAAGGGATATGGGGAGAAGGCAGGGACAGGGTACTGAATTTGGATGATCAGCCATGATCTCATTGAATGGCGGAGCAGGCTCGAAGGGCCGACTGGCCTACTCCTGCTCCTATCTTCTATGTTTCTATGAAATGTCAGCGTTTGATGGCTCTGTGAAGCTGTCAAACACTGACAATCTGTCCTCTAAGTTGAGCCCTTCCACTCAGGCTCAGTTAGAGATCTCTCCTGAGCAGAAAGCAGAATGCTGCAGCTTTTGACAGTTCAGCGTCCATTCTGCTTTCTGTGCCAGTGAGCTGAGGAACTCCCGTGACCTGAAGGGAGGAAGCCTGCAGGAAGAAGTAAAGGTAAGTAAAACTTATTAAAACACTTTACACTCATCTCACACACTTACCTCTGCACACACGCACCCATCACTCACCTGCACACCAGACATCTCGGCCCCTCCGACCCCCGCAGACCGACGGCTCGCCTCGCTTACCCTGGCGAGGTCAGACGATGTCGGGAAGCTCACACTTCAGGGCTGAAAATAGGGATTCGCCAAAAAAACTGCCTGTTAACTGGCAGTTAATTGGCACTAAACCCCTCCCCGCCTCAAGGAGATGGGACCCGACGCGGGTTGGGTACCCGCCTCCTGGGAAGATGGCACAGAGGCGGTTTGGGGGGTGGGATGGGTACCCGCCCCCAGATTCTGCCATTTTCCCGGCAGTCCCGTCTCCAAACCCGCCTCCCCAGGGCTGGCAAAATCCAGGCCCCTAAGGTTCAGACTGGGATCAGAAATACCCAGGCCTGGTCCCTTTCACATGGTACTTTGGGCTCATACTTCTGCAGACAAAGGGAGAATGGTAGGGAGCGGCGAGAGGATCGTTCAATGCAACTAACATCGAATTATATAGAATTTACAGCACAGAAAAAGCCCATTGGGCTCAACTGGTCCATGCTGGTGTTTTATCTGCTGCTGAAACCCTTATCCATGCTTTTGCTACCTCTAGGCTCGACCATTCCAAAGCTCCCCTGGTCGGCCTCCCACCTTGCACCCTCCATAAACTTCAGCTCATCCAAAACTCTGCTGCCAGCGTCCTAACATGCATCAAGTCCCATTCACCCATCACCCCTGTGCTCGCTGACCTACATTGGCAATGCCTCGATTTACCCCTCCATGGCCTCGCTCCTCCCTATCTCTGTAACTTCCTACAACCCTCCAAGGTCTCTGCGCTCCTCCAATTCTGGTCTCTTGCGCTGCCCTGATTATTTTTTTGTTCCACCATTGGCAGCCATGCCTTCAGCTGCCTAGGCCCTAAAGCTCTGGAATTCTCTCCCTACACCTCTCTACCTCTTTCTCTTTAACATAACAAATAGGAGCAGGAGTAGGCTTATTGAATGGCGAAGCAGGCTCGAGGGGCAATAAGATCGTGGCTGGACTACTACATCAACCCCACTTTCCTGCCCTATCCCCATATCCCTCCCTTAGTGCCCAAAAATCTATCGATCTCAGTCTTGAATATACTCGACTGAGCCTCCACAGCGCTCTGGGGTAGAGAATTCCAAAGATTCACAACCCTTTGAGTGAAGAAATTTCTCCTCATCTCAGTCCTAAATGGCCGGCCCCTTATCCTGAGACTGTGACCCCTGGTTCTAGACTCTCCAGCCAGGGGAAACAACCTCTCAGCATCTACTCTGTCAAGCCCTCTTAAGAACTTTATACATTTCAATGAGATCACTTCACATTCTTCTAAACTCCAGAGAATATAGGCCCATTCTGCTCAATCTCTCCTTATGGGACAACCCTCTCATCCCAGGAATCAATCTAGTGAACCTTCATTGCACCCCCCCTCTAAGACAAGTATATCCTTCCCTGGGTAAGGAGACCAAAACTGCACACAATACTCCAGGTGTGGTCTCACTAAAGCTCTACATAATTACAGCAAGACTTCCTACTCTTATACTCCAACCCCCTTGCAATAAAGGCTAACATACCATTTGCCTTCTTAATTTCTTGCTGTACCTGCATGCTAACTTTCTGTGAATTGTTTACAAGGACACCCAAATCCCTCTGAATCCCAACATTTACTAGTCTCTCACCTTTTAAAAAAAATTCTGCTTTTCCATTCTTCCTACCAAAGTGGATAATTTCACACTTCCCCACATTATACTCCATCTGCCACCTTATTGCCCAAACACTTAACCGGTCTATATCCCTTTGCAGCCTCTTTGTGTCCTCCTCACAGCTTACTTTCCCACCTAGCTTTGTATCGTCAGCAAACTCACACTCAGTCCCTTCATCTAAGTCATTGATATGGATTGTGAATAGCTGAGCCCAAACACTGATCCTTGCGGCACTCCAATTGTTACACCCTGCTGTCCCGAAAATGGCCCATTTATTCCTAATCTCTGTTTTCCATCCGTTAACCAATCCTCAATCCATGCTAATATATTACATCCAATTCCATGAGCCCTAACCTTGTGTAACAACCACTTGTGTGGCACCTTATAGAAGAAACATACAAACATAGAAAAATAGGAGCAAGAGTCGGCCATTCGGCCCTTCGAGCCTGCTCCGCCATTCAATATGATCATGGCTGATCCTCTATCTCAATACCATATTCCCGCTCCCTCCCCATACCCCTTGATGCCTTTGTGTCTAGAAATCTATCTACTTCTTAAATATATTCAGTGACTTGGCCTCCACAGCCTTCTGAGGTAGAGAATTCCATAGGTTCACCACCCTCTGAGTGAAGAAATTTCTCCTCATCTCAGTCCTAAATGCCCTACCCCATATCCTGAGACTGTGACCCCTCGTTCTAGACCCCCCCAGCCAGGGGAAACATCCTCCCTGCATCCAGTCTGTCCAGCCCTCTCAGAATTTTATATGATTCAATGAGATCCCCTCTCATTCTTCTAAACTCTAGTGAATATAGGCCTAGTCGACCCAATCTCTCCTCATACAACAGTCCTGCCACCCCAGGAATCAGTCTGGTGAACCTTCGCTGCACTCCCTCTATGGCAAGTATATCCTTTCTTAGGTAAGGAGACCAAAACTGCACACACTACTCCAGGTGTGGTCTCACCAAGGCCCTGTATAACTGTAGTAAGACTTCCTTGCTCCTGTACTCAAATCCTCTTGCAATGAAGGCCAACATACCATTTGCCTTCCTAACTGCTTGCTGCACCTGCATGTTTGCTTTCAGTGACTGGTGTACAAGGACACCCAGGTCCCTCTGTACATCAACATTTCCCAATCTATCACCATTTAAATAATACTCTGCCTTTCTGTTTTTCCTACCAAAGTGGATAACTTCACATTTATCCACGTTATACTGCATCTGCCATGTATTTACCCACTCACTCAACCTGTCTAAATCGCCTTGAAGCCTCTTTGCATCCTCCTCGCAACTCACAATCCCACCTAGTTTTGTGTCACCAGTAAACTTGGAAATATTACATTTGGTTCCCTCATCCAAATTATTAATATATATATTGTGACTAGCTGGGGCCCAAGCACTGATCCCTGTGGTACCCCACTAGTCACTGCCTGCTACCCCGAAAAAGACCCATTTATTCCTACTCTCTGTTTCCTGTCTGTTAACCAATTTTCAATCCATGCCAGTATATTACCCCCAATCCCATGTGCTTTAATTTTGCACACTAACCTCTTATGTGTGACTTTATCAAAGGCCTTCTGAAAATCCAAATACACCACATCCACTGGTTCTCCCTTATCTATTCTACCAGTTACATCCTCAAAAAACTCCAGTAGGTTTGTCAAACACGATTTCCCTTTCATAAATCCATGTTGACTTAGAAAATATCAACAGGATTAGACAAAGTGTCCTGTTATCACATCCTTTATAATAGACTCTAGCATTTTCCCTACTACTGATGTTAGGCTAACCGGTCTGTAGTTCCCTGTTTTCTCTCTCCCTCCTTTTTTAAATAGTGGGGTTACATTTGCCACCCTCCAATCTGCAGGAACTGTTCCATAATCTGTAGAATTTTGGAAGATGACAACCAATGCATCCACTATTTCCATGGCTACCTCTTTTAGTACTCTGGGATGCAGATCATCAGGCCCTGGGGATTTATCAGCTTTCAGTCCCATTAATTTCTCCAACACTTTTTTTACTAATACTAATTTCCTTTAATTCCTCCTTCTCATTAGACCCTTGGTTCCCTAGCATTTCTGGGAAGTTATTTGGTTCTGTCTTCACGGAAGAGGGCACAAAGTATTTGTTTAATTGCTCTGCCATTTCCTTGTTCCCCATTATAAATTCTCCCGTTTCTGACTGTAAAGGACCTACATTTGTCTTCACTAATCTTTTTCTTTTTACATACTTGTAGAAGCTTTTACAGTCCACTTTTATGCTCCTTGCAAGTTTGCTCTCATACTCTTATTTTTCCCCTCTTAATCAATCTCTTGGTTCTTTTTTGCTGAACTCTAAACTGCTCCCAATCCTCAGGCTTGTTACTTTTCTGGCAACTTTATATGACTCCTCTTTGGATCTAATACTCTCCTTAATTTCTTTTGTTAGCCATGGTTGGGCCGCTTTTCCTTTTGTGTTTTTGCGCCAGAAAGGAATGTATAACTGTTGCAATTCATGCATTCGTTCCTTAAATGTTAGCCATTGCCTATCCACCATCATGCCTTTTAATGAAGCTTCCCAGTCTATCATAGCCAACTCACTCCTCATACCTTCGTAGTTTCCTTTGTTCAGATTTAGGACCCTAGTTTCGGATTGGAATTCTTCACTTTCCATCTTAATGAAGAATTCTATCATGTTATGGTCACTCTTCCCTAAAGGACCCCGCACAACAAGATTATTAATTAACCCCTTCTCATTGCTCAATACCCAATCTAGGATAGCCTGTTCCCTAGTTGGCTCCTCAACGTACTGGTCTAAAAAACCCATCTCGTACACACTCCAGGTATTCATCCTCCACAGTATTATTGCTAAGCTGGGTTTGGCTAGTCTATATGTAGATTAAAGTCACCCATGATTACTGTAGTACCCTTGTTACATGCATCTCTAATTTCCTGTTTGATGCCATCCCCTACATTACCACTACTGTTTGGAGGCCTATAGACAACGCCCACCAATGTTTTCTGCCCCTTGGTGCTTCTTAGCTCCACCCAGACTGATTCTACATCTTATTTTCTGAGCCAATATCCTTTCTCACTATTGCTCTGATTTCATCCTTTACTAACAACGCCACCCCACCTCCTTTTCCTTTTTTGCCTGTCCTTCCTAAATATCGAATATCCTTGGATATTCAGCTCCTAGCCTTGGTCACCCTGTAGTCATGTCTCCGTAATCGCAATTATATCATATCCATTTACATCTATTTGCGCTGTTAATTCGTCTACCTTATTACGAATGCTTCGTGCATTTAGATACAGTGCCTTGAGATTTGTCTTTTTAACATTTTTAGACATCTTGACATTTTTTTGTACTATGGCCCAATTTGTCTTATTACTGTACCATTTCTTCTTACCCGGACCCTATTTGTTAGTGCACTCCTTTGTTTGTATGCCCTTCCTGACACAATCTGATTATCCTTACCCCAATCACTTTCCTGCACTGCTGCCTTGTCTTTTCTCTTTAGCATTCTAGATTTCTCTCCACCAGGACCCCCCCCCCCCCCCGCCCCCTGTTATTTAGTTTAAAGCCCTATCTATCTCCCTAGTTATTCAATTCGCCAGAACTCTGGTCTCAGCATGGTTCAGGTGTAGTCCGTCCCAACGGAACAGCTCTCTCTTTCCCCAGTACTGGTGCCTGTGCCCCACGAATCGAAACCCACTTCTCCCACACCAATCCTTGAGCCACGCATTCATCTCCCTGATCCTATTGACCCTATGCCAATTTCCTCGTGGCTCCAGTAATAATCCAGAGATTATGACCTTTGTGGTTCTGCTTTTTAATTTAGTCCCTAGCTGCTCAAACTCTCAGCAGAACCTCTTTGTCCTACCTATGTCGCTGGTAACTACATGGACCACGACAACTGGATCCTCCCCCTCCCACTCCAAGTTCTTCTCCAGCCCGAAGGAGATGTCCTTTACCCTGGCAACATAGCCTTCGGGACTCACGCTCCTGGCTGCAGAGAACAGTGTCTATCCCCCTAACTATACTGTCGCCTACTACAACCACCTTCCTTTTTACTCCCCCCCACTTGAACGGCTTCCTGTACCACGGTGCAGTGGTCAGTTTGCTCGTCCTCCTCTCAGTCCTCGCACTTGTCCACAATGGTTGCATGAACCTCAAATCTATTGGACAAGTGCAGGGACCGAGGCTCCTGTAATACTACCTCCTGGATCCCCGCACCTGCCTCACTCACAGTCACACCCTCCTGTCCCTGACCACGTGTCAATTCTAAAGTATTTAATCCAAGGGGTGTGGCTGCCTCCAGGAGCAAAAGGTCCAGGTAACTTTCTCCCCCTCCCTGATGTCTCGCAATGTCTGCAGCTCGGACTCCAGCTCCTCCACTCGGAGTCGAAGTTCCTCGAGCCGCAGACACTTACCGCGGATGTAGTCGCCCTGGACAAAAATGTCCACAAGCTCCCACTTATTGCAGCAGCAACGCATCTCCTGTTCTCCCATTATTTTATTTATTTAATTAATTAGTTTTAGGTTAATCAAATTATTTACCTCATTTAGTTTATTAAATTAATTAAATTAAGTTTAGATTTTAAACTTTAGTTATATATTAACTTAAAACTTAGCCCACAGTCACTACCAATCACTTACCTGCCTTACCTGTGACGCCACACTGCTGTTTTTTTCTTGTTGATGCCTTCTGAAAATCCCAATATAGTACATCCACTGGTTCTCCCTTATCTACCCTGCTAGTTACACCCACAAAAAACTCCCTTTGTCAAGCACAATTTCCCTTTCATAAAACCATGTTGACTCTGCCTAATCATATTGTGATTTTCCAAGTGCCCTGTTATGACGCTTCTTAAAACTTACCTTTTTTTTAACCAAGGTTCTGGTCACTTGTCCTAATAGCTTCTTACGTGGCTCGGTGTCAAATTGTGTTGATTATCGCTCCTTGGGGTGTTTTACTACATTAAAAGTGCTATAGTTGTTGTTATTGTGTGCTCTACACAAGCTTCCTCCCACCCTACTTCATCTAACCCTATCAGTATGTCCGTCTATCCCTTTCTCCCTCATGTACTTTATCTAGCATCCCCTTAAATACATCTATACTATTCGCCTCGACTACTCCTCTGTAGTAGCGAGTTCCACATTCTCACCACTCTCTGGGTAAAGAGGTTTCTCCTGAATTCCCTATTGGATTTATTTGTGACTATCTTCTATTTATGGCCCCTAGTTTTGGACTCCCCACAAGTGGAAACATTTTCTTTACCTCTACCCTATAAAACCCCTTCATAATCTTAGAGATCTCTATTGGGTCACCCCTCAGCCTTCTCTTTTCTAGAGAAGAGCCCCAGCAGGGATAGAAACCGAGGGCCAGAGTTCCCCAAAACCAAGCAGTGTGGTGAGTCAGGATAACTGCAGGGCAACATGGAGCACTGTCAATTGGGGATGGGCAATAAATGCCGGCCATGCCAACGACGCCCACATCCCATAAGCGAATTAAAAACAACACCCCCCCCCCCCCCCCCCCGCCGCCATGTATTTCAGGGCTTTTGGCTCTCCTCAAGCCTGTCAACCCCCCCTCATCTGAACATGCTTTGTTTGACCAGTGGCTTGATCGCTTCCAACCCTCTCCTTCCTGTTCTCTCTTCTTCCCTACCCCATCTGCCACCATACTCCCACAGCTTACTCTCCCCTCCTTCTCCCTCTCTTCCCCACCTCTTCCTACTGTTCCTCCTCATCTTTCCTTCTCCCCCTCCTCCTCCCTTCTTACTCCTCTCTCTCTTTATTCTATTCCCTCCCTTCTCTCATCCTATCCTGTCCACCCCTCCTCTCTCCCTCTCCCTCATCTTAGCGTCCCCTTCCTCTAACCCTGCTTGGCCTCTATTGAACTTCACCTTGGCTCGCCATGTGGGAGATCGACTAGTTTCAATTAAGGAAGGAACAAGACAGAAATAACAGAGGAGACAGAGGAGACAGTGGCCCGGAATTTGTGGTCAGAGGTGAAGCAAAGGCGTTTGCCGCTGGCCCCGAAGAGTGCTGCCCACAGCGATCTCTGTGGTGAGAAATTTGGCTTTTTCGACGTGCAAGTGATTTCAGTGCAATATAGTGGGGAATCCCTAATGTGATCTGCTGTGAAGTCAACAAGCTGTCTCAGCAGCCAATCACGTTGCAGAATTCTCACAGACAGGGAAGCAGGAAATGAGAACCTGCTTTTATCCTGACTTTTAAAAATGTTATAGAGCAAAACAAAGATTGGGGCTCTCACATGGGGAAAAGGTAAAACCTGAAATAAATATGAACAAACTTTAAAAAAAAAAATATATTTTAAAGTTTCTTAAAAATTGTAATTTTTATTATAATGGAGAAATTTGACACTCCACAAAATTAAAATGAGTTTTTCAGGACCATAGTGTTTGTTAAGCAGTCAATACGCTGTTAAAACCCCAGTTACACCTAATCCAACAAGACCTAACTTTTAAAGAGGAATTTAACAGCGATATTACCACGGAAAAGCCCAAGTAATCGTCAGTTTCAAATATTTCACTGATTACACTGATTGCCGGCTATGGTGGGCGGGTGGGGTGCAAACCGCAGCCAGTGTCAGAGCATTGAATGACTGACGGTAACTTCAGGACTTCTGCGTCAGGATGTGCATGCGCTACATCCTGAAGTTGCAGTCAGTTTGAAAGGGGTAATAACAGCGAACGCTGTTAGTTTGCCATTATTACGTGCCACAAATTCTGGCCCAATAATTGAGTGTGAAACCACAACAACAACAAATTGTATCTATATAGCGCCTTTAACACAGTAAAACGTCCCACGGTGCTTCACAGGAGTATAAGACAAAAAATTTGACACCGAGCCACATAAGGAGCAATTAGGGCAGATGACCAAAAGCTTGGTCAAAGAGTAGGTTTTAAGGAGCGTCTTAAAGGAGAAAGAGAGGCGGAGAGGTTTAAGCAGGGAATTCCAGAGCTTCGGGCCTCGGCAACAGAAGGCACGGCCACCAATGGTTGAGTGATTATCAGGGATGCTCGAGGACAAAATTAGAGGAGCGCAGATATTTCGGGGTGGGGGGGCTGAAGGAGATTACAGAGATAGGGAGGGACGAGGCCATGGAGGGAGGGATTTGAAAACAAGGATGAGAATTTTGAAATTGAGGCATTGCTTAACCGGGAGCCAGTGTAGGTCAGCGAGCACAGGGGTGATGGGTGAATGGGACTTGGTGCGAGTTAGGACACGGGCAGCAGAGTTTTGGATGACCTCATGTATATGTATATATAAACCACAATAAATGCAATCAAACCAACTGTGCTAGAAGTTGTTTTGAACACTGATCGGAATAGGCTCGGGCACTGAGTTAGTCCTCTCACCTCTGGGACCTGGCTGGCGGATGAATTCTGCCCTCTGCTGGCTCTAAGGGTTTGTGCAGTCTGCAGCCAGCTGCGAGTGGATGCTGGCACAAGACTTGCCCTCAATTGCCAGGAGGCTTGTGTCTCCACTGTAGAACACCAATCCAGGATCAGGATGTTGCAGTGTAATTATTTCATTCATTATCGGGATGTAGGCATTGCTGGAACGGCCATCATATATCGCCCGCCCCTCGTTGCCCTGAGAAAGTGGCAGTGAATCTTCTCCTTGAACCTCTGGTATAATTGAGTGGCTCGCTGGGTCACTTCAGAGAGCAGTTAAGAGTCAAGAACATTGGTGTGGGTCTGGAGTCACATATAGGCCAGACCGGGTGAGGACGGCAGGTTTCTTTCCCCGAGGACGTTAGTGACCAGTTGGTACCAGGTTTTAAATCGCGGTGGGATTTGAACTCATTCTCTGGATTACTAGCCCAGTAACACAACCACTTCACCACCGTACTCGCTGATGTTGGACTTTGCGGCAGTGGGATGGTTCAGGTCACCTCGCGCACTGGGGCTGGCTGATATCAATCCCACAGATGAAGTGGCTTTTATATTTTGCGCTTAATGGCGACAGGTACGACTAACCGGCTTTCACAATTCTCTCCCTCAGCTCCTCGGGCTCGCAGCTGGAGCCTGCACCCTCCACAGGCCTTGTAGCCCTGTACCTGCTGGCTCTGCGCGCCTCCTGCCAGGACCTGCCCAGCCGTCAGAGTGCACTGTCACACCTGAAAAACAAACTCACTGCAGAAAAAAACCACCAAAAACGTAAGTGCTTTCAGCCCTTTCATACTTCTATTTTCTCCTGGAAATAAAACTCAATAATGTGGAGTCCATTTGTGAATGAATGTTCCTTTTAAGGCTAGTGTTCAGGAGCCCAGTTATTATGCTTAATATATGGGGAATGTCACCACCCCCCCTCCCGCAGAGAAGAATATGCACACTTAGTTCTTCTCCCTCTCTTGCCTTGATGCCCTCCTCCCACCAGCCACTCTCCTCTCCCCCCGCCCCCACTCCCTCACCACCCTGACTCTGCCATTGGTGCGTGGCTGCTTCCCAAGCTCCAACAAAGCTGCGATCAGTTGACCATCAGGGAGGTCGTGTTAGCAACCTGCTTACGACCCTCCAACTTCCCCCGCTTTGCGAGAAAACATTTTGAGGCCTCTGCCCAAACCTCCCCTACCCCGAAGTGTAGCTCAGTTAGGATAGGAATTGATTCCCACTCCATGGTAATGCATGTTGGTGCATAGACTGGGAGCCTGTTTATGATGGACTGTCTCTTTAATGATGATCGTTCTGCAACTTGTACAGGAAGAATGTTCCTTTTATAAAAAAAAAAAAATTACCGGAGATGATTAGGGTCGACAGGAAACTCTTATTTCCTGATTATAACTTTAAATTCTTTAACTTTGTTGCATCCACAAACACCGTTCTCGTCTGTGACCAATGTAAACACATTTTCTTCAAAAACTATGTGTGTAAATCGGCCTGCTGTGAAGAAAACCTCTGATCAATTTTGAGCTAACAACAAAATAATGTCATGGTGTCTGGGATGTTGCTGAGAAATGTGTGCGGTGTGAGCTCAGTGTGTGCGGTGTGAGCTCAGTGTGTGCGGTGTGAGCTCTTGGTGTGCGCGGTGTGAGCTCAGTGTGCGCGGTGTGAGCTCTCGCGGTGTGAGCTCTCGGTGTGTGTGGTGTGAGCTCAGTGTGCGCGGTGTGAGCTCTCGGTGTGTGCGGTGTGAGCTCTCGGTGTGTGCGGTGTGAGCTCAGTGTGCGCGGTGTGAGCTCTCGGTGTGTGCGGTGTGAGCTCTCGGTGTGTGCGGTGTGAGCTCAGTGTGTGCGGTGTGAGCTCTCGGTGTGCGCGGTGTGAGCTCTCAGTGTGTGCGGTGTGAGCTCAGTGTGTGCGGTGTGAGCTCTCAGTGTGTGCGGTGTGAGCTCAGTGTGTGCGGTGTGAGCTCAGTGTGTGCGGTGTGAGCTCTCGGTGTGTGCGGTGTGAGCTCTCGGTGTGCGCGGTGTGAGCTCTCAGTGTGCGCGGTGTGAGCTCAGTGTGCGCGGTGTGAGCTCTCGGTGTGTGCGGTGTTAGCTCTCGGTGTGTGCGGTGTGAGCTCTCGGTGTGCGCGGTGTGAGCTCTCAGTGTGCGCGGTGTGAGCTCAGTGTGTGCGGTGTGAGCTCTCGGTGTGTGCGGTGTGAGCTCTCGGTGTGCGCGGTGTGAGCTCTCGGTGTGCGCGGTGTGAGCTCTCGGTGTGCGCGGTGTGAGCTCTCGGTGTGCGCGGTGTGAGCTCTCGGTGTGCGCGGTGTGAGCTCTCGGTGTGCGCGGTGTGAGCTCTCGGTGTGCGCGGTGTGAGCTCTCGGTGTGCGCGGTGTGAGCTCTCGGTGTGAGCTCGGTGTGCGCGGTGTGAGCTCTCGGTGTGCGCGGTGTGAGCTCTCGGTGTGTGTGGTGTGAGCTCTCGGTGTGCGCGGTGTGAGCTCTCGGTGTGTGCGGTGTGAGCTCAGTGTGTGCGGTGTGAGCTCTCGGTGTGTGCGGTGTGAGCTCAGTGTGCGCGGTGTGAGCTCTCGGTGTGTGCGGTGTGAGCTCTCGGTGTGTGCGGTGTGAGCTCAGTGTGTGCGGTGTGAGCTCAGTGTGTGCGGTGTGAGCTCTCGGTGTGTGCGGTGTGAGCTCTCGGTGTGTGTGCGGTGTGAGCTCTCGGTGTGTGCGGTGTGAGCTCTCGGTGTGCGCGGTGTGAGCTCTCAGTGTGCGCGGTGTGAGCTCAGTGTGAGCTCAGTGTGTGCGGTGTGAGCTCTCGGAGTGTGCGGTGTGAGCTCTCGGTGTGTGCGGTGTGAGCTCTCGGTGTGCGCGGTGTGAGCTCTCGGTGTGCGCGGTGTGAGCTCTCGGTGTGCGCGGTGTGAGCTCTCGGTGTGCGCGGTGTGAGCTCTCGGTGTGCGCGGTGTGAGCTCTCGGTGTGCGCGGTGTGAGCTCAGTGTGCGCGGTGTGAGCTCAGTGTGCGCGGTGTGAGCTCTCGGTGTGCGCGGTGTGAGCTCTCGGTGTGCGCGGTGTGAGCTCTCGGTGTGCGCGGTGTGAGCTCGGTGTGCGCGGTGTGAGCTCTCGGTGTGCGCGGTGTGAGCTCTCGGTGTGCGCGGTGTGAGCTCTCGGTGTGCGCGGTGTGAGCTCAGTGTGTGCGGTGTGAGCTCTCGGTGTGTGCGGTGTGAGCTCAGTGTGTGCGGTGTGAGCTCAGTGTGTGCGGTGTGAGCTCAGTGTGTGCGGTGTGAGCTCTCGGTGTGTGCGGTGTGAGCTCAGTGTGTGCGGTGTGAGCTCCCGGTGTGTGCGGTGTGAGCTCAGTGTGTGCGGTGTGAGCTCTCGGTGTGTGCGGTGTGAGCTCTCGGTGTGCGCGGTTTGAGCTCAGTGTGTGCGGTGTGAGCTATCGGTGTGCGCGGTGTGAGCTCTCGGTGTGCGAAGTGTGAGCTCAGTGTGTGCGGTGTGAGCTCAGTGTGTGCGGTGTGAGCTCAGTGTGTGCGGTGTGAGCTCGCGGTGTGAGCTCAGTGTGTGCGGTGTGAGCTCTCGGTGTGTGCGGTGTGAGCTCTCGGTGTGTGCGGTGTGAGCTCTCGGTGTGTGCGGTGTGAGCTCAGTGTGTGCGGTGTGAGCTCAGTGTGTGCGGTGTGAGCTCTCGGTGTGTGCGGTGTGAGCTCAGTGTGCGCGGTGTGAGCTCTCGGTGTGTGCGGTGTGAGCTCAGTGTGTGCGGTGTGAGCTCTCGGTGTGCGCGGTGTGAGCTCTCGGTGTGTGCGGTGTGAGCTCAGTGTGTGCGGTGTGAGCTCTCGGTGTGTGCGGTGTGAGCTCAGTGTGTGCGGTGTGAGCTCTCGGTGTGCGCGGTGTGAGCTCTCGGTGTGCGCGGTGTGAGCTCTCGGAGTGTGCGGTGTGAGCTCTCGGTGTGTGCGGTGTGAGCTCGGTGTGTGCGGTGTGAGCTCTCGGTGTGTGCGGTGTGAGCTCTCGGTGTGTGCGGTGTGAGCTCTCGGTGTGTGCGGTGTGAGCTCTCGGTGTGTGCGGTGTGAGCTCTCGGTGTGTGCGGTGTGAGCTCGCGGTGTGAGCTCAGTGTGCGCGGTGTGAGCTCTCGGTGTGCGCGGTGTGAGCTCTCGGTGTGTGCGGTGTGAGCTCAGTGTGTGCGGTGTGAGCTCTCGGTGTACGCGGTGTGAGCTCTCGGTGTGTGCGGTGTGAGCTCAGTGTGAGCTCAGTGTGTGCGGTGTGAGCTCTCGGTGTGCGCGGTGTGAGCTCTCGGTGTGCGCGGTGTGAGCTCTCGGTGTGCGCGGTGTGAGCTCTCGGTGTGCGCGGTGTGAGCTCGCGGTGTGAGCTCTCGGTGTGTGCGGTGTGAGCTCAGTGTGTGCGGTGTGAGCTCTCGGTGTGCGCGGTGTGAGCTCTCGGTGTGCGCGGTGTGAGCTCTCGGTGTGCGCGGTGTGAGCTCAGTGTGCGCGGTGTGAGCTCAGTGTGTGCGGTGTGAGCTCTCGGTGTGTGCGGTGTGAGCTCTCGGTGTGTGCGGTGTGAGCTCAGTGTGTGCGGTGTGAGCTCTCGGTGTGTGCGGTGTGAGCTCTCGGTGTGCGCGGTGTGAGCTCAGTGTGCGCGGTGTGAGCTCTCGGTGTGCGCGGTGTGAGCTCTCGGTGTGCGCGGTGTGAGCTCTCGGTGTGCGCGGTGTGAGCTCTCGGTGTGCGCGGTGTGAGCTCTCGGTGTGTGCGGTGTGAGCTCTCGGTGTGTGCGGTGTGAGCTCTCGGTGTGTGCGGTGTGAGCTCTCGGTGTGTGCGGTGTGAGCTCAGTGTGTGCGGTGTGAGCTCTCGGTGTGCGCGGTGTGAGCTCTCGGTGTGCGCGGTGTGAGCTCTCGGTGTGCGCGGTGTGAGCTCTCGGTGTGCGCGGTGTGAGCTCTCGGTGTGCGCGGTGTGAGCTCTCGGTGTGCGCGGTGTGAGCTCTCGGTGTGTGCGGTGTGAGCTCTCGGTGTGTGCGGTGTGAGCTCTCGGTGTGCGCGGTGTGAGCTCTCGGTGTGCGCGGTGTGAGCTCTCGGTGTGTGCGGTGTGAGCTCCGTGTGTGCGGTGTGAGCTCCGTGTGTGCGGTGTGAGCTCTCGGTGTGTGCGGTGTGAGCTCTCCGTGTGCGGTGTGAGCTCGCGGTGTGAGCTCGGTGTGTGCGGTGTGAGCTCAGTGTGTGCGGTGTGAGCTCTCGTTGTGAGCTCTCGGTGTGCGCGGTGTGAGCTCTCGGTGTGTGCGGTGTGAGCTCTCGGTGTGTGCGGTGTGAGCTCTCGGTGTGTGCGGTGTGAGCTCAGTGTGTGCGGTGTGAGCTCAGTGTGCGCGGTGTGAGCTCTCGGTGTGTGCGGTGTGAGCTCTCGGTGTGTGCGGTGTGAGCTCAGTGTGTGCGGTGTGAGCTCAGTGTGTGCGGTGTGAGCTCAGTGTGTGCGGTGTGAGCTCAGTGTGTGCGGTGTGAGCTCAGTGCGCGCGGTGTGAGCTCTCGGTGTGTGCGGTGTGAGCTCTCGGTGTGTGCGGTGTGAGCTCTCGGTGTGTGCGGTGTGAGCTCTCGGTGTGTGCGGTGTGAGCTCTCGGTGTGTGCGGTGTGAGCTCTCGGTGTGTGCGGTGTGAGCTCTCGGTGTGTGCGGTGTGAGCTCTCGGTGTGTGCGGTGTGAGCTCTCGGTGTACGCGGTGTGAGCTCGGTGTGTGCGGTGTGAGCTCAGTGTGAGCTCAGTGTGTGCGGTGTGAGCTCTCGGTGTGAGCTCAGTGTGCGCGGTGTGAGCTCAGTGTGTGCGGTGTGAGGTCTCGGTGTGCGCGGTGTGAGCTCAGTGTGCGCGGTGTGAGCTCACGGTGTGCGGTGTGAGCTCTCGCTGTGCGGTGTGAGCTCTCGGTGTGTGCGGTGTCAGCTCAGTGTGCGCGGTGTGAGCTCAGTGTGCGCGGTGTGAGCTCTCGGTGTGCGCGGTGTGAGCTCAGTGTGTGCGGTGTGAGCTCTCGGTGTGCGCGGTGTGAGCTCTCGGTGTGTGATGTGTTGTACCCAGCCTCTGCCACTAGGTGACACTGTTCCTACTATAGTATCACTGCTGCTGCCATCTGGTGACGAGGACAAGTACTGCAAAATGTCCCATCTTGTGCTGAAATTGGGCAGATTTTGCAGATAAATAACCTGTGTTTATGTAGGGGGTAGCTTTTCCAATTCCTGTCTCGAATTAAATATGGTGTTGCGGATCAACTGCCCTTCATAAAAATTACCCGATTCTCATTTCTGAAAATGTCACACATGCGAAAATCGCTGCACAAAGAACGACATAATGAAGGGAGACTTGCATTCATATCATGCCTTTTACAACCTGTTTACAGCAAATAAAGTGCTTTTGAACTTTAGTCACTGTTATAATATAGGAAATGTGACAGCCAATTTGCACACAGCAAGCTCCCACAAACAGCAATGAAATAAATAATCAGACCAATATTCACTACAAGCCCACTGACTCCCACAGCTACCTGGACTACACTTCCTCCCACCCCGCCTCCTGTAAGGACTCTATTCCATTCTCCCAGTTTCTCCGCCTCCGCCGTATCTGCTCCGACGATGCCATCTTCCACACCAGTGCTTCCGACATGTCTTCCTTTTTCCGCAACCGAGGATTCCCCTCTACCGTGGTTGACACGGCCCTCAACCATGTCCGTTCTATCTCCCGCACTTCTATCCTCACCCCTGTTTCTCCCTCCCGGAACCACGATAGGGTTCCCCTAGTCCTCACCTTTCACCCCAGCAGCCTCCACATTCAACGGATCATCCTCCGCCATTTCCGCCACCTCCAACGTGATCCCACCAGCAAACGCATCTTCCCCTCCCCTCCCCTTTCAGCATTCCGTAGGGTCCGCTCCCTCCGAGACACCCTAGTCCACTCCTCTATCACCTCAAAACAGCCCTTCCCCTTCGCCTGGCACCTTCCCGTGCAAGCGCAGGAGATGTAACACCTGCCCCTATACCTCCCCCCTTCCCACTGTCCAGGGCCCCAAACACCCCTTCCAGGTGAAACAGCGATTCACTTGTACTTCTTGCAATCTAGTATACTGTATTCGCTGCTCACGATGCGGTCTCCTCTACATTGGGGAGACCAAACGCAGATTGGGTGACCGCTTTGCGGAACACCTCCGTTCAGTCCGTAAGGGTGACCCCGAGCTTCCGGTCGCCTGTCATTTTAATTCACCGCTCCATTCCCACTCGGACCTCACTGTCCTTGGCCTCTTGTATTGTTCCACAGAAGCTCAACGTAAACTCGAGGAGCAGCACCTCATCTTCCGATTAGGCACTTTGCAGCCTTCCGGACTCAATATCGAGTTCAACAATTTCAGATCATAACCTCGGCCCCTATTACTTTTTTACTTATAATTTTTTCCACCCCTTTGTTTTGGGTCTTCCTTTCCCCCCCCCCTTATTGTTTCTCTCTCCCACCTGGCAGCTGTCTCCTATCCTGCCAGTACACTTCACACCTAATCTCAGCTGTCTTTTGTCTCCACTGGCCTATTACCATCTGGTCTGGTTTTGAATACCTTTTATTGTCTCTTTTACTTCTTTTGTTCGATCCCAGCCCTGCCTTCGATCTATTTTCTTTTCTTTCCAGTTTTGAAGAAGGGTTTCGACCCGAAACGTCAACTCTAATTTCTCTCCACGGATGTTGCCGGACCTGCTGAGTTTTTCCAGCATTTTCTGTTGTTATTTCAGCTGTTTTAGGTGTTGGTTGAGGGATAAATATTGGCCAGGACACCGGGTAAACTCCCCTGCATTTCTTCACATAGTGCTACGGGATCTTTAACCTCTGCCGGAGAGGGCAGACGGGGCCTCGGTTTAACATCTGATCTGAAAGACGGCACCTCCGACAGTGCAGCTCTCCCTCAGTACTGCACTGAAGTGTCAGGCTAGATTATGTGCTCAAGTCTGTGGAGTGGGACTTGAACCCATGACCTCTGACTCCGCGGTGATGGTGCTACCACTGAGCCACTGCTGACACTGTGAGATTGGTCTTCAGTGAGGTGCCTGGTGTGTGCTAGAATACTGCAGGATACAGCTTACATTATCCAACCTGGAGCTCTTTTATTTCACAGCCAAAGCAGGGCTGGAGGTCTCCATGTTCTGTAGGTTATTTCAGCAGCTGTGCCTGCTCTTATCCTGGTAACCTCCACCACCTAGAAGGACAAGGGCAGCAGGCGCATGGCAACACCATCACCTCCAAGTCACACACCATCCTGACTTGGACATATATCAGCCGTTCCTTCATCGTCACTGGGTCAAAATCCTGCAACTCCCTCCCTCACAGCACTGTGGGAGCACCTTCGCCAGACGGACTGCAGCGGTTCAAGAAGGCGGCTCACCACCACCTTCTCGAGGGCAGCTAGGGATGGGCAATAAATGCTGGCCTTGCCAGTGACGCCCACATCTCGAGAATACATTTTAAAAACCTTCCACTCTGCCACCTGCTGCTGGGGGTTTCTACAGGAGTAGCTCAGAGCTGCTCCTCTCCTGCCTGTGCGATGGTGCCGTGCCTCACCAGCTCTCACCACCTCCCCACCGCGAGCTCTTGGCATCTGGGGGATCGGGCTGCACACCCACGTGCTGACGTGCAGTGGTGCAATAGATTTGCAACAGCACTGCCGTACCCTAACCAAAGGATGCTCACGACTGCAATCGCTGCCTTGCTGGAGTAAAGTGACAGTGAGACAAGAGAGCTGAGTCACTCCGGGATCCTTCCTGCTGCCTCGGTGCGATCACTCTTTACCAATTTGCCGAGCAAGAGTCTTTTTCTCCAAGATTTTTTTGCAGGGGGACATGTTTCAAACGGTTTGGGAGCTCATAGAAATGGTCGCACTTTGACCTTTCACCTCTGAGAGGGCCTTTTGATTTTATTATATTTACTTTTATTTATTCTCTTTTCAGGCTGTTCAGTGGGTAGGAAGTTTCAGGAAAGGAAGGAGGACAGCCTGGAGCTGGGAGAGATCCCCTTGATTACAAGTGTAAAAACTATAAATGAGATTAGCAGAGGTCAAGCAGCCTGTGACCCATCCTCTATGTAACAAATGTACCAAGTATGATACTGTGTGTTAGAGCATGTCATGAGGATATTATAATGTGTGGTATTGTATGTTAGAGTGTGTTGAGTGTATGTAGCATGTATCGTATTGTGTTGTGTTGTAGAGCATGTTGTGAGTATTGAGTGTGTTATATTGTGCACTGTGAGGGTGTATAGTTTGTGTGTATGTTAGAATATATCATGGGGGTGTTATGGCATGTGTGATTTGCATTTTAGAGGCTGTCATGAGGGCAGCCTTAATCGGTTCTGACTGTGTTTGATTATATTTCAGTATCGGGCCGATCCAAACCCTGAGTCCTGGCTCGGGGTGATTCACTGGAGCAGTCCTCCCACATCACTCACTGTTGGTGCTGGTATACTAACCTCGGTTTCACCTTGTGATCACAGATCATGACGTCCCTTTGACCAACCACTACCAGTACAGTCTGGGCGTGCTGGCGCTGTGCGTGAATAACGTGCGGATAGATCACAGCGTCCTGTCGGGACTGATGTCACATGACCACCACCATCACTCGTTCGGTGAGCAGAGTTTCATTCTCCAACGTTTTTTTGAGGTCGCAATGATTCATTTTGAAATGTATTCCATTGTCGGCTCCATTGTTAAAGAAAACACTAAGCCAGCTAGACCAGGCGGTCGCAGGTTTGAGTCCTGCTTCGTACTGAGTTAGCCGATCTCGGCTGAAGTGCTACGGCTGGACTTTGTGCCTAGGCTGGAGAGATGGAGTGTTCCTGCTCCTGATCACTATCCAGAGAGCCCTGCTTCAAAATGTGCGTCTGGGACCTTTGGCCGAGAATAGGTTCAGTGCCATCCCAAGTCAAATAGAGAGAGAGAGACTTGCATTTATATAGCGCCTTTCAATACCTCAGGACATCCCAAAGTGCTTTACAGCCAATGACCTATGTTTGAAGTATAGTCGCTGCTGTAATGTAGGAAACGCAGCAGCCAATTTACACACAAATAACAGAGATACCGACCAGATAATCAGTTTTTGTTATGTTGATTGAGGAATAAATATTGGCCAGGACACCGGGGAGAACTCCCCAGCTCTTCTTCGAAATAGTGCCCTGGGATGTTTTCCGTCCACCTGAGAGCAGACGGGGCCTCGGTTTAACGTCTCATCCGAAAGACGGCACCTCTGACAGTGCAGCACTCCCTCAGCACTGCACTGGAGTGTCAGCCTGGATTTATGTGCTCAGGTCATTGGAGTGGGACTTGAACCCACGACCTTCTGACTCCGAGACGAGAGTGCCGCCCACTGAGCCATGGCTGACATTCACTGCCTGGGTCACACATGAAGTCGCGTCATCTCAGTGAGGTATAGTAGGGCAGCCAGGTCCTGGAGAATAATACCTCAGCAAGGGCAGCAACGTCGAGATTTAAAAAAAATTCCTACACTGCCTTTTGTAATCACCGACATAAGTTATATTTACCGATGAGCAGTTTCAGTCACTGAATGTAGAGAGCAAAAGGCTCTGAGAATGGCTGTCTCCTAGGATTCAGCAATGAATGGGGTTAGATTCAACCCCCTCATTCACTAAATGTACATTCATAGCTGCCTGTAGTCACTCGTACAAAGAAAACCCCATTGCCTAATCATACCACTCAAACATCCCAAAATACTTTGGCGGTAATTTTGACTTTAGGCAATAGTAGCGATCGGACGATATCGGCTCAGCCGCCCGTCCGTCTCTCCCCATTTTTATTTTCTATAAACTTCAATCGGAACCATTTTGCACCTAATATAATCCGACCAACATCAACGAGAGGAACAACCGGCTGATTTATTTCTGTGGGGTTGGTTGAGGTATGAACGTTTGCCAGGATTCTGGGAGAACTCCCTGTTCCTCATCAAGTTGTGCTGTGAGTTCTTGAACATCAGCCTGAACCACTGAAGCAGACAGACTGGAACCCATTTTTCAGGCTGTTTGTTTTTGCCATCCCCATTTGCAATGTTTGATCCCTCCTGCCTCTTACCCTAGCACAGAATATTCCTTTCTCACCTCCCCTCCCCCCTTTCCCTGCCCCTGCACCTGCTTAATGTCTGGTGTGGCGATGCCGGAGTTGGACTGGGGTGGACAAATGTAAGAAGTCACACAACACCAGGTTATAGTCCAACAGCTTTATTTGAAATCACAAGCTTTCGGAGCGCTGCTCCTTCGTCGGGTGAAGTGGAGAGATGCATAAAGACACAGATTATATAGTCAGAGAATCATGTCAGATGTTTACAGGTAATCTTTCCAACTGCCATTTATCACACCTCGGCAGAGAGATAATCACAGCAATCAAAGGTGTAAATGGTGTCCAAACAGGTCAGTCAGGAAAACATTACATCAAAGAACAATGAGGTGGGGTCACAAGGGGTCAAATATTGCAGATGCTGGGGCCTGTATGAAAAACAAAAAAAGACAAAAAACATTTTTTTTGGCTGGAAATCACAGCAGGTCCGGCCGCATCTGTGTAGAGAGAACAAGCCACAGCAACCTCTGCAAGACATGCCAAATCATCAACACAGATACCATCATCACACGTGAGGACACCACCCACCAGGTACATGGTACATACTCATGTGACTCGGCCAACGTTGTCTACCTCATACGTTGCAGGAAAGGATGCCCCGGAGCATGGTACATCGGCGAGACCATGCAGACACTGCGACAACGGATGAACGGACACCGCGCAACAATCACCAGGCAGGAGTGTTCCCTCCCAGTCGGGGAACACTTCAGCAGTCAAGGACATTCAGCCTCCGATCTTCGGGTAAGCATTCTCCAAGGCAGCCTTCGAGACACACGACAACGCAAAATCGTCGAGCAGAAACTGATAGCCAAGTTCCACACCCATGAGGACGGCCTCAACCGAGATCTTGGGTTCATGTCACGCTACATGTAACCCCACCTGACGCAGGGTCATCCAGACTCGAGTTGTCGTTGGCTTGTTCTCTCTACACAGATGCGGCCGGACCTGCTGTGATTTCCAGCCAAAAAAAATGTTTTTTGTCTTTTTTTGTTTTTCATACAGACCCCAGCATCTGCAATATTTGACCCATTGTGACCCCACCTCATTGTTCTTTGATGTAATGTTTTCCTGACTGACCTGTTTGGACACCATTCACACCTTTGATTGCTGTGATTATCACTCTGCCGAGGTGTGATAAATGGCAGTTGGAAACATTACCTGTAAACATCTGACATGATTCTCTGACTTTATAAGCTGTGTCTTTATGCATTTCTCCACTTCACCTGACAAAGGAGCAGCGCTCTGAAAGCTTGTGATTTCAAATAAAGCTGTTGGATTATAACCTGGTGTTGTGTGACTTCTTACATTTGCTTAATATCTGTTACATCTCTAGCCTTCTCCAGTTCTGATGAAGGGTCCCAGACCTGAAACGTTAACTCTGTTTCTCTCCCCACGGATGCTGCCTGGCCTGCTGAGTGTTTCCAGCATTTTCTGTTGTTATTTTTGAACCTCGGTGTAACGGCTCATTGAGAGGGCGGCACCTCTGACAGTGCAGCACCCCCTCAGTGCTGCACCGCAGTGTCAGCCTAGTTTATGTGCTCAAGTCTTGGGAGCGGGGTGTGAACTCACAGGCTTCTGACTCGAGTGCTACTACATGATCAAAGCTGACGCCAATCGGATTGCAACGCACGATTAAAGGGGGTTCACTAATTGCCCCAGGATGGACACAGTTTGATTTTGACTCTTAATCCTATCTCTTACATGAAATCCCTGACAGAGGTGAGGCAGCTTGTTTGTTATTGGTTACTGTGGCTGTCTGTTTTAATGGTAGACACGGCAGCAATGGTGGTTTTGGCACTGAAGTGTGTGCACAAATCGAAAGTGCCCAGCGGCGGTCACTGGATGTACAGCCATGATAGAAGAGTGAAGACACAGAATGCAGTGAAGAAACTAACGGAAAAGATACAGAGCCGGCAAACACCGAATGGCAAAATCGGGAACATTTACAGCACATCGGTGGCCTTGCAGGTATCATCTTAAAAGGCTCTGACCTCCTCCTGTTTGTGACATGCAAAAGGTCAGAGGCCACACAAGTCTAGGAGCAGAAAAATAATGGTGCAGAATCTGTGGCCTGTCTACTTGACTATTGAGGTCACGAATTACGTTCCCTGTGACTGTGACCATGATGTATTATCCCTCCTTGTCCTTTTTGACCTCCAACTCATTCAACCGCAGCATCTTCCTCCGCGCCGCTCCTCCATTGTTCAGCTTGCTGGGATTGCCCTCATTCGTGGTTCCACTTGTACCCATCTGGATGGAGCCGGAGCATCTCAACCGATGGCTTCTCTTCACTCCCCTGGCGCCGTCTCTTCGGGATTCCCCCCAAGGATTCATCCTTGGCCCCCTCCTTTTCCTCATTTACATGCTTTCCCTTGGCGACATCATCCATTGGGGTCAGCTTCCACATGTACACTGATGATCCCCCAACTCAACCCTTTCACTGCCCCTGTGCTGTCAGACTGCTGGTCTGATCACTAATGAATTCACTGCAGCAGCCATGCTAGGTAGAATAGACGCGCATCACCAGCTGATATCCGTGGCCTTAAATGAAAAGGGCATCCTGACCCATTGGGGGTAATTTTAAGGTAACTCGCCGGGCGGGAGTCCCATGGGATCGGGTGGAACGCCATCACTGTGCTGGAGATTAGCCTTTACTTCCTGGAGGCTCCAGAGCGATCCTGGAGGGGTGACAATCCTAGTCATGGGAGGGCTCATGTAATTGCCAGCGATCAATTCACGGTAACCAGTGGGTTCTGTTCTACTCTGGCCAGCAGTAGAATGCCTGACATTCTGCGGGTAATGTCAAACTTTGGTTCAGGTGGAGCTATGTCTTGCTTGCAGGAGTGGTCCTTGACATTGAGTACAAGAAAAGTTCTGGAGGGCCCAAAAATTGTAGCGCTGCTGTCTCCCAGTTCGTGTTCTTTATTCCCTCTGTTTCCCCAGTGTGTGTTCTCTGTATCCTACTGTTCTCCTGTGCAGCCATTACACCCCACTGTTCCCAATGCGTATCCTCGAAATAACGGCTGCCACCCAATGTATATCCTCCCCTGTAAATTATATGAGTGAGAGTGACACTGAGCATTAATAATCTGTTACTTTTAGGCTCTGTTAACCGTGGGAGATATGGAAAGTTGGTCAAAAGGGAAAAAGAGACTGCTGGCTGAGGCCCGAGAGGGAGCCTTTGATAATCCAATGGCGCTGTCTCAACTATTGCCTGTTCTGTACCAGAAAACCTACCTGGATATTGGCCAAATGGACTGCAACAATGAGACTGGTAAGCAAGGGATGGATCTTACTAGGATACCCCATTGCTAAGCTGGTTAGGAAGAATGGTGAATCACGAGGGTGACTTGTTGCTCAGCTGGAGAAGGGGGGGGACAGTATGTTGCCAAGTTAACATATTACACGGACGGGGGGGGGGGGGGGCGGGGGGAAAGGAGCTTGAGGAGTGATTTTCCCGCTTTACTACCACGGAGTAGGAATTGGCCTCCACTTCTCCCCTCCGAATGATGACAGAAGCAAGACCAGGAACTGCCAGTGGGAGCAAAATGCTTGCAAGTCCAAATATGGCCTCTGTGTGGTGCCAGTAAATAGGTTCCATTTCCATAAGACAACCTGAGTAACTGTACTTCTCTCGTTGAACAGATGGCCTGAAGAGGAGGCACTCCGAACCAGTGAGCACTGACCACGGGACTGAGTCTAACTCCAACCAACAGACAGCGTTTGTTTCTCTCACAGTGAAGGACATGAACAGCGCTGTCATTTACACTGCCGAAGTGCCACTACATAATCAGATGTCTCTCCTTGGAGTACTGAATGAAGCAAAAAGAAATGATACGAATTTCAAGTAAGATTATAATTTCCTGTGTATTTCAGAATGTCTTACATAGAATTTACAGCATAGAAACAGGCCATTCGGCCCAACAGGCCCATGCTGGTGTTTATGCTCCTCCCACCCTACTTCATCGAACCCATCAACATATCCTTCTATTCCTTTCTCCCTCATGTCGTTATCGAGCTACTCCTTAAATGCATCTATACTAATCGCCTCAACTACTCCTAGTGGTGGGGAGTTCCACATTCTAACCATTCTCTGGGTAAAGACGTTCTCCTAAATTCCCTATTGGATTTATTAGTGAATACCTTGTAGGGATTGCTAGCTCCCTAACCAAAGGACTGAGATCGAGTCAGTCTGTCAACCAAACGAAGTTTAATACTGTTTTGCAGAAGTGGCAATCAAAACACAGGAAAACTAACTAACAGGTCTAAGCTCAATGCTGGCTCCACGAGGACTGAGGGAAAACGCTCCTCAGTCTGACGTCATGACGTCATCACGTTTCCCGCCGTTGGGAACGTCACCGCGTTCGGTCTTAATCCTACAGAGACCGCGCTATTTACATGCAGTAAAACGAATACAGGTACAGATTCATTCTGTTACAGATAATTATGTACATCGATATAAGAGTCCCTTGGTGGCTCTGCCACAACCTTATATTTATGGCCCCTAGTTCTGGTCTCCCTTGCAAGTGGAAATATCTCTCAAACCCTTTCATAATCTTAAAGAGCTCTATCAGATCACCCTTAGTCTTTTCTCCAGAGAAAAGAGCCCCAGTCTGTTCAATCTTTCCTGATGGTTATAACCTCTCAGTTCAAGTATCATTCTAGTAAATCTTTTTTGCATCATCTCCAGTGCCTCTATATCCATTTTATAATATGGAGACCAGATCAGTTCACTGTACTCCAAGTGTGGCCTAACCAAGGTTCTATACAAGTTTAACATAACTTCACTACTTTTCAACACTATCCCTCCAGAAATTAACCCCAGTGCTCAGTTTGTCTTTTTTTTATGGCCTTATTAAACTGCGTCGCTACTTTTAGTGATTTGTGTATCTGTCCCCTCAGATCCCGGTGCTCCTCCACCCCGTTTAGACACTGTTTTCCAAGGAGTATGTGCCCTCCTTATTCTTCCTACCAATTGTACCACCTCACAATTCTCTATATTGAAGATCATTTGCCAATTACACGCCCATTCTGCAAGTTTATTAATGCCTTCCTGCATTTTGTTGCAGCCCACCTCTGTATTAACTACCCCCGCCCGCCCCCACAATTTGGTATCGTCCGCAAATTTTTAAATTGTACTTTCGATTCCCGAGTCCAAATTGTTGATGTAAATGATGAACAACCTTGGTCCCAGCACCGATCCTCGTGGAACACCACTTCCCACCTTTTGCCAGTTTGAGTAACGACCTTTAACCCTTACGCTCTGTTTTGTAGCCAGCTTGCACTCCATTTTGCTGCTTGTCCCCTAACTCCACACGTTCTCACCTTAGTCACGTGGGGAGGAAGCCCTGTTATTCTGTCATTTTGGATCTTAAAGTGACTAATGTACAGAAGCCTATGGACACTGGGATATATAGAGAATACACACTAGGGAATAGCTAGCGTCTATAGAGGATACATATTCGGGCAAGTGGGATATATAGAGGATACATATTGAGAAACGATAGGGTATATGGAGAATAAATATTGGGGAAAGTGGTATATGTGTGAGATACGTATTGGGAAGCGGCGGGGTATGGAGGCTACATATTGAGTAAATGGTAGAGAAGATACACATTGGGAAATAGCAGGGTAGTTAAGGGATACACAGTGGGGAACGGTGGACTATGAAAGATATTGACTGTGAAATGATAGGGCTATATAGGATATACACTGGCTAACACGTGCTATAGAAGAGACACTGGATGTACGTAAGGAATTTTGGCTGAATGTGTGCATGAGACAGGAACAAAGTGAGGCAACCATAAGAATCCTTTTACCAGCACAGTTAGCAGATGTTCTGTGGGCTGGTTACTCGTTGGAGAAGCGGGTCTCGAATTGCAAATATATCAAACCGACACTACAGTGTGGAGTCGCCATAGCTTCCAAATTCACAGTACAGGATAGTTACCACTGCGTGTCCTGTTGTGCATTAGAGTTGGAACATTTCAGTTCTCCATTGTTTTGAATAAACTCGCACTGATTTTAATTTCAAATAACTAAAAAAAACAAATAGTTGCTTTTATAAAGTTGGGACCTGAACACATCTCTCAGAATTGTCTCCAAGCACTTCATGTACAACGAGTCAATCTCCCAGACGTGCTGCACACGGCAAGTCTAGACCAAATGTAGTCTTCCGGTGAAGAGGGATTAGAAGATAATTAAACCAGGGTGTACACACGTAATTCAGTCCCCATTTTCAAACCACACATTTGTCCTCTTTTATTTATATTTCTGTTATAAATTCCTATGTCTACAGTTATAGCAGAAACTGTCCATGGAAACCTGCCTGGCACAGTGCCCCCATTGGCAAAGGGTGTCATTACAGCATGACAAGTTTTTCGAGGCTTAGGTCTGCAAGAATAAACTTTAATGAAGACATTAAAAGGCACGCAAGACAACTCAATGGATAAATGTAATCGTGTTATTGTAAAATATGTATTTAAAAAAAAAAAAAAAAAATTTGGTTGAAACTTTATTTTGGACATTTGAAATGCCAGCCTCGCTTTAAGGTCTCGTCTGTAAGATGGACTCTGACAATGCAGCACTTCCCCAGTCCTTTCCTGAAGGCTCGCTGAGGTGAACCTCCAGGAGGAGTGGAAGCTCTATGGTACCTCACCCAAGTGTGCATTCATCACGTGTGCACAGTGAGTGTCAGCAGACTCCTCAACTATTACATAATCACACAGAGCCGAGGCTCAGTTGGGACTCACACTGGTACCTACCCGCAGGGGTAACTGGCCAGTTATTAGGACCAGACACCCTGGTCCTTTTTGTTTAGCCCTTCCCTAAACCAGGGACGCTAAGTTTAATTCTAGCACCCTCACTACTGCACTGGCAGAGAACAGCTAACCCAGCGCAAACCTGGGCACATCGAGTTTGTACAGCTCAGTACAGAACGACATTTACCCACGGGACCATGCAGTGAGACTTAGTTAAGTTCTTACTCCGGAGACTGTTCTTTGTGACTCTGTGTGCTGCTGAAGATTTCTGGGTCTTTGTTCTTTCAGGAGAGGAACTGTCCATCGATGGCGCTTAATTCCTGCATCTCTGTGCCAGTTAAAACATTTTGGTTCCTTCCTTCCTACTCCCTGTAGCTTTGAGACCAAGCAGACTTTGTGGGGGCCTTTTCTGACCTCAGTGTACAACATAAGGGCTCAAGACAACCTGAGGACTTATTGGCGCCTGATTACAGGAGAGAACACTCCACTTATACAAGGTGAGAAGAAGTTTGGGCCAGTGTGACTGCACTGAGCAGCGTGCTCTGCCTAGAGGCAAGCTCCATAGTAACAGTAACATAGGAACAGGAGTAGGCCATTCAGCTCCACGAGCCTGCGCCACCATTCAATTAGATCATGGCTAATCTGCACCTTATTTACCCGCCTTAGCTCCATATCCCTTGATACCCGTACCTAACAAAACTCCATCGATCTCAGTCTTGAAAGCTCCAATTGTCCCAGCATCCAGTCTTTTGGAGGAGAGAATTCCACATTTCTACTACCCTTTGTGTGAAAAAGCGCTTCCTGATTTCTCTCCCGAACGGCCTAGCTCTAATTTTAAGATTATGCAGGGACAGAGGGACCTGGGAGTTAATGTGCGTAGGTCCCTGAAGGTGGCAGGACATATTGAGAGAGTGGTTAACAAAGCATATGGGATCTTGGGCTTCATAAATAGAGGTATTGAGTACTAAAGTAGAGAAGTTATGCTGAACCTTTATAAAGCGCTGGTTAGGCCAGAACTGGAGTATTGCGTCGAGTTCTGGTCACCACACTTTAGGAAGGATGTGAAGGCCCTTGAGAGGGTGCAGAGGAGATTTACCAGAATAGTTCCGGGGATGGGGGATCTTAGCTACAGAAAACTCTCTTTTAACCGGCACCTACATAACCGGAAATCTCTGTTAACCGGCAAAATTCAGGAGTAGGTTCAGGTAAGTTTTACTTCATATTAGTGGCAGTTCCTGGATCTGTGGCTGTGTAACTGGGGTTCGTGCACTTGTTGCTAAGCAACAGGGACGCTTGGTCTGTGGCCGGAGTTCCTGCACATGTTGCTGAGCAACAGGGAAGCCTGGATTTGTTGCTGTGTACGGAGCTCTCGTACCTTTTAACTATACCTCTCTGTAATCCGGACATTTTGATAAACTGGCACCACGGCGGTCCCGTTGGTGCCGGACAATAGTTTCCTGTACCAGGACAGGTTGGAGAAGCTGGATTTGTTTTCATTAGAGCAAAGGAGGTTGGGGGTGATTTGATAGAGGTGTACAAGATTATGACGGGTTTGGATAGGCTAGACGGGGAAAGGATGTTCCCACTAGTTGATGGTACAAGGGCTAGGGGACACAGATTTAAGGTTTTGGGCAAGAGATACAGGGGGGATGTGAGGAAATACTTTTTTACACAACGAGTGGTGAGGACCTGGAACTTGCTGCCGACGGAAGTGGTGGAAGCGGAGACTGGATAGGCACTTGAGGGAAATAAACTTGCAGGGTTACGGGGATAGAGCGGGGGAATGGGACTGATTGGATTGCTCTACAGAGAGTCGGCACAGACTCGATGGGCCGAATGGCCTCCTTCTGTGCTGTTATGACTCTATGTCCCCCTGTTCTTGATTCCTCCACCAGAGGAAATAGTTTCTGTATCTACTCTAGAATTAATTTATCATTTTAAACACTGCGATCAGATCACCCTTTAATCTCCTGTACTAAAGGGAATACAAGCCAAGTTAATCAATCTGTCCTCATAGTTCAACGCTCTAAGCCCCGGGATCATTCTGATGCCAACTACATCTTCATTTCCAAGGGAACCAGCAGAGACATAGATTTTCACTATTGGTGGTGGTGGAAGACAGGCATCATATATACGAAGACAATACACATGTACATACAGATGCACACAAACACGGGTGTAGAAAAATCTCTACACGCATGCAGAAAAGTACACGTGCCGATACCCATGAAGACTCGACACATGTACAAATACACATGTACAGACAATACACATACATATAAAGATATCCACAACATGCATATGCACACCTGCAAATACAGGTAGACTACCCTTTATCCGGACTTCCGAAAACCGAAACCCTCTAAAAACCGAAGGTTTTTTCGTTCAGCGTAAGTCGTGCGTACGACTTACGCTGAACGAAAAAACCTTCGGTTTTTAGAGGGTTCCGATTGCGGAAGTTCGGATAAAGGGTAAGTCGTGCGCACGACCCCCCGCCGACCCCCCCGCCAGCCCCGACAACCGCCGACCCCCCCGCGGACCCCGCCAGCCCCGACAACCGCCGACCCCGCCAGCCCCGACAACCGCCGACCCCCCCGCGGACCCCGCCAGCCCCGACAACCGCCGACCCCCCCGCGGACCCCGCCAGCCGCCGACCCCCCCGCGGACCCCGCCGGCCCCGACAACCGCCGACCCCGCCAGCCCCGACAACCGCCGACCCCCCCCGCGGACCCCGCCGGCCCCGACAACCGTCGACCCCGCCAGCCCCGACAACCGCCGACCCCCCCGCGGACCCCGCCAGCCCCGACAACCGCCGACCCCCCCGCGGACCCCGCCAGCCCCAACAACCGCTGACCCCCCCCCCGCGTACCCCGCCGGCCCCGACCCCCCGCCGATCCCGACTGACTTACGCTGAGCGTCAGCGTAAGTCGTGCGCACGACCCCCCCGCCGACCCACCTTCCGAAATCCGAAATTCTCCTTTATCCGAAACTCGGCTGGTCCCGAGGTTTTCGGATAAAGGATAGTCTACCTGTATGTATATATGCGTGTGCACATACATATTAATAAACATTATTAAAGAAGCTCAGTCTGCCACTATCCTGCTAGATTGTTTTGTTTTTCCAGTTGTCTCCCCATCGCCGCCTATGCTGTGTTTTAATGGGTGATTCCATGATCTTGCATTCCCAGCAGCGACCTATGCTGAAATGAGTGGAGGGTTTGCAAAGTCACCCCTATAGTTCCACAGGTACCAGCGACCCTCGGGCACTCGATAGTGGGAGCGTTACAGCCCAGTCCGATTGCTGACATTACACACACCTTCCTGCAGGAGTCGCTATTCAGCAAATGGGATCCTGGCTGTGTTTTTTCCCCTTTCCTACCAAGGTGCTGAGGCCACCTGTAGTGCTGTAACTTGCTGCCCCAGCAAAGACCAGCAAACTCAGCACAGAGTGGAGATCAAACTGGTCTAAATGGCTCAAAGCTGCACCAGATGCTGCATTTCCTGATTTGCACAGCGCTTTAAAGAAAGAAAGACTCGCATTTATAGCCTGCCTTTCACGATCTCAGGATGTCACGAGGTGCTTTACAGCCAACGAAGTACTTTTGAAGTCTAGTCACTGTTGTGCTGCAGGAAACGTGGCAGCCAATTTATGCACAGCAAGGTGCCACACACAGCCATGTGATAATGGCCAGATCATCTGTTTTTTAGTGATGTTGGTTGAGGGATAAATATTGGCCAGGACACTGGGGACAACGCCCCTGCTCCTCTTCAAAATAGTGCCGTCGGATCGTTTATGCCCACCCGAGAGAGCAGATGGGGCCTCGGTTTAACGTCTCATCCGAAAGACGGCACCTCCGACAAGGCAGCACTGCACTGGAGTGTCAGCCTGGATTTTGTGCTCAAGGCTCTAAATAAATATGTATTAATATATTTCTAGAAGTGGACCGAGCTACAAGCACGAGGAATTGTCTTTTGTAATATACAGATCCCAAGAAAATAACTTCTGAATGCTGGATCGTTTGTCCGTCGCTGGCCCTCGAACAGGGATCCTTTCAGGTCGATGGCCTTCTGATGAAAGGTCACCGACCTGAAACGTTAACCCTGTTTCTCTCTCCACAGATGCTGCCTGACCTGCTGAGTATTTCCAGCATTTACTGTTTTTATTTCAGATTTCCAGCATCCGCAGTATTTTGCTTTATGTATCCTTTACCCTATGCTCTTTACTTATGCTGTTGTCAACCTTCTCTCTGCAGGGATTCAGGATTATCGCCCTCAGCCAGAAGAGCACATCCTCCTGCAGCTCAGCAAGTTCTAGCGAGTGCAAAATGAGCTGCTGTCCTCGCCCTCACCCAGCCATGCATTCCTGTGTCCGGTTTGCTCAGTGACTGATGAGTAATTCAGAACCCCGGATTGCAGGTTAAGCAATAAAGAATTTTTAAAACAAAAAAACATTTAATCATTAGGTTTTTGTGCCCCGACTTAACAGCAGGTGCTGGATCTCGAGCAGGCAGCGACCTTGACACCCAAGAAGGAGGTTGACTGCCCACCACCTGCCACAGTTGCAGGTTGGGCAAGTGTCTGACTTATCTAAGCTTGCTGGCAAAGATCCCAGCTATCGAGCATTCAGTCTGCGCCTCGCACTATCACATCACGTGCGTGGGTCACCATCTTCCATTTTGTTAGTTTAGCCGTCGCTACCACAGTCAGTCAGTGTGGGTGAAGCCTCACTCTGTGCTTCACCCGTACGAAGGCCAACCTGGACGACAGCTCCTCTTTTCCCACACCTTTTGAAGTAAATTATCCCCCCACCGCCCCACTTTTCTGAAACTGAAGACTTGCTGGGGTACAGTTCCCTTGGTGCCAGCAGTCGCCTTTACCTCACCCAAATGGCCGTTCTTCATGTGGGAGCCTAGACACTGACTGCCTGTAGGCTATTTAACTGCAGAGGGCAACACCAGCAAGCCAGATATTGTCCTCACCCATCGATAACACATGAACAGGGGTCCCTGGTTAGTGATCCAGAGCGGATTCCCTGATGGACTTTCAAATGTTGTTTCTGGTCGATGGCAGTGCGCCCAATTAATGCACTCCTACTGCTACCTCAGCTCAGCGCAGATCAGGGATTGCACGCGAGACCCTCTGGTCTGCGCGGCTCATGAGGCACTTCTAAATCCAGAATCACTTCCGCACCAGACCTAAACGTCTCACTCTGACATTGCAAAGCTGCCAGCTGTATCTCGATACTGATGCTTCTTGACTGATTTTGTTTCAGTAACCTGCTGTTGGGTTAATATTAGCGATTGTGTAAATAAACCTGGTTAATAGATAAACTGTTGAGCTATTAACATTGTGCTGATAGCACCCTGGCAGGGGCGGGAGGAGGAGGAGGAGTGGGCTGGGAAATTGCCCCAACCCTTGCCTCACCATGGCCTGAGGTGTTGCCTTTTGCATTTGTTTTGTAAAATTTCAATGTTAAAAGTGTTCATCAACTTCTGCCTTGTTTTGTTTATGTTGTTCTGTTCATGCAGATGTTCCTCACTTTATAGCACATTGCTGACAATTTGCTCCTGTGATCCTCCACCTTTTCCCTTCCTGCATCCACACCGTGTTGACATCCAGATCATTACAGTGGTCAGTGTAACATGTTTGCAGGAAACTTTCTGGTATCCGGCACCGACGGGACCGAGCTGTTGCCGTCCCATCAAAACTGCCGGACAAACCAGCGCTAATGTTAAAACATACGGCGCTTCTGAGCTCCGTATCTAGCAACAAACCCTGTTGCTTAGCAACAGCTTCAAAACAGTCGGCCGTAGCTTGCAAGAGTCTCTGTAGCTAAGCAACAGCTTCAGCTAGACTTGCAGAGCCTGACTGGAAAAAGAAAAAGCAACGAAAAGAAAAAAAACTTATCTGAACCGACTCCTGAATTTTGCTGGTGGATAGAGCTTTCCGGACATTTAACCTCCGGATAAATGAAAAAGTTTCCTGTACATGGTGGTTTTCTACTTGCTTATTCTTTTCCAGGTCCTTAAATCTGTTAAACATATTGCCTCCTTCAGCCCTACTACTATCAAGGGATATGAGTTGAGGTCGAAGATCAGCCATGATCTCACTGAATGGCGGAGCAAGCTCGAGGGGCCGAATGGTCGACTCCTGCTCCTATTTCTTATCTTCTTATCTTCAGGCTTTTAAAACCCTCATTTGATTTGTCTAATCTTGCCTCCTACTTGCCTCAACCTTCATAGTGTGCTGAACCATGGGCTTTGGCCCATTACCAGGACTTACTAAACTTTTTTTTTTTTTAAATAGGCATGCAGCACACGGTACAGTGCCAGAGAGTGCCTTAGCAACAAGTTCTGGTGCTTGGTCTTGGTGTTTGTGTGTAAAACTGCTGACTATCTCAGTGTGCTACTGGACTATCTCAGTGTGCTACTGGTGTTTGTGTACCTGGGAACCACCTTTAAACCACGACCGTAAACTTGAGATCATCCAAAACTCTGCTGCCCGTGTCCTAACTCGCACCAAGTCCCGTTCACTCATCACTCCTGTTCCATCACCCCTGTGCTCACTGACCGCCATTGGCTCCTGATCCCGCAACGCCTCGATTTTAAAATTCTCATCCTTGTGTTCAAATCCCTCCATGGCCTCGCCCCTCCCTATCTCTGTAACCTCCTCCAGCCCCACAACCCTCCGAGATATCTGCGCACCTCCAATTCTGGCCTCTTGTCCATCTCCAATTTCCTTCGCCCCACCAGTGGCTGTTGTTCCTTCAGCTGCCGAGGCCCCAAGCTCTGGAATTCCCTGCCTCTCCGCCTCTCTCCAACTTTAAGACACTCCTTAAAACCTACCTCTTTGTTCACCTGTCCTAATATCTCCTTATGTGGTTCGGTGTCACATTTTGTCTGATAATATTCCTGTGAAGCACCTTGGGATGTTTTTACTACGTTAAAAGGTGCTATACAAATGCAAGTTGTTGTTGTTGAAATACTTTAAAAATGCTTATTGCACTGCTGCTATCTTACCATCTTCAGCTACAACATAGGACTACACGCAAGGTAAGCACCAAAACTACCAGGCGTGTGTGTGTGTCATCGTCAACACCTTCACCGAAGCGTACGAGAGCATGCGCCGTACGCTAACCATCCTTAAGACAAAGGTCCTCTACCAACCTGCCCCCCGATAATCAAAATCCACGACAAGGCCTTGGACAACGTGGACCACTTTCCATACCTCGGGAGCCTACTGTCAACAAGGGCAGACGTCGATGATGAAGTCCAACACCGCCTTCAGTGTGCCAGTGCAGCCTTCGGTCGCCTGAGGAAGAGAGTGTTTGAAGACCAAGACCTCAAACCCGGCACTAAGCTCGTGGTCTACAGAGCAGCAGTGATACCCGCCCTGCTGTATGCTTCAGAGACATGGACCATGTACAGCAGGCACCTCAAAGCACTTGAGAGGTACCACCAACGCTGCCTCCGCAAGATCCTGCAAATCCATTGGCAGGATAGGCGCACCAATGTTACTGTTCTTGCTCAGGCCAATATCCCCAGCATCGAAGCTTTGACCACGCTCGATCAGCTCCGACGGACGGGTCACATCGTCCGCATGCCCAATACGAGACTCCCAAAACAAGCGCTCTACTCGGAGCTCCGACATGGCAAGAGAGCCCCAGGTGGGCAGAGGAAACGCTTCAAGGACACCCTCAAAGCCTCCTTGAAAAAGTGCAACATCCCCACCGATACCTGGGAATCCCTGGCCCAAGACCGCACAAAGTGGAGAAGCATCCGGGAAGGTGCCGAACACCTCGAGTCTCTTCGCCGGGAGCAAGCGGAAGCCAGCACAAACAGCAGAAGGAGCGCACGTCAACCCAAGCACCCCACCCACCCGCCCCTTCAACCACCGTCTGCCCCACCTGTGACAGAGACTGTAGGTCCTGCATTGGACTCATCAGTCACCTGAGAACTCATTTTTAATGTGGAAGCAAGTCATTCTCGGTTCCGAGGGACTGCCTAAGAAGATATATATATATATCATAGTGATGGTTATTTGTGATGAGGAATGGAGCACTTTGCATTTCAGGCACCAGATGTCGCCATTAGTCTCTCCAAGGTAAGGTGCAGTATTGCAGAATGCAAAGTAGTGCACCCTCTACTCATTGCTCTTATTGCTTATTGCAACCCGTGGCCTCCCAGAGACATTATATATGCCAATTAGTGCTGAATTGGAACACTTTTGTGCTTGTATAAATGCAAGTTTGTATGTCCAATCATGGACCAGTGCCTATTAGAAACTGGATTGAGACAGAGGAGACTCGCATCCCAGCGATCTGGGCGGGATTTCAACCCAGGTCCCATAGGTGAAAGGCCATATATATATCTATAAAAGAAGGCAGGACTAGGGCAATCTTGCTCTTCACTCATTATGCCACACAAAGACTCGCCAGCAGGATCGGATATTAACAGCGGAACACACACTTTGTTTAACTGGCTTAAACTGGAGGTTATCCCTATGTGCTGCACTACTCTAATATGCTTGTCTGGGATTGACTGAGTGTTGGAAAGTTGTCACGGTTGGACTTGGAGCCTACCTGACCAACTAACAACCAAAGACTGAAAGAAACAACTCTTCAATAGTTAAATACACGGTCGCAAGCTAAACTATACAGAGCGGCAGAGCCCAGCTTCAATCCCCACCTGTGCTGAGTTCGCTGATCTTAACCAGGTCGGTGGTTGGCTCACAATTGACCTCGGCACCTGGGTTAGATGGGAGAAAAAGCCATGGCTCCTGCTCTTGTTTGTTATTCATTGACTCCTGTCGGATGGGCAGGACCAGACTTGACGGTGATGCCTCTCATGGTAAAATAGACTGCCAACACGCTGTCTAAACATATATGAAGATTTGAATGAGGTACTGGGGAGCAGCTGGGAAGTGTAGAACTGAAGCTGCCATAAGCCACTAGTCCCCCACTCCCAGTATCTGATAGTAGTCTGTTTACATCAGTCAGCAGCCTGAGTACTTGGTTCGAGTATAAAACAAGGCTTTAATCAACTGTTTCAAAACCATGAGATTTCTAGTTACATCACTAGTTCCTGGTTACAGCAACATCCTGAGCAAGCTGGGCTCACGCCCGAGTATTTATATTCCTTGGACGGCGGCACCAGCTGGCCGCCCAGTGTTACTTCATGAGTCATGATAAGATTCATGACACTGACTCTCACTCAAGAATGACCTCATACCAGAGTATGTCCTGCTCCATGGGACTGGACTGAACTCTGTGAGAGTTAGCACTGCCAGGAGAGGAAAGACAAAGGGGGAGGATTGGAGGCTGAAAGAGGAAAGAAATAAGAAATGTACAGTGGAAAAACATGAACAATGGGTTGAGAGGATGAAACAGAGGAGCGATTCCCAGGCTCCAGAACAAGTGGCGCTCAGCCCTATAGTGCCTAGCCAGTGTTAATCCTCCTCTGCACTTGGATTCAGTCCATCGCTGCAGATGTTGATGTCTGTGTGTGTGCTAGAGCTTGTGCCTGGGTCTTGTGGATACCCCAGTGATCAGGGGTCAGCCATGCCCTGAGTGCTCACTATAACCCAGAGGGATGCCTCTCTTGATCCCAACCCAAGCACTGAGACCAGATCTTTTCTGGGAGTAAATTGGTTAGTCAGCCCCCTCCGAACAAACTTGCACATCTACAGAAGCAAAATGCTGCGGATGCTGGAAATCTGAAATAAAAACAGAAAATGCTGGAAATACTCAGCAGGTCAGGCAGCATCTGCGGAGAGAGAAACAGAGTCAACGGTTCAGGTCGGTGACCTTTCATCAGAACTGGAAAAAGTTAAGGGATGCAACAGGTTTTAAGCAAGTGTGGGGCAGGGAAAGGGGGAGGGGAAGGAAAGAACAAAAGGGAAGGTCTGTGATAGGGTGGAAGGCAGGAGAGATTAAAAGGTATGATTATACAAAGCAAAAGGAGATGGTAATGGAACAAGTAAAGAAACAAAAGATGAGACTAGAAGAGGTGGGATTGGCAGAATCATCAACAGCTGCCATGTCGAAAAAATAGGGGCCGAGGTTATGATCTGAAATTGTTGAAACTCGATGTTGAGTCCAGAAGGCTGTAAAGTACCTAATCGAATGATGGGGTGCTGTTCCTCGAGCTTACGTTGAGCTTTGTTGGAACAGTGTAATAGGCCGAGGACAGTGAGGTCAGAGTGGGAGCGGAGCGGAGAATTAAAGTGACAGGCGACCAGAAGCTTGGGGTCACCCTTACGGACTCAACCGAGGTGTTCCGCAAAGCGGTCACCCAATCTTCATTTGGTCTCCTCAATGTAGAGGAGACCGCATCGTGAGCAGCAAATACAGTATACTAGATTGAACGAAGTGCAAGTAAATTGCTGTTTCACCTGGAAGGAGTGTTTGGGGCCCTGGACAGTGGGAAGGGGGGAGGTAAAATGGAGAGTGGAGTAGAATGTGTTCACACATTGAAATGACTCCACTCACTTCCTCCAAATTTAAGGTGTTGCTATGGCAACCCACATGGGTCCCAGCTATGCTTGCCTTTTTGTGGGCTATGTGGAACATTCTTTGTTCCAATCCTACTCAGGTCCCCTCCCTCACCTCTTTTTCCGGTACATTGATGACTGTATTGGTGCCGTTTCCTGCTCTCGCCCTGAACTGGAAAATTTCATTCACTTTGCCTCCAATTTCCACCCTTCCCTCACCTTCACATGGTTCATCTCCGACTCTTCTTCCCTTCCCTTCCTCTACTTCTCTGTCTCCATCTCTGGGGATAGGCTATTGACAAACATCCACTATAAGCCCATTGACTCCCACAACTACCTGGACTACACTTCCTCCCACCCCGCTTCCTGTAAGGACTCTATTCCATTCTCCCAATTTCTCCATCTCTGTCGCATCTGCTCTGACGATGCCACCTTCCACACCAGTGCTTCCGACATGTCTTCCTTTTTCCTCAACCGAGGATTCCCCTCTACTGTGATTGACATGGCCCTCGACCGTGTCCGTTCTATCTCCCGCACTTCTGCTCTCACCATTTCCCCTCCTTCCCAGAACCACAATAGTGTTCCCCTTGTCCTCATCTTTCACCCCACCAGCCTCCACATTCAATGGATCATCCTCTGGCATTTCTGCCACCGCCAGCATGATCCCACCACCAAACGCATCTTTCCCGCCCCTTCCCTTTCAGCATTCAGAAGGGACCGCTCCCTCCGCAACACCCTGGTCCACTCCTCAATCACACCCAACACCCCCTCCCACGGCATCTTCCCGTGCAAGCGCAGGAGATGCAACAGCTGCCATTTTACCTCCTTCCATTGTCCAGGGCCCCAAACAGGTGAAACAGCGATTTACTTGTACTTCTTGCAATTTAGAATACTGTATTCGCTGCTCACAATGCGGTCTCCTCTACACTGGGGAGACCGAACGTAGATTGGGTGACCGCTTTGCAGAACACCTCCGTTCAGTCTGTAAGGGTGACCCTGAGATTCCGGTCACCTGTCACTTTAATTCTCCGCTCCACTCCCACTCAGACCACACCGTCCTCGGCCTCTTGCATTGTTCCAACGAAGCTCAACGTAAGCTCGAGGAACAGCACCTCATCTTTCGATTAGGCACTTTACAACCTTCTGGACTCAACATAGAGTTCAACAATTTCAGATCATAACTTCTACCCCTAATTTTTCACACATGGCAGCTGTTGATGATTCCCATTTACACCTCCTCTACACATCTTTAGTTTCTTCACTTGTCCCATTACCATCTCCTTTTCCTTTGTACAATCATCCCTTTTGTCATTTAATCTCTCCTGCCTTCCACCCTATCACAGACCTTCCCTTTTGTTCTTTCCTCCCCTACCCCCTTTCCCTCCTCCTCCCCCTTCCCCTCCCCTTTTCCTTTTCCTTCCCCCCCTTTTCCTTCCCCCCTTTCCCTTTTCCTTCCCTCCCTTTCCCTGCCCCCTTTCCATAGAAACATAGAAGATAGTAGCGAGAGTAGGACATTCGGCCCCTCGAGCCTGCTCCACCATTCAATTCGATCATGGCTGATCATCCAAATTCAGTACCCGGTCCCTGCTTTCTCCCTATATCCCTTGATCCCTTTAAATATATTCAAGAAGGAGTTGGATATATTTCTTAAGGCTAAAGAATTGGCCTCTACTGCCTTCTGTGGTAGAGAATTCCACAGGTTTGCCACTCTCTGGGTGAAGAAATTCCTCCTCATCTCTGTCCTAAATGGCTTACCCCTTATCCTTAGACTGTGACCCCTGGTTCTGGACTCCCCGACCATCGGGAACATCCTTCCTGCATCTAGTCTGTCCAGTCCTGTCAGAATTTTATAAGTTTCAATGAGATCCCCTCTCATTCTTCTAAACTCCAGCGAGTATAAGCCCAATCGACCCAATCTCTCCTCATAAGTCATTCCTGCCATGCCTGGTGAATCTTTGCTGAACTCCCTCCATGACAAGAACATCCTTCCTCGGATAAAACTGCACACAATACTCCAGATGTGGTCTCACCAAGGCCCTGTACAACTGCAGCAAGACATACTTGTTCTTGTACTCAAACCCTCTCGCTACGAAGGCCAACGTACCATTTGCCTTCTTAACCGCCTGCTGCACCTGCATGCTTACCTTCAGCGACTGGTGCACAAGGACACCCAGGTCTTATTGCATTTCCCCTTCTCCCAATCTATTGCCATTCAGATAATAATCTGCCTTCCTGTTTTTGACACCAAAGTGGATAACCTCGCATTTATCCACGTTATATTGCATCTGCCATGCTTCTGCCCAATCACCCAACCTGTCCAAATCATCCTGGAGTTTCTCGGCATCCTCCTCACAGCACACGCGCCCACACGGCTTTGTGTCGTCTGCAAACTTGGAGATATTACATCTAGTTCCCTTGTCTAGATCATTAATATATATCCCTTTCCCTTTTCCCTCCCCCTTTCCCCCTTTCCCCTCCCCCTTTCCCCTTCTGTCCCCCTTTCCCTGCCCCCTCCCCCCTTTCCCTGCCCCTGCACTTGCTTAAAATCTCTAACTTTTTCCAGTTCTGACGAAGGGTCATCGACCTGAAACGTTAACTCTGTTTCTCTCGCCACAGATGCTGCTTGACCGGCTGAGTATTTCCAGCATTTTCTGTCTTTATTTCAAACTTTCACATATACCTTGTGTTAAGTCTGTGGGTTGTATTATAAATAATCACAGACTCCACTGTTAACAAAATAAAACACGTCTTTACTATTCAGAGGCTCGGGCGATTCTGCCCTAGTTAACATATCACAACCCTTATATACCGGTGTGGTCACCATCGGCACCACAGTATACATGAGCCAATAGATAGTGCCACCCTAAAGTAGTGCTCTTAAAGGCGAACGGTTACATTCTATAGTTCCCTTAAAGGTAAACGGTTACATACACAACACTCCTCCCTTCCTAGCTTATTACTTACAGAATCCCGTTAAACATACAATCTTCAACTTTATATAAACAGTTTGCAGATATACTCTCGATGGAGTCAACGTCATATAACAATTTACAGATATACTCTCAATGGAGTCAACGTCATATAACAGTTTACAAACATACTCTCAGTGGAATCAGTTTACAGGTTCAGTCTCTGTGGGAACAGTTCATAAATTCAGTCTCTGGTATTAATTCGTTCCAGACAGCATCCTCCATAGCCTTTTTTTTTAACAGCTTGTACTTTCGTCCTGTTGAACCAGCAGTGCGGACTTATACAACCCACTGGCTGTCTTGATAATGTCCCTGGATTTTTTTTACAAATTTAGCACCTTTCGTAGTGTTCGGACTGAGGTAGTAGAAGTAATAATATTTTAAACAGTTATTATTTTCTGCTTCTTTTTCTTTTCTGCCTTTTTGAAACTCTCCGAGCTCTTTTCCCGGCTGCCATCTGTAGCGCCACCAACTCTCTATGTTCCTTAGACCTTAAGTGCTTCCTCAGGATTTCAGCACTTTGGGAGTTCCCATCACAATTTGGGCAGACCACATCCTCATAACATTCGGTGTCACTCAACAGGTCAAAACCCTTCTTCAAGCAATCATATTCATCCTGCTCTTCCTCGGATGTCTGCCCTTCCTTCCCTCCTGGCCTCATTTGTGCGTTCAATCCTTTCCCTTCCTTCAGGGATTTCGTTATCAGGCTATTTAATCCTTCTACTGAAGTAGCTGTTTCCCCATTCTCCTGTTCCCCTGGACGTAATTCAGCGTACTCCTCCATTTCATCCATCATTTTCTCCAATGCTTTCATCTTCTCTTCCTCTTGTACTTTGGCTTCCAGTGCTTGGAGAAGTTGCGCCTCGATGCTCTCTAGCTCATGTTCAGGGCCCATTCCCAGTTGAAACTGTTCTTCAAGTCGGTCAACCTCGGTAATTGCCGCCTCATATTTGTCTTGGGCTTCCTTCCATATTTTTATGAGTTCTGCCATGTCTTTCACCTCTACATCCTCATCTATGTATGGAACTTCTACCGATGAGTCTGTCTTGGCCCTGAGCTCCTCAAGAATTTCCTGCAGCCTTTGGACTTCTTGCTCATGTTCAACCTTTAGTTGCTCATATACTTCCAACGAAACTAGCTTTTCGGAGGTTGCTGAGTTAACCCCCTCCAGAATTGTAGCCTGGGCCTGTTCATACTGTTTTTTCAACTTCTCGCACTCTGCTTGTAAGGAGTTGTAGAGAAGAACTGGAATAAAATCCTGGCTTCCTGAAGATTCCTCTTCATTTGTTTCTTTCGCAATTTCCTGTTGGAGTTCAGCCAAGGCTGCTATGCTATCTGCCTCTCGAAGTCTCACTGCCATCAACTCTTCTTTATTCTTGCAGTCCATCTCAGCCATTTCCCGTTTACTTTCATTTAACTGAGTGAGTAGTCCCTTATTTTGGGCTGAGAGATATTGCACCTTCTCATGTAGACCCTTGCAGTCCTTCTCTGCTTGACATAGCTGATTACCGCTGATTTGGTTCTGCGTTTCAAGTTCCAACATCCTTTGCTTAGCTTCTTTCAGTTTCGCCCCTATAAGCTCCTCTTGCAACATGGCCACATTATTCTCATCAGGTAAAGAAGCGTTTCTCTTTTCCATGTCCAAGATTTGTTTCTGCATCTCCTTAAGAGCACCCTGTGATTCAACTTCTCTTAACTTTGCCTGCACTAGCTCCGTCTCTAATTGCAGAACAAAATCCTCAGTGCAGCGTGATTTGCCCTTCTGCTGTATCTCTAGATCATGCAAATATTCTAACCCCTGAACATCATCAGGGAGATGTGATCGGTAATTGGTCACGATGGCTCTATGGTCGCTCTCTGCTTGAGCCAGTAGGTTCTGTTGTCTTTCCAGACTCTCCCATTCGGTGTCATAGAACTTTTTCATTGTTTTCATCTCTTGTACGAGGCGGTAACTTAATTGTTCTAATTGTTGTTGTACTTTGAAATAGCGTTGAGTTCGAGCCCGGTGTTCCTCCGTAATGCATATGTCTGTAGCTTGAACAGACTCAGAATTCTCTGTCTTTATGCACGCCATCGATTTTCCAACCTTAGTCTGTGAGTTAATGTTAACCTTGTTTTTCATACATAAGCTGGACTTATCGTCTTCCGGCTCAGAGTCTGAGCTGCTTGTCTGCACCGAGTCCTCACTCGTCATTGCTTGTCGGTCGTGCCATTCCATGTCTATTTTCTTGATCCACTCCCGTCCTAGAAGTGGTGGTCCTCCCTCAGGTAGTACGTACAAATTCATTCTTGGGTGTACTTTACCCCTATCTCTCACCTTGACTCTTATTTTCCCCATGGGGTATACGCGATGCCCCGTGTATGTCTGTAATACGAACTTGGTATTTCTTAAGGGTATGTGAGAGAATAGTCGGTGGTAGTCCTTTTGGTTGATGACTGATACAGCTGATCCCGTGTCCAGCTCCATTCGTACTTGGACTCCAGCTATTTTTAGTGTGACCCAGATCGTCTGTAGATCAGTTACTTTACCCACATTGTGGATTCTCAGACTATCCAACTCCTGGCTGTTTGAGTCTGAATTTTGTTCGTCTGAACTCTTTTCAGCCACCTGATGCACCTTGTTGTACTTTTCTTGTGGTGGTGGCTTCCTTTGTTTGTTGGTCTTCTTTCTGGACCTGCATACCTTCGCGATGTGACCCAGTTTGCCACATTTCCTGCACTCTTGATTCTTAAACCAGCACTGATTCTGGTCGTGCGTTGTCTTTCCACAACGGTAGCATTTGGAAATGCTTGCAGTCATTTGGTCCACCCCGAGTGCCGCCGCCTTTAGCTGCATTTCCGCCGTTCCTTTCACTGCGGCTTCGTGCGATGAAGCTATGAGGACAGCCCTGTCCAGTGTGAGGTCGTTTTCCTCCAGGAGTCGCTTCTGCGTTCCTTCTTTGGCCAAGCCGCATACGAACTTGTCCCGCAGCGCCTCTGTCAAATTCCCTCCAAACTGGCAGTCTTTCGCTAGCTTACGCAGTTCGACTAAGTATTCCGCATTGCTTTCATCTTGCCTCTGGGTTCTGGCGTAAAATTTAAATCGTTCAGCCAGTATCAACGGTGTGGGGTTCAAGTGATCCTTCAGCACTGCTACGATCTCTTCGAAGGTCTGGTCCACTGGTTTAACTGGTGCTATTAGATGTTTCAAAAGCCCGTATGTTTTTGCTCCCATCGAATTTAACAAAGTTATTGCCTTGTCGTATATGGCTACGCAATATATTCCTATGCGTTCCCCATACGTGGCCCTGTCTTCTATTTCAGCATTAAAATCATTAATATTTCCTCGCTTAGGCATCTTCTCTTTTCGAGTACAGTACAAGTATTACTTTACTTATTATTAATTTTCTTCTCTCTTCTTGAGAACACCACAAGTATTGCTGTACTTATACTTATTTTCCCTCTCTTCTTGAGAACACACCAGCCTTTCTGAAAAATCTTATTACTTTCCTGAAATTCTTAATAATTTCCAAGATGGCGGTTTCCCGCTTCTTCCTTCTTCTTCAGCGGTTTCCCCGCGAAAAATGGCGGCTTTCCCGCGCTTCTCGCTCTCCCCGCCCACTTCGATGGCGGTTTTCCCGCGCTTCTCGGCGCTCTCCGCCCACTTCAATGGCGGTTATCACCCGTTCCCCGACGCTGACTTTCAGGCCGAGTGCGGGCCTTATCAGCGGATGCGATCGATGGCCCGGCTGTGCCTCGCACTTGAAAGCGGCCCCCGGCCTCTGGCTCACCCGCTCGCGCGGCTCTTGCTCGCTCCCTCCCGGGCTCTGGCTTACCCGCTCGCGCGTTTCACCGCGGCTCTTATCAGGGATTGCGATCGCCCTGTCTTTGCAGCCAACGCTGCGGCTTACCCACGAGGTTATGGAGGCTTCAGGGTCCTAATGCCTGTCGCTTCCAGCCTGTCGGTTCCGGACTGGTGAGGATTGAAACCTCTCTTCAACGTCCTGTCTTCGGACGAAGCCGCCGTGGAACAACTGCCGCAGGGTTCGAATCCTGACTCGTCGCCAATGTTAAGTCTGTGGGTTGTATTATAAATAATCACAGACTCCACTGTTAACAAAATAAAACACGTCTTTACTATTCAGAGGCTCGGGCGATTCTGCCCTAGTTAACGTATCACAACCCTTATATACTGGTGTGGTCACTATCGGTATTACAGTATACATGAGCCAATAGATAGTGCCACCCTAAAGTAGTGCTCTTAAAGGCGAACGGTTACATTCTATAGTTCCCTTAAAGGTAAACGGTTACATACACAACACCTTGGGCCAGAGGCTCGAGTCAGGGCTAACTGACAATGGAAGCGTCATCCTATCAGTCAGTAAGTGCACAGATTCACAGGCAAGACAAAGCTTTCAGACAAGTGTCCATAATTGATGACTGACATTTGCAAATGGAAAGAGGACTGAGAATAATTTTCATCTAATTACCCACCCTTGTACAGATACCACTTCATCTCCCTAATGACCTGGCTGGCTCCCAACACCCGACATCTTCATTTACTTTTGCAGCAGGTCTCAGTTGCTCCGAAGAAACTACAAGTACTGATTCAAAGGCCTTGTTTTCTTCGCCAAGGTGAGTCCGTGGCTCTTGGCACTGTTCGCACAAGATATTGTTATCCTTCCACCCGCCCACCCCCATCCCACCCCTGGCCGCGCCCCACTTTTCCCACAGCAGCTTTTGGGAATTCAGCATGACTATTGTGTCACCTAACCGGAAAGGCAATGAAATTTGGCGCCCACCTCCTTTCGACAGACTGGTTTATGAAGGGCTTCTCTCCGAGTAGCTCCACTGGTCTTTCCAGTATCCATGTACATGGATCCTTGCTATGCCTTGTCCAGGTGCCAAGTAAGTGCAATGCTTTCTCCAGCTTGTGAGAATGCTTTCATGGTATTGCTGGAGTGTAACAGATTCACTCATTGGCACTGGCCCAAACAAACCCCTTTGACCATGATGGGTCACCCGTTCACCCATCACCCCTGTGCTCGCTGACCTACGTTGGCTCCCGGTCCAGCAACACCTCAAATTTAAAAATCTCATTTTTGTTTTCTAATCCCTCTATGGCCTCACCCCCCCTATCTCTATAACCTCCTCCAGCCCGACGACCCTCCCAGAACTCTGCATTCTTCCAATTCTGACCTTTTGCGGATGTCCGATTTCCTTTGGCCCCACTATTAGGGGCCGTGCCTTCAGTTGTCTGGGCCCTAAGCTCTGGAAATGGATAAACCTCTCCACCTCTCTCTCCTCCTTTAAGACTCCCCTTAAAGTCTATCTCTTTGACCAAGCATTTGGTCACCTGTCCTAATATCTCAAGTGGCTCGGTGCCAAATTTTGTTCGCTAACACCCCTGTGAAGCGCCTTGTGATGTTTTACTACATTAAAGACGCTATATAAATGCAAGTTGTTGTTGATGATGACTGATGACAATGATAGATTTTTAGGTATTTACGCCAGATTTTTAGGTATTTACGCTTGATTTACCATGGTGCTGCCCTCCTGGGGCTGGTGGATGGGAACCTGTTTGAGGCACATATACCCTCGCTGCTCCAGGGGACAGTTGTCATTTCTATCCACAAGGAAGGAGATCCCAGTGAGCCTGAAGTGTAATGAAGAACCTCACTGATACCAATGGCTCTTAAGGTTGTTCCTTGGGCTGTCATGGTACGTACAGGAGATGCTTTGGAGGCTGAAAAAGCAACAGCTTGGCTATCACTCTTGTGAGGAATGTATACGACAGGTTGTGGATTGATGAGACTGCAGATCATTGGAAGGCTCAGGGGAAACAGCAGTCACATTGTTTTCATAGATTTTTTTTAAATAAGGCTTTCAATCTAGCGCCCTGTGATTCTCACAAAGCAGTTGCAGTCAATGGGAATGCATGGCCAGATCTTGGGTTTTATTTAGAATGCGTAATGCTGCTCCAAGGACCAGGTAAGAGTAGATGGGAGACTCGGAACTTGTATCTCTGAAAAGAGGCTGCTTTATCCATCGTCATCCATCCTACTCAACGTCTTCATGAGTCATGTGTTGGATGGCATCTGAAAGGACCGTTGAGTGTCTGTACCAGGCATTTCTGGAGAATTGTCATCCACTTCACAGATAGCAATAAAGAACTTGCATTTATATAACGCCTTTCACAATCTCAGTGTCCCAAAACGCTTCACCCGCCAATAAAGAATTTTTGAAGTGTAATCACTGTTGTAATATAGGAAAATGCAGCAGCCAATTTGCGCACAGCAAGGTCCCACCAACAGCAATGAAATACATGACAAAATAGTCTGGTTGAGGAATAAATATTGGCCAGGACACTGGGGAGAACTCTCCTGCTCTTCTTCAAATAGTGGCATCTGACCTTTTACATTCACCTGAGAGGGCAGACATTGGTTTAACATCTCATCTGAAAGATGCCACCTCTGAGAGTGCAGCACTCCCTCAGTATCACACTGGAGTGTCAGCCTCGATTATGGATTCAAGTCTCTGAAGTGGGACTTGAAGCCACATCCTTTTGACTCAGAGCCAGAATGCTACCAACTGAGATAACACAGACCAGAGTGGATTCCAAACCCGGTAACACAGACCAGAGTGGATTCCAAACCCAGTAACACAGACCAGAGTGGATTCCAAACCCGGTAACACAGACCAGAATGGATTCCAAACCCGGTAACACAGACCAGAGTGGATTCCAAACCCGGTAACACAGACCAGAGTGGATTCCAAACCCAGTAACACAGACCAGAGTGGATTCCAAACCGAGTAACACAGACCAGAATGGATTCCAAACCCGGTAACACAGACCAGAGTGGATTCCAAACCCAGTAACACAGACCAGAGTGGATTCCAAACCCGGTAACACAGACCAGAGTGGATTCCAAACCCAGTAACACAGACCAGAGTGGATTCCAAACCCGGTAACACAGACCAGAGTGGATTCCAAACCCAGTAACACAGACCAGAGTGGATTCCAAACCCGGTAACACAGACCAGAGTGGATTCCAAACCCAGTAACACAGATCAGAGTGGATTCCAAACCCGGTAACACAGACCAGAGTGGATTCCAAACCCAGTAACACAGACCAGAGTGGATTCCAAACCCGGTAACACAGACCAGAGTGGATTCCAAACCCAGGAACACAGACCAGAGTGGATTCCAAACCCAGTAACACAGACCAGAATGGATTCCAAACCTGGTAACACAGACCAGAGTGGATTCCAAACCCAGTAACACAGACCAGAATGGATTCCAAACCCGGTAACACAGACCAGAATGGATTCCAAACCTGGTAACACAGACCAGAATGGATTCCAAACCCAGTAACACAGACCAGAGTGGATTCCAAACCCGGTAACACAGACCAGAATGGATTCCAAACCTAGTAACACAGACCAGAATGGATTCCAAACCCGGTAACACAGACCAGAGTGGATTCCAAACCCGGTAACACAGACCAGAGTGGATTCCAAACCCGGTAACACAGACCAGAGTGGATTCCAAACCTAGTAACACAGACCAGAGTGGATTCCAAACCCGGTAACACAGACCAGAGTGGATTCCAAACCCAGTAACACAGACCAGAGTGGATTCCAAACCCAGTAACACAGACCAGAGTGGATTCCAAACCCGGTAACACAGACCAGAATGGATTCCAAACCTAGTAACACAGACCAGAATGGATTCCAAACCCGGTAACACAGACCAGAGTGGATTCCAAACCCAGTAACACAGACCAGAGTGGATTCCAAACCTAGTAACACAGACCAGAATGGATTCCAAACCCGGTAACACAGACCAGAGTGGATTCCAAACCCGGTAACACAGACCAGAATGGATTCCAAACCCGGTAACACAGACCAGAGTGGATTCCAAACCCGGTAACACAGACCAGAGTGGATTCCAAACCCAGTAACACAGACCAGAGTGGATTCCAAACCCAGTAACACAGACCAGAGTGGATTCCAAACCCAGTAACACAGACCAGAATGGATTCCAAACCCGGTAACACAGACCAGAGTGGATTCCAAACCCGGTAACACAGACCAGAGTGGATTCCAAACCCGGTAACACAGACCAGAATGGATTCCAAACCTAGTAACACAGACCAGAATGGATTCCAAACCCGGTAACACAGACCAGAGTGGATTCCAAACCCGGTAACACAGACCAGAGTGGATTCCAAACCTAGTAACACAGACCAGAATGGATTCCAAACCCAGTAACACAGACCAGAATGGATTCCAAACCCGGTAACACAGACCAGAATGGATTCCAAACCTAGTAACACAGACCAGAATGGATTCCAAACCCGGTAACACAGACCAGAATGGATTCCAAACCCAGTAACACAGACCAGAATGGATTCCAAACCTAGTAACACAGACCAGAATGGATTCCAAACCCGGTAACACAGACCAGAATGGATTCCAAACCCAGTAACACAGACCAGAGTGGATTCCAAACCCAGTAACACAGACCAGAGTGGATTCCAAACCCAGTAACACAGACCAGAATGGATTCCAAACCCGGTAACACAGACCAGAATGGATTCCAAACCCAGTAACACAGACCAGAGTGGATTCCAAACCTGGTAACACAGACCAGAATGGATTCCAAACCCGGTAACACAGACCAGAATGGATTCCAAACCTAGTAACACAGACCAGAATGGATTCCAAACCTAGTAACACAGACCAGAGTGGATTCCAAACCCAGTAACACAGACCAGAGTGGATTCCAAACCCGGTAACACAGACCAGAGTGGATTCCAAACCTAGTAACACAGACCAGAGTGGATTCCAAACCTAGTAACACAGACCAGAATGGATTCCAAACCCAGTAACACAGACCAGAATGGATTCCAAACCTGGTAACACAGACCAGAATGGATTCCAAACCCAGTAACACAGACCAGAATGGATTCCAAACCCGGTAACACAGACCAGAATGGATTCCAAACCTAGTAACACAGACCAGAATGGATTCCAAACCCAGTAACACAGACCAGAATGGATTCCAAACCTGGTAACACAGACCAGAATGGATTCCAAACCCGGTAACACAGACCAGAGTGGATTCCAAACCCAGTAACACAGACCAGAGTGGATTCCAAACCCAGTAACACAGACCAGAATGGATTCCAAACCCAGTAACACAGACCAGAGTGGATTCCAAACCCGGTAACACAGACCAGAATGGATTCCAAACCCGGTAACACAGACCAGAGTGGATTCCAAACCCGGTAACACAGACCAGAATGGATTCCAAACCCGGTAACACAGACCAGAATGGATTCCAAACCCGGTAACACAGACCAGAGTGGATTCCAAACCCAGTAACACAGACCAGAGTGGATTCCAAACCCAGTAACACAGACCAGAGTGGATTCCAAACCCAGTAACACAGACCAGAGTGGATTCCAAACCCAGTAACACAGACCAGAGTGGATTCCAAACCCAGTAACACAGACCAGAATGGATTCCAAACCCAGTAACACAGACCAGAGTGGATTCCAAACCCGGTAACACAGACCAGAGTGGATTCCAAACCCGGTAACACAGACCAGAGTGGATTCCAAACCTAGTAACACAGACCAGAGTGGATTCCAAACCTAGTAACACAGACCAGAGTGGATTCCAAACCCGGTTACACAGACCAGAGTGGATTCCAAACCCAGTAACACAGACCAGAATGGATTCCAAACCCGGTAACACAGACCAGAGTGGATTCCAAACCCGGTAACACAGACCAGAATGGATTCCAAACCTAGTAACACAGACCAGAATGGATTCCAAACCCAGTAACACAGACCAGAGTGGATTCCAAACCCGGTAACACAGACCAGAATGGATTCCAAACCTAGTAACACAGACCAGAGTGGATTCCAAACCCGGTAACACAGACCAGAATGGATTCCAAACCCAGTAACACAGACCAGAGTGGATTCCAAACCCGGTAACACAGACCAGAATGGATTCCAAACCTAGTAACACAGACCAGAGTGGATTCCAAACCCGGTAACACAGACCAGAATGGATTCCAAACCTAGTAACACAGACCAGAGTGGATTCCAAACCCAGTAACACAGACCAGAGTGGATTCCAAACCCGGTAACACAGACCAGAATGGATTCCAAACCTAGTAACACAGACCAGAATGGATTCCAAACCTAGTAACACAGACCAGAGTGGATTCCAAACCTAGTAACACAGACCAGAATGGATTCCAAACCTAGTAACACAGACCAGAGTGGATTCCAAACCCGGTAACACAGACCAGAGTGGATTCCAAACCCGGTAACACAGACCAGAGTGGATTCCAAACCTAGTAACACAGACCAGAGTGGATTCCAAACCCGGTAACACAGACCAGAGTGGATTCCAAACCCAGTAACACAGACCAGAGTGGATTCCAAACCCAAGAACATAGAGCAGAATGGATTTCCTACAGAATAAGAGAGTCTGGAATGTAATACACACAAGATAATATTGATAGGATTGTTGTTACACACAGGTTAACATAAGTTGTAGTATATTACATGCAAGCTGACAAAGGCTGAAGTGTATTACATATAGGATCACGCAGAATGGTGAGTATTTCACACAAGGTCAAACAGACTGAAATATATTACACACAGGCTAACACAGATCAGAGTGTGTTACAAATCAGATTACAGATTTTCAGTGCATTTACATAAAGGCTAACACAGGCTGCAGTATATTACACACAATGTAACACGGGGTGAAATATATTATCCACAGCATAACACAGGCTGGAGTGTACATCACACAGCATAACACAGGCTGGAGTGTACATCACACAGGATAACACAGACTGCAGTGTACATCCCACAGGCTAACACAGACTGGAGTGTACAGCACACACGATAACACAGACTGGAGTTTACATCAGACACGAACACAGACTGGAGTGTACATCACACACGATAACACGGGCTGGAGTATACATCACACACGATAACACAGACTGGAGTGTACATCACACAAGATAACACAGACTAGAGTGTACATGACTCATGATGCCACAGAAGGGAGTGTACATCACACATGATAACACAGACTGGAGTGTACATCACACACGATGCCACAGAAGGGAGTGTACATCACACATGATAACACAGACTGGAGTGTACATCACACAGGATAACACAGACGTGAGTGTATATCACACACGATAACACAGACTGGAGTGTACAGCAAACACGATAACACAGACTGGAGTCCACATCACGCACGATAACAGACTGGCTTGTACATCACACACGATAACACAGGCTGGAGTGTACATCACACATGATGCCACAGAAGGGAGTGTACATCACACATGATAACACAGAAGGGAGTGTACATCACACACGATAACACAAACTAGAGTGTACAACACACACGATAACACAGACTGGACTTTACTTCACACACGATAACACAGACTGAAGTAAAGTCCAGTCTGTGTTATCGTGTGTGGAGTCCACATCACGCACGATAACAGACTTGAATGTACATCACACACGATAACACAGACTGGAGTGTACATCCCACAGGCTAACACAGACTGGAGTGTACATCACACACGATAATGTGTCCGTCAGTAATAAGACACAAGACTGCAGGAGAACGGTACAACAGGTGTTTACTCAACGTGGCTCACTCTGGAACTGAACTGTACAGAGTACTACTCAGTGTTATCGTGTGTGATGTACACTCCAGTTCGTGTTATCGTGTGTGATGTACACGCCAGTCTGTGTTATCATGTGTGATGTACAATCCAGTCTGTGTTATCGTGTGTGATGTGCACTCCAATCTGTGTTATCGTGTGTGATGTATGTACCTTTAAGTGGAGAACTTTTTACAGCTCCTGTATACGGTAGTACCGGCAGTGACCACACCTGTATATAAACCCTGAGTAGTGATCTGTACAGTTAGTTCTAGAGTAACCCTCATTCAGTAAACACCTGTTGAATCGTTCCCTGCAGTCGTTGTCTGATTATTGAAGGACACAACATTAAGATACACGGATCTAACAGTGGCGACGAGCAAGTTCGAACCTACCTGCAACTCCGCATCACCTCCCAGGGATTCGCTCCTGCAGAACAGTGGAAGAAGGTCGAGTCCAGAAGCACGGGCGTCAACCACGGGCACCGCCCAGTCATCCAGCGGAGATTTGAGCATCACAGGGGAGGCTGTCGAGAGCCAGGCTTGGCTTTCCAGTCACGGTGGTCCAGCAAAACGGGCTGGCAACAGGTACTGTGCAGACCCTTCCCGGACAGCGAAGGGCTAGAGCCCGACCGAGCGGCACAGAAAAAGGCCGAGCAGCGTCGACGGGGGAGAGAGGGCAGAACGTGCAGAGCACAGCCAGTGTTCAAGGGCCGAGCAGTGTCAACGGGGGAGAGAGGCGCGCAGGAAAACGTCCACTGGTTCCCCTTTATCCACCCTATACGTTACTTCCTCAAAGAACTCCAGCAAATTTGTCAAACATGACTTCCCCCTCATAAAACCATGCTGACTTTGTCCTATTAAATTATGATTATCCAAATGTCCTGTTACTGTCTCCTTAATAATGGACTCCAAAATTTTACCTACCACAGATGTTAGGCTAACCGGTCTATAGTTTCCAACCTTCTGTCTACTGCCCTTTTTAAATAAGGGCGTTACATTAGCAGTTTTCCAGTCTGCCGGGACCTTTGCTGATTCCAGAGAGTTTTGGAAAATTATTACCAATGCATCCACAATCCCTACCGTCACTTCCCTCAAGACCCTAGGATGTAAGCCATCAGGTCCAGGTGATTTATTCGCCTTGAGTCCCATTATTTTACCAAGTACCACTTCCTTAGTGATTTTGATCGTGTTTAGCTCCTCCCCCCCCATAGCCCCCTGTTTGTCCAGTGTTGGGATATTCTTAGTGTCCTCTACTGTAAAGACTGATACAAAATATTCATTCAGTGTTTTTGCCATCTCCATATTTCCCACCATTAATTTCCCGGTCTCATCCTCTAAGGGACCAACATTTACTTTAGCCACCCTTTTTTTTTTTATACAACTATAAAAACTCTTACTATCTGTTTTTATATTTTTTGCTAATTTACCTTCATAATCTATCTTCCCTTTCTTAATCAATCTTTTTGTTACTTTTTGCTGTCTTTTAAAGTTTTCCCAATCCTCTATCCTCCCACTAGATTTGGCTACCTTATATGCCCTTGTTTTTAGTCAAATACTATCCTTAATTTCTTTACTTAGCCACAGATGGCTGTCTTTTCTTTTACACCCTTTTCTTCTCAGTGGAATATATATTTTTTGGAAGTTGTAAAATAACTCCTTAAATGTACACCACTGATCATGTATCGTCTTACCCTTTAATCTATTTTCCCAATCCACTCTACTCAATTCCGCTCTTATACCTTCATAGTCTCCTTTATTCAAGCTTAGCACGCTTGTTTGAGATCCAACCTTCTCACCCTCTAATTGAATATGGAATTCAACCATGTTATGGTCACTCATTCCAAGGGGATCCTTTACTAGGACATTTTTAATTAATCCTGTCTCGTTACACAGGACCAGATCTAAGGTTGTTTGCCCCCTGGTCGGTTCAGTTACATACTGCTCAAGAAACCCATCCCTAATACACTCAATGAACTCATCCTCAAGGCAGCCCTGCCCAATTTGATTTGTCCAATTAATATGATAGTTAAAATCCCCCATAATTATAGATGTTCCCTTATTACAAGCCTCAACTACTTCCTGATTGATACTCCGTCCAACAGAGTTGCAACTGTTCGGAGGCCTATAGACTACGCCCACTAGTGTTTTTTTCCCCTTATTATTCCTTACCTCCACCCAAACTGTTTCATTATCCTGATCTTTTGACCCAATATCATTTCTCTGTATTACAGTGATTCCTTCCTTTATTAACATAGCCACCCCACCTCCCCTTCCTTCCTCCCTGTCCTTCCTGATCGTTAAATAACCTGGTATGTTTAATTCCCAGGCATTGTCACCCTGCAGCCATGTTTCTGTTATGGCCACAAGATCATACCCATATGTAGTTATTTGTGCCATTAACTCGTCTATTTTGTTACGAACGCTACGTGCATTCAGATAGAGAACTTTCAAATATGTTTTGTGACACTTAGTTCCTGCTTTTGCCCTTTTTTATTACTTTACCTTTTACTCCATACCTTCTGCTCCTTCCTGACACACTCTGGTTTTTAATTTCCCCACTACTACCTAAGTCTATGACCTTCTCTGCTGTCATTTTTATTATTTGCTCTCTAGGAACCTCCCCGCCACTAGTTAGTTTAAAGCCCTCTCTACAGCCCTAGTTATATGATCCACCAGGACTCTAGTCCCAGCACTGGCCAAGTGAAGCCCGTCCCAACGGAACAGCTCCCTCCTGCCCCAGTACTGGTGCCAGTGTCCCAGGAAGCAAAACCCATTTCTCCCACACCAGTCTTTGAGCCACGCATTTAACTCTCTAATTTTATTTGTCCTAGCCAAATTCGCTCGTGACTCAGGTAATAATCCAGAGATTATTACCCTTGAGGTTCTGTTTTTTAATTTGAACCCTAGCTGCTCATACTCCTTTAACAGAACCGGCTTCCTAGTCCTATCTACGTCGTTTGTACCAACATGGACCACGACAACTGGATCCACCCCCTCCCGCTGCAAGTTTCTTTCCAGCCCAGAGGAGATGTCCTTAACCCTGGCACCGGGTAGGCAACACAGCCTTCGGGACTCTCGCTCTCGGCTGCAGAGAACTCTATCTATCCCCCTAATAATACTATCCCCTACCACTACAACATTTCTATTTACTCCCCCCCTCTTGAATGGCCCCCCGTTCCATGGTGCTGTGGCCAGGTTGCTCATCCTGTGGGGACAGGAGCAGGGACCGCAGGGAGGGAGTAAGAACCTCGAACCTGTTGGTCAAGAGCAAGGGCTGCGGCTCCTCCAGCTCTACCTACTGGATCCCCGTACCTGCCTCACTCGTAGTCACACCGTCCTGTCCCTGACCATGGGCTACATCTGAATTACTTAACTTCATAGTTGTGAGCACCTCCTGATACACAGAGTCCAGGTACTTCTCCCCCTCCCTGATGTGTCGCAGTGTCTGAAGCTCAGACTCCAGCTCATCAACACGGAGCTGGAGTTCCTGTAGCAGCAGACACTTGTCACAGACGTAATCACCGTGAGCCTCAATGGGGTTCACCGGCTCCCACATCTCGCAATAGTAACACATCACCTGCTCCATTCTATTTAATTAATTAAATTTTTTATTGTTAGTTATGGACACCCTCTGCCCGAATTTAGATGCTAGTATCCCCTTTAATTAATTGGATTTAAATTAAATCAATCCCTCTCGTTACACCAGCAAAATGGTTTACCAACAGTCACTCTGCACCAGAAAGGCCTTGGTACACCACAGCAACCTTAAAAACTATAAACCAGACTTAAAGTTTTAAAACGAGAGAAATACTCCAACCAATCACCTACCTGTTTTGTGGTGATGTCACACCTTGAATACTTTTTACCTCTCTCCTTGCCTGAGATTGGAGATTGGTGAGGCCTACCTGAGCCTCTGGGGCCTCTTGTAGTCGCTCTGCCGCGCTGCTCCGCCTCCACCCGCTGCCACACTGAGGCCTACTTGAGCCTCTGGGGCCTCTAGTAGTCGCTCTGCCGCGCTGCTCCGCCTCCACCTGCTGCCGATGCCACACTGAGGTCTACCTGAGCCTCTGGGGACTCTTGTAGTCGCTCTGCCGCGCTGCTCCGCCTCCACCCGCTGCCGATGCCGCACTGAGGCGTACCTGAGCCTCTGGGGCCTCTTGTAGTCGCTCTGCCATGCTGCTCCGCCTCCACCTGCTGCCGATGCCGAACTGAGGCCTACCTGAGCCTCTGCGGCCTCTTGTAGTCGCTCTGCCGCGCTCCGCCTCCACCCGCTGCCGCACTGAGGCCTACCTGAGCCTCTGGGGCCTCTAGTAGTTGCTCTGCCATGCTGCTCCGCCTCCACCCGCAGCCGATTCCACACTGAGGCCTACCTGAGCCTCTGGGGCCTCTTGTAGTCGCTCTGCCGCTCTGCTCCGCCTCCACCCGCTGCCGATGCCGCACTGAGGCCTACCTGAGCCTCTGGGGCCTCTTGTAGTCGCTCTGCCGCGCTGCTCCGCCTCCACCCGCTGCCTCACTGAGGCTTACCTGAGCCGCTGGGGCCTCTTGTAGTTGCTCTGCCGCGCTGCTCCGCCTCCACCCACTGCCGATGCCGCACACGTACATCACACACGACAACACATACAGGAGAGTACATCACACACAATAACTCAGACTGGAGTGTACATCACACATGATAACCGACTACTGTACATCACACGCAATAACACAGACTGGAGTGTACATCACAAGATTACACAGACTGGAGTGCATATCACACACGATAACACAGACTAGAGTGCACATCACACACGATAACACAGACTGGAGTGTACAAAAGACACGAAAACACAGACTGGAGTGTACCTCACACACGAAAACACAGACTGGAGTGTACCTCACACATGATAACACAGACTGGAGTGTACCTCACACAAGGTACCACAGATTGTAGTGTACCTCTCACACGGTACCACAGACTGGAGAGTACATCAAACGGTAACGCAGACTGGAGTGTACATCACACAGGATAAGATAGGCTGGAGCGTACAACACACATGATAACACAGGCTGGAGTGTACATCACACACGATAACACAGACTGGAGTGTACAAAACACACGATAACACAGACTGTAGTGTACATCACACACGATAACACAGACTGGAGTGTACATCACACACGATAACACAGACTGGAGTGTACAACACACACGGTAACAGACTGGAGTCCACATCACATACAATAACACAGACTGGGGTGCACATCACACATGATAACATGGACTGGAGTGTACATCACACACAATAACACAGCCTGGAATGTACATCACACACGATAACACAGACTGGCGTGTGCATCACACAGGATATCACAGAAGGGAGTGTACATCATACACGATAACACAGACTCGAGTGTACAAAACACACGATAACACAGACTGGAGTGTGTAATGATATCAGCAAATAGTGAGGGTATTTGCCTGTTTGATTATTATGCCTTACCACCATATTTGCCTTTTTGATTATTTATGCCTTACCAGCAGAGGGCATGTGAGAGAGAGAGTTTAGTTTTAGTTTCATTTTGGATGGATCTCTAAGATGGTGTCTCCTGTAATGCTGTTAACATAGTTGAACAAACTTTAGATTAAAAGACATTCTCTTTCATCAATGTGTCATCATTGAACCCACGTAGAAATCGATACATGGTGTCAGAAGAATTGATTGAAAGAGATGAAGAGGAAAAATCTGAAGTTAAATCAGCTCTCCACATATTAGCAAGCCAAAAGTGAACATCGTTACTTACCTTTGGAGAATAGCTAACGAAGTGAAAAATGGTAGGATTAAACCCACCGGCGAAGCTTCAGTTGACAGGTAATGTGGCTGAAAATTGGAGGAGGTTCAAACAACGTTTGGAGTTGTATTTAGCAGCAATCGGAGCTGACGAGAAAAGTGATAAAATGAAAGCGTCAGTGTTCTTACATGTCGTGGGTGATGAAGCGCTGGAGGTGTATAATAACTTCACATTCGCTGCTGATGGAGACAAAATAAAGCTGGATAAAATAATGGAACAGTTTGAGGCCTACTGCATACCTAAAGGTAATGTGACGTTTGAGAGGCACAGATTTTTCACATGTGTACAGAAAACGGGAGAGACTATTGATCAGTATGTGACTGAACTGAGAAACAGAAGCAAAACGTGTGAATTTGGGGGACTGACAGACTCGCTGATAAAAGACAGACTGGTGTGTGGTATTCCAGATAATGGTCTAAGGGAAAGACTGCTAAGAGAGCAAAATCTAGACCTGGGAAAAGCCATAGCACTGTGTAGGGCTACAGAGACTGTGAAGTCGCAGGCAAAAGAGCTGTTCAGTGACAGTAGCTGCAACGTGGATGCAGTGAGAAAGAACGGACACAAACCGTTTAACAAAAAGAGCACCAATGTGAAAGAAGAGGCGTGGCCCGCGAACAAAAATGAAAGAGGCAATCGAAAGTCATGTAGTCGATGCGGTACACAGCATCCACCAAGAAAATGTCCAGCATATGGTAAAACATGCAATAGTTGCAACAAAAACAACCATTATGCCCGTTGCTGTAAGAACCAAGCGCAACAAAGCAAGGTCCATGCAGTAGATGAAAGCGGGATAGAGGAGTTCTATGTGGATGTTGTCTCTGAAAACATAAAAGAAAAAAGAGACTGGATGTTGACACTAAAAGTGAATGACATACACATTCCATTTAAATTGGATACTGGAGCACAAGTTAATGTGATATCAGAGACTGATTTTAAGAAAATTAGACCCAGACCAAAGATACATGGAATAAAAGTGAAAGTGACAGGATACTCAGGTACTGATATACCAATGAAAGGAAGATGCATTGTCAAAGTGACACACAAGGACAGAGAGCACATGCTAGCATTAATTGTGGTGCCAAAGGATGTGCAAGCCATACTAGGTTTAATAGCCTGTGAGAGACTGAACCTGGTAAAGAGAGTCCTCGTTGTGGAAAGCGAAGGAGAGACAGTCTATGATGAGCTCATGAAAGAGTACAATGACCTATTTCAGGGTCTAGGCTGCCTTCCAGGAGAACACACGATCAGAGTAGATAAAAGTATGCCAACGGTCATACATCCATGCAGAAAAGTTCCATTTGCTCTTCAAAAGCAACTGAAGGCAGAGTTGGACAGGATGGAAAGCCTGAACGTGATTCAGAAGATAGATGAGCCAACTGAGTGGGTGAGTTCCCTCGTCGTTGTGGACAAAAAGAATGGAAAGCTCAGAATTTGCCTGGATCCAAGAGATCTAAACAGAGCAATAAAGAGAGAGCACTTCAAGCTTCCTACACGTGAGGAAATCATGTCACAGTTTGCAAATGCAAAGTATTTCAGCAAGTTAGATGCATCATCAGGATTTTGGCAGATGAAACTGGATGAGGCAAGTTCAAGACTGTGCACGTTCAACAGTCCATTTGGCAGATACAGATTCCTAAGGTTACCATTTGGCATTGCCTCAGCTCCTGAAGTGTATCACAAAACTATCCATATGATCTATGAGCACCTGGAGGGAGTTGATACATCAATGGATGACATCATAGTATGGGGAACCACGAGAACTGAGCATGACGAGAGACTGAAAAAAGTGCTGGAAGCAACAAGGAAAACAAACCTGAAGCTGAATAGAGAGAAATGCCAGCTCGGGGTGACAGAACTGACATTCGTTGGAGATATCCTTAGCAGTGAGGGCATCAGACCAGATCCCAGAAAGGTGTCCGCCATTGAGAATATGCCAAAGCCACAATGCAAAAAGGACGTGCAGAGGTTTAATGGAATGATCAACTACATGGGTAAATTCATATCCAACCTCTCAGAAAAAATGGCGCCACTGAGACGACTAACTAAAAGAACATAGAATGGGAATGGAATCATGAGCATGAGAAGTCATGGAGCGATCTAAAGAAACTGCTCACAGAGGAACCAGTTCTGAGGTTTTATGACCCAGCGAGACCCATCAAGATATCATCAGATGCATCACAGAGTGGGCTCGGTGCCGTTCTTCTGCAAAAATATGACTACTGGCAACCTATTGCATATGCATCGCGCTCAATGACAGACGCGGAGACGCGATATGCTCAAATAGAAAAGGAGCTGCTCAGCATCATATACGCCTGTGAAAGATTTCACCAGTTTGTGTCAGGACAAGCAATCAGTGTAGAGACTGACCATAAGCCCTTGATTGCATTGTTCCAAAAGCCACTAAATAGCTGTCCACTTAGAATACAAAGAATGATGATCAGGCTGCAACGCTATACACTGAATGTTGCATACACACCGGGTAAGCTGATGTATACAGCAGACACGTTGTCCAGAGCTGTTGACCCAAGAGAGCCCGCAAACACCACAATGGATGAAAAAGTGAACGCCTACGTGGACATGATCACAAGTGCACTGCCCATAGCAGATGCAAAAATGGAGCTCATAAAGACTGAGACAAACAAAGATGAAACACTGAGACGACTGAGGAAAAGCATCTTGGATGGATGGCCCTACATGAAGCAAGACTGCTCACCTGACATGGCAGAGTACTGGAACTGCAGGGCGGAACTATCAGTGGTCGAAGACATCATCTACAAAGGAAGTAAAATAGTTATCCCAAAGAGTCTGAGAAAAGAGATGCTAAAAAGGATCCATGGAGGACATCTGGGAATCGAAAAGTGTAAGAAAAGAGCACGAGAGGTGATGTACTGGCCACGAATCAACCAAGATGTGACAAATGAGGTGTCAAACTGCACAATATGCCTGAAATATCAAGCAAGCAATCCTGTAGAACCACTAAAGCCACACCCAGCGCCAGACAGACCTTACCAGAAGGTAGGTGCTGACCTATTCGTATGTCAAGGGAAGGACTATCTTGTAGTCACAGACTATTACTCCCTGTATCCAGTGGTTTGTAGACTGTACACCACCACTGCAGATGCTGTGATAACATGTATGAAAGCCATATTCTCCAGACATGGCGTGGCAAGCGAGGTCGTCACAGACAACGGACCCCAGTTTTACAATGCAAGTTTCCGACACTTTGCCAAAGAGTGGGACTTTGTCCACACAACGTCAAGTCCTCACTTTCCACAGTCCAATGGACTAGTGGAAAAATCGGTCCAGACAGTGAAAAGACTGATGTACAAGGCAAAAGACAGTGGAACAGACTTCTACCAAAGTATGCTTGTATACCGCACAATGCCGCTCGAGTGTGGTATGTCACCAGCCCAACTCCTTATGGGACGTCTGCTAAGGTCAAACCTACCCATCCCGGAGAACCTCCTGAAAACAAAAGAGGGGGAGAAAGTGAGGAAGTTCAAAGAACAACAGAAAGAAAAGCAAAAGTACTACTATGACAGAGGAACACAAAACCTACCTGAACTCCACACTGGTGACCAAGTAAGGTTCAAAGACAAAACAAACATATGGACTCAGAAGGGAACTGTCCTGAGTGAAGTTCAACCAAGATCATACACCATTCAGACAGATGAGGGTGCTGTTCTGAGAAGAAATCATCGGGATCTTCTCATGGGACCAGCCACAGCAGGTCAAAAGACTGATACTGTTGAACAACCTGATCACACAGCAGGTCAAAAGACTGATACTGTTGAACAACCTGATCACACAGCTGAGAAACCATCATCTGAGGCAACAACTCAGATTCAAGGACAATCAATCAAAAAATCCTCAAGACACGTGAAGCCTCCTGAGAGACTCATTGAGCAAGTTTAAGGACTCTTGTTATAGAAGGAAGTAATGTTATCTTATTCTCTCTTCAAGTTCTAGTGTATTTACATATTTCATGTGAACACACAAAACAAGGTTAAAAAACCTTGATAATGATAATGTAAGTTCATTAAGTGTGACAGTTAAAATGCAGAGTAATACAAAGAAAACATGTTGTTAGATAAAAGTAAAATACTTTTGTTTTAAGAAAGGGAGATGTAATGATATCAGCAAATAGTGATGGTATTTGCCTGTTTGATTATTATGCCTTACCAGCAGAGGGCATGTGAGAGAGAGAGTTTCGTTTTAGTTTCGTTTTGGATGGATCTCTAAGATGGTGTCTCCTGTAATGCTGTTAACATAGTTGAACAAACTTTAGATTAAAAGACATTCTCTTTCATCAATGTGTCGTCATTGAACCCACATAGAAATCAATACAGAGTGTACATCAAACACAATAACACAGACTGAAGTGTACATCACACATGATAAAACAGGCTGGACTGTACATCACACAGAATAACACAGACTGGAGTGTACATCACACACGATAACACAGACTGCAGTGTACCTCTCACACGGTACCTCAGACTGGAGTGTACATCAAACTATAACACAGACTGGAGTGAACAACACACACGATCTCACAGGCTGGAGTGTACATCACACACGATAACACAGACTGGAGTCCACATCACACACGATAACACAGACTGGAGTGCATATCACACACGATAACACAGACTAGAGTGCACATCACACACGATAACACAGACTGGAGTGTACAAAAGACACGAAAACACAGACTGGAGTGTACCTCACACACGAAAACACAGACTGGAGTGTACCTCACACATGATAACACAGACTGGAGTGTACCTCACACAAGGTACCACAGATTGTAGTGTACCTCTCACACGGTACCACAGACTGGAGAGTACATCAAACGGTAACACAGACTGGAGTGTACATCACACAGGATAAGATAGGCTGGAGCGTACAACACACACGATAACACAGGCTGGAGTGTACATCACACAGGATAACACAGACTGGAGTGTACAAAACACACGATAACACAGACTGTAGTGTACATCACACATGATAACACAGACTGGAATGTACATCACACACGATAACACAGACTGGCGTGTGCATCACACAGGATATCACAGACTGGAGTGTACATTGATGTGCCTCAATAATTCCGAGACTCGAAGGTAGCAGAACAAAACAAGGCTTTTATTAACTTAGAACGAAACACGTAAGCGAGAGAGATGTTGTCCTTCTGGAGACTGGGGCTAGACTGAAGCTAGCTTACAAACGGGGCCAGGTATGGGCGGAGCCCTACACACAGCACATTCCAGCACATTCCAGTATACAATACAGCACATTCCAGTACACAATACAATGAGGTCTGGGGGAAGGGAAATGACACTGAAACCGATCTCAGTCACAGGCAGTGATGAATGGAAATATTTCATCACATTCACCCCTTCTATAGATTTAGTCTGTTCGGGGGTTTGATAGTCCTCTGCGACCGACGTGGCTGTTGCGGTGCCGCGGGTGTCGGCTGGGTGTCCCCGGTAGCCTCCTGGGTCTCTGCCGGGGGTGCCACCAGGGTTGTTGAAGGGGTAGTTGGTGGGGGTGCCGTTGGTCGGTGTTCTTCCGGGGGTGATGAAAGAGTAGTGGGTGGGTAAGAGTTGCTGTGATCGTCGTTGCCGCTATTGCCGTGGTTGTTGTCGATGCCGGCTGGGGCGACGTCTTTTATGGACACGGTGTCCTCCCTTCCGTCGGCGTGCCGGACATATGCGTATTGGGGGTTGGCGTGGAGTAGGTGTACTGGCTCCACGAGAGGGTCCATCTTGTGGCCCCTCACATGCCTTCGCACGAGTACCGGACCTGGGGTGGAGAGCCATGACGGCATGGATACACCTGAGGTGGATTTCCGGGGAAAGACAAACATTCATTCATGAGGCGTGGTATTAGTGGCCGTACACAATAGCGACCGTGTCGAATGGAGCACATCCGAGAGGACTTCCTGCCAGCGGGAGATAGGGAGGCCCTTGGTCCTTAGAGCTAGAGTGACTGCTTTCCATACTGTCCCGTTCTCTCGCTCCACTTGGCCGTTACCCCGGGGGTTGTAGCTGGTGGTACGGCTCGTGGCGATCCCCTTGGACAGCATGTACTGGCGTAGCTCTTCACTCATGAAGGACGCCCCCCTATCCGTATGGATGTAGCGCGGCATACCGAACAGGCAGAACAGGCTGTTGAGGCATTTAATGACCGTGGCGCTGTTCATGTCTGGGCAGGGGAAGGCAAATGGGAACCGGGAGTATTCGTCCACAATGTTCAGGAAGTAAACATTGCGGTCGACGGACGGGAGGGGGCCCTTGAAATCTAAGCTGAGCCGCTCAAAGGGCCGTGTAGCTTTGATTAAGTGGGCTCTATCTGGGCGGTAGAACCGAGGCTTGCACTCAGCGCAAGTGCAGCAGTTCCTGGTCAGGGACCGAACTTCCTCAATCGAGTAGGGTAAGTTACGGGACTTTATGAAGTGGAACAGCCGCGTGACCCCTGGGTGGCAGAGGTCGTTGTGGAGGGTCTGTAGCCGATCCCCGGTGGCGCTGGCACACATCCCTCGTGAGAGGGCGTCAGGGGATTCGTTAAGGGCCCCTGGCCGGTAAATGATGTCGTACTTGAAGGTGGAGAGCTCGATCCGCCACCTAAGAATCTTATCATTTTTAATCTTCCCCCTCTGTTTATTATTGAACATAAACGCTACTGACCGCTGGTCGGTAAGTAGGGTGAAGCGTTTGCCAGCTAGGTAGTGGCGCCAGTGGCGCACTGCCTCCACGATGGCTTGGGCCTCCTTTTCCACGGAGGAGTGTCTGATCTCGGGCCCTTGGAGGGTCCTCGAGAAGAAAGCTACGGGCCGGCCCGCCTGGTTGAGGGTGGCCGCCAAGGCGAAGTCAGACGCATCACTTTCCACTTGAAATGGAGTGTTCTTGTCCACTGCCTGTAGCGTGGCCCGCTCAATATCCTGCTGAATGCTTTTGAAGGCGGCGTGGGCCTCAGCAGAGAGCGGGAAAGAGGATGCTTTCAAGAGGGGGCGGGCTTTGTCGGAGTAGTTGGGGACCCATTGGGAATAATAAGAAAATAACCCCAGGCACCTTTTCAGGGCTTTGGGAGTGTTGGGCAGGGGCAGCTCCCGTAGGGGGCGCAATCGGTCGGGGTCTGGCCCGATTTCCCCATTCTCCACCACGCTGCCTAGTATGCAGAGGCGCGTGGTGTTGTAAACGCACTTGTCCTCGTTGTAGGTGAGGTTGAGTTTTTGTGCGGTTTTCAGGAACCTCTCGAGGTTCGAGTCGTGATCCTGCTGGTTGTGACCGAAGATGGTGACGTTGTCGATGTAGGGGAAGGTTGCCTGCAAGTGGTGGTCATCGACCATGTGGTCCATCTCCCTCTGGAAGACCGAGACCCCATTCGTCATCCCAAAGGGGACTCTGAGGAATTGGTAGAGGCGTCCGTTCACCTCGAAGGCGGTGTACGGGCGGTCCTCTGGTCTGATAGGGAGCTGGTGGTACGCTGACTTGAGGTCGATGGTGGAGAACACCCGGTATTGGGCGATTTGGTTCACCATTTCTGATATGCGGGGTAGCGGGTAGGCGTCTAGTTGGGTGTACCTGTTGATCGTTTGACTATAGTCGATCACCATCCGTTTCTTCTCGCTACCCCTTACCACTACCACTTGGGCGCACCACGGGCTGTTGCTGCGTTCAATAATGCGCTCTTTCAGGAGCCTGTCTACCTCGGTCGCGATAAACCGCCTGTCCTCCCAGCTGTACCTCCTGCTTTTGGTTGCTATTGGCCGGCAGTTAGGGGTAAGGTTCGCGAATAGCGAAGGTGGCTTTACCTTCAGGGTAGCCAGACCGCACACTGTGAGGGGCGGCTGGGACCCACCGTACTTGAGCGTGATGCTTTGGTGGTTGCACTGGAAATCCAGGCCCAAGATCACGCTCGCACATAGGTTCTTCATGATTAATACTTTAAAATGATCATATACAGTTCCGTTAACGCACAATTGTACCGTGCAGTAACCCAGAATGGTCGATGTCTGGGTTTTATCAGCCATAGAGATGGTACCCTGAGTAGGGACCACCTTTAGGGAGAGTTGTTGTGCCAGTTCTGGGTGGATAAAGCTCTCCGTGCTTCCACTGTCAATTAAGTATTTAACCCGGCACCCGTTTACCTCGATGTCCACCATTGATCTGGATAGCGGGTGCGGCCTGGTCTGGTCCACTGTGACCGATGCCACTGTAGGGCCCTGATCGATACAAGATGGCGTCCACGCTGTCTGCTCACAAGATGGCGGACCCCATGAGGTCGGGCAAGATGGCGTCCAAGATGGCCGCTCCCACGGCGCACACGCGGCGGTGGCGGGTTTTCCGGCGGTTGGTTTTCCGGCGGGGTTCCCTCTGCACACCTTCCCGAAGTGCCCCTTCTTACCGCACTTAAAGCAGGTGGTGCCTTTCGCCGGGCACAGGTTTCTGGTGTGCTTTGGCTGCCCGCAGAAGTAGCAGTTGGGTCCCTGACGCGTCGCGGCTGTCGTAGGGCTTCTGGGGGGAGAGCGGGGCCCAGCCGGTGTCGGGCTGTCGGGCGGGGAAGATGCCTTCCAAGATGGCGGCACCCTCGGTGCACACGTGGTGGCGTGGACGGCGCGGGCTGAAGAGTAGGCGTCCGAGTTTCTCTGGGCCACATCCAGGGATCGCGCGGTGTCCGCAGCCTGTTTCAGGTCCAACCCCATTTTTTCCAGCAGTCTTTGCCGGATGTAAGTGGAGCTGAGGCCTGTGATGAAGGCATCGCGAACAAGCTCGTCAGTGTACACTGCGGCTTTTACATCTCGGCACTTGCAGTCTTTGCCAAGCATTTTCAGGGTGCTTAGGAACTCCTCCACCGATTCCCCAGGTCGCTGTGCGCGGGTAGCGAGCAGGTGCCTAGCATACACCTCATTCGTAGGCTGCTGGTAATGCGCCTTTAAGATGTCGCAGGCGGCCAGGTACGTCTCGGCGTCTTGGATGAGGGGGTAAACCCGGTGGCTTACCCAATTCCGCAGAATTCCGAGTCTCATCCTCGCAGCGTCCGTAGCGTCTTTGACGGCTGCGGAATTGTCCAAAAGAATTCCATACACTCAAACCAGTGTCCGAAGCGTGCTGATGCGTCCGGAGCATGTTGATCCAAAGCCAAACGTTCGGGTTTCAGGAGTTGATCCATAGTGTTGAAAAATAAGTTAATAAAATTGATGTGCCTCAATAATTCCGAGACTCGAAGGTAGCAGAACAAAACAAGGCTTTTATTAACTTAGAACGAAACACGTAAGCGAGAGAGATGTCGTCCTTCTGGAGACTGGGGCTAGACTGAAGCTAGCTTACAAACGGGGCCAGGTATGGGCGGAGCCCTACACACAGCACATTCCAGCACATTCCAGTATACAATACAGCACATTACAGTACACAATACAATGAGGTCTGGGGGAAGGGAAATGACACTGAAACCGATCTCAGTCACAGGCAGTGATGAATGGAAATATTTCATCACATACATCACACACGATAACACAGACTGGAGTGTACAGCACACACAATAACACAGACTGGAGTGTACATCACACACAATAACCGACTACTGTACATCACACAAGATAACACAGACTGGAGAGTACATCACACACGAAAACACAGAGTGGAGTGTACATGACACACGATAACACAGACTGGAGTGCACCTCACACACGAAAACACAGACTGGAGTGTACATCAAATGGTAACACAGACTGGAGTGTACATCACACAGGATAAGATAGGCTGGAGTGTACATCGCACACGATAAAACAGACTCGAGTGTACATCACACACGATAACACAGGCTGGGGTGTACATCACACACGATAACACAGACTGGAGCATACATCACACACGATAACACAGACTGGAGTGAACATCTCACACGATATCACAGGCTGGAGTGTACATCACACACGATAACACAGACTGGAGTGCACATCACACACGATAACACAGACTGGAGTGTACATCACGCACGATAACACAGACTGGAGTGTACAGAACACACGATAACACAGACTGGAGTGTACATCAGACACAATAACACAGACCGGAGTGTACATCACACAGGATAACACAGACTGCAGTGTACAACACACAGGATAACAGACTGGAGTGTACAACACACACGGTAACAGACTGGAGTGTACATTACACACGATGCCACAGAAGGGAGTGTACATCATACACGATAACACAGACTCGAGTGTACAAAACACACGATAACACAGACTGGAGTGTGTAATGATATCAGCAAATAGTGATGGTATTTGCCTGTTTGATTATTATGCCTTACCAGCATATTTGCCTTTTTGATTATTTATGCCTTACCAGCAGAGGGCATGTGAGAGAGAGAGTTTAGTTTTAGTTTCATTTTGGATGGATCTCTAAGATGGTGTCTTCTGTAATGCTGTTAACATAGTTGAACAAACTTTAGATTAAAAGACATTCTCTTTCATCAATGTGTCATCATTGAACCCACGTAGAAATCGATACATGGTGTCAGAAGAATTGATTGAAAGAGATGAAGAGGAAAAATCTGAAGTTAAATCAGCTCTCCACATATTAGCAAGCCAAAAGTGAACATCGTTACTTACCTTTGGAGAATAGCTAACGAAGTGAAAAATGGTAGGATTAAACCCACCGGCGAAGCTTCAGTTGACAGGTAATGTGGCTGAAAATTGGAGGAGGTTCAAACAACGTTTGGAGTTGTATTTAGCAGCAATCGGAGCTGACGAGAAAAGTGATAAAATGAAAGCGTCAGTGTTCTTACATGTCGTGGGTGATGAAGCGCTGGAGGTGTATAATAACTTCACATTCACTGCTGATGGAGACAAAATAAAGCTGGATAAAATAATGGAACAGTTTGAGGCCTACTGCATACCTAAAGGTAATGTGATGTTTGAGAGGCACAGATTTTTCACATGTGTACAGAAAACGGGAGAGACTATTGATCAGTATGTGACTGAACTGAGAAACAGAAGCAAAACGTGTGAATTTGGGGGACTGACAGACTCGCTGATAAAAGACAGACTGGTGTGTGGTATTCCAGATAATGGTCTAAGGGAAAGACTGCTAAGAGAGCAAAATCTAGACCTGGGAAAAGCCATAGCACTGTGTAGGGCTACAGAGACTGTGAAGTCGCAGGCAAAAGAGCTGTTCAGTGACAGTAGCTGCAACGTGGATGCAGTGAGAAAGAACGGACACAAACCGTTTAACAAAAAGAGCACCAATGTGAAAAAAGAGGCGTGGCCCGCGTACAAAAATGAAAGGGGCAATCGAAAGTCATGTAGTCGATGCGGTACACAGCATCCACCAAGAAAATGTCCAGCATATGGTAAAACATGCAATAGTTGCAACAAAAACAACCATTATGCCCGTTGCTGTAAGAACCAAGCGCAACAAAGCAAGGTCCATGCAGTAGATGAAAGCGGGATAGAGGAGTTCTATGTGGATGTTGTCTCTGAAAACATAAAAGAAAAAAGAGACTGGATGTTGACACTAAAAGTGAATGACATACACATTCCATTTAAATTGGATACTGGAGCACAAGTTAATGTGATATCAGAGACTGATTTTAAGAAAATTAGACCCAGACCAAAGATACATGGAATAAAAGTGAAAGTGACAGGATACTCAGGTACTGATATACCAGTGAAAGGAAGATGCATTGTCAAAGTGACACACAAGGACAGAGAGCACATGCTAGCATTAATTGTGGTGCCAAAGGATGTGCAAGCCATACTAGGTTTAATAGCCTGTGAGAGACTGAACCTGGTAAAGAGAGTCCTCGTTGTGGAAAGCGAAGGAGAGACAGTCTATGATGAACTCATGAAAGAGTACAATGACCTATTTCAGGGTCTAGGCTGCCTTCCAGGAGAACACACGATCAGAGTAGATAAAAGTATGCCAACGGTCATACATCCATGCAGAAAAGTTCCATTTGCTCTTCAAAAGCAACTGAAGGCAGAGTTGGACAGGATGGAAAGCCTGAATGTGATTCAGAAGATAGATGAGCCAACTGAGTGGGTGAGTTCCCTCGTCGTTGTGGACAAAAAGAATGGAAAGCTCAGAATTTGCCTGGATCCAAGAGATCTAAACAGAGCAATAAAGAGAGAGCACTTCAAGCTTCCTACACGTGAGGAAATCATGTCACAGTTTGCAAATGCAAAGTATTTCAGCAAGTTAGATGCATCATCAGGATTTTGGCAGATGAAACTGGATGAGGCAAGTTCAAGACTGTGCACGTTCAACAGTCCATTTGGCAGATACAGATTCCTAAGGTTACCATTTGGCATTGCCTCAGCTCCTGAAGTGTATCACAAAACTATCCATATGATCTATGAGCACCTGGAGGGAGTTGATACATCAATGGATGACATCATAGTATGGGGAACCACGAGAACTGAGCATGACGAGAGACTGAAAAAAGTGCTGGAAGCAACAAGGAAAACAAACCTGAAGCTGAATAGAGAGAAATGCCAGCTCGGGGTGACAGAACTGACATTCGTTGGAGATATCCTTAGCAGTGAGGGCATCAGACCAGATCCCAGAAAGGTGTCCGCCATTGAGAATATGCCAAAGCCACAATGCAAAAAGGACGTGCAGAGGTTTAATGGAATGATCAACTACATGGGTAAATTCATATCCAACCTCTCAGAAAAAATGGCGCCACTGAGACGACTAACTAAAAGAACATAGAATGGGAATGGAATCATGAGCATGAGAAGTCATGGAGCGATCTAAAGAAACTGCTCACAGAGGAACCAGTTCTGAGGTTTTATGACCCAGCGAGACCCATCAAGATATCATCAGATGCATCACAGAGTGGGCTCGGTGCCGTTCTTCTGCAAAAATATGACTACTGGCAACCTATTGCATATGCATCGCGCTCAATGACAGACGCGGAGACGCGATATGCTCAAATAGAAAAGGAGCTGCTCAGCATCATATACGCCTGTGAAAGATTTCACCAGTTTGTGTCAGGACAAGCAATCAGTGTAGAGACTGACCATAAGCCCTTGATTGCATTGTTCCAAAAGCCACTAAATAGCTGTCCGCTTAGAATACAAAGAATGATGATCAGGCTGCAACGCTATACACTGAATGTTGCGTACACACCGGGTAAGCTGATGTATACAGCAGACACGTTGTCCAGAGCTGTTGACCCAAGAGAGCCCGCAAACACCACAATGGATGAAAAAGTGAACGCCTACGTGGACATGATCACAAGTGCACTGCCCATAGCAGATGCAAAAATGGAGCTCATAAAGACTGAGACAAACAAAGATGAAACACTGAGACGACTGAGGAAAAGCATCTTGGATGGATGGCCCAACATGAAGCAAGACTGCTCACCTGACATGGCAGAGTACTGGAACTGCAGGGCGGAACTATCAGTGGTCGAAGACATCATCTACAAAGGAAGTAAAATAGTTATCCCAAAGAGTCTGAGAAAAGAGATGCTAAAAAGGATCCATGGAGGACATCTGGGAATCGAAAAGTGTAAGAAAAGAGCACGAGAGGTGATGTACTGGCCACGAATCAACCAAGATGTGACAAATGAGGTGTCAAACTGCACAATATGCCTGAAATATCAAGCAAGCAATCCTGTAGAACCACTAAAGCCACACCCAGCGCCAGACAGACCTTACCAGAAGGTAGGTGCTGACCTATTCGTATGTCAAGGGAAGGACTATCTTGTAGTCACAGACTATTACTCCCTGTATCCAGCGGTTTGTAGACTGTACACCACCACTGCAGATGCTGTGATAACATGTATGAAAGCCATATTCTCCAGACATGGCGTGGCAAGCGAGGTCGTCACAGACAACGGACCCCAGTTTTACAATGCAAGTTTCCGACACTTTGCCAAAGAGTGGGACTTTGTCCACACAACGTCAAGTCCTCACTTTCCACAGTCCAATGGACTAGTGGAAAAATCGGTCCAGACAGTGAAAAGACTGATGTACAAGGCAAAAGACAGTGGAACAGACTTCTACCAAAGTATGCTTGTATACCGCACAATGCCGCTCGAGTGTGGTATGTCACCAGCCCAACTCCTTATGGGACGTCTGCTAAGGTCAAACCTACCCATCCCGGAGAACCTCCTGAAAACAAAAGAGGGGGAGAAAGTGAGGAAGTTCAAAGAACAACAGAAAGAAAAGCAAAAGTACTACTATGACAGAGGAACACAAAACCTACCTGAACTCCACACTGGTGACCAAGTAAGGTTCAAAGACAAAACAAACATATGGACTCAGAAGGGAACTGTCCTGAGTGAAGTTCAACCAAGATCATACACCATTCAGACAGATGAGGGTGCTGTTCTGAGAAGAAATCATCGGGATCTTCTCATGGGACCAGCCACAGCAGGTCAAAAGACTGATACTGTTGAACAACCTGATCACACAGCAGGTCAAAAGACTGATACTGTTGAACAACCTGATCACACAGCTGAGAAACCATCATCTGAGGCAACAACTCAGATTCAAGGACAATCAATCAAAAAATCCTCAAGACACGTGAAGCCTCCTGAGAGACTCATTGAGCAAGTTTAAGGACTCTTGTTATAGAAGGAAGTAATGTTATCTTATTCTCTCTTCAAGTTCTAGTGTATTTACATATTTCATGTGAACACACAAAACAAGGTTAAAAAACCTTGATAATGATAATGTAAGTTCATTAAGTGTGACAGTTAAAATGCAGAGTAATACAAAGAAAACATGTTGTTAGATAAAAGTAAAATACTTTTGTTTTAAGAAAGGGAGATGTAATGATATCAGCAAATAGTGATGGTATTTGCCTGTTTGATTATTATGCCTTACCAGCAGAGGGCATGTGAGAGAGAGAGTTTCGTTTTAGTTTCGTTTTGGATGGATCTCTAAGATGGTGTCTCCTGTAATGCTGTTAACATAGTTGAACAAACTTTAGATTAAAAAACATTCTCTTTCATCAATGTGTCGTCATTGAACCCACATAGAAATCAATACAGAGTGTACATCAAACACGATAACACAGACTGAAGTGTACATCACACATGATAAAACAGGCTGGACTGTACATCACACAGAATAACACAGACTGGAGTGTACATCACACACGATAACACAGACTGCAGTGTACCTCTCACACGGTACCTCAGACTGGAGTGTACATCAAACTATAACACAGACTGGAGTGAACAACACACACGATCTCACAGGCTGGAGTGTACATCACACACGATAACACAGACTGGAGTCCACATCACACACGATAACACAGACTGGAGTGCATATCACACACGATAACACAGACTAGAGTGCACATCACACACGATAACACAGACTGGAGTGTACAAAAGACACGAAAACACAGACTGGAGTGTACCTCACACACGAAAACACAGACTGGAGTGTACCTCACACAAGGTACCACAGATTGTAGTGTACCTCTCACACGGTACCACAGACTGGAGAGTACATCAAACGGTAACACAGACTGGAGTGTACATCACACAGGATAAGATAGGCTGGAGCGTACAACACACACGATAACACAGGCTGGAGTGTACATCACACATGATACCACAGACTGGAGTGTACATCACAAACGATAACACAGGCTGGAGTGTACATCACAAACGATAACACAGACTGGGATGTACATCACACACGGTAACACAGGCTGGAGTGTAAATCACACATGATAACACAGAGTGGAGTGTGCATCGCTCACGATAAATCAGACTGGAGTGTACATCACACATGATAACACAGAGTGGAGTGTACATCACACACGATAACACAGGCTGGAGTGTACATCACACACGATAACAGACTAGAGTGTACAACACACACGATAACACAGGCTGGGGTGTACATCACACACGATAACACAGACTGGAGCATACATCACACACGATAACACAGACTGGAGTGAACATCTCACACGATATCACAGGCTGGAGTGTACATCACACACGATAACACAGACTGGAGTGCACATCACACACGATAACACAGACTGGAGTGTACGTCACGCACGATAACACAGACTGGAGTGTACAAAACACACGATAACACAGACTGGAGTGTACATCACACAGGATAACACAGACTGGAGTGTACATCACACACGATAACACAGACTGGAGTGTACAGAACACACGATAACACAGACTGGAGTGTACATCACACATGATAACACAGACTGGAGTGTACATCAGACACAATAACACAGACTGGAGTGTACATCACACAGGATAACACAGACTGCAGTGTACAACACACAGGATAACAGACTGGAGTGTACAACACACACGGTAACAGACTGGAGTGTACATTACACACGATGCCACAGAAGGGAGTGTACATCATACACGATAACACAGGCTGGATTTTATATCACACATGATAACACAGAGTGGAGTGTACATCACACACGATGCCACAGAAGGGAGTGTACATCACACCCGATAACACAGGCTGGATTGTATATCACACATGATAACACAGAGTGGAGTGTACATCACACATGATAACACAGACTGGAGTGTACATCACACACGATAACACAGACTGGAGTATTATACAAATGATAACACAGACTGGAGTGTACATCACACACGATAACACAGACTGGAGTGTACATCACACACGATAACACAGACTGGAGTGTACATCACACGCAATAACACAGACTGCAGTGTACATCACACACGATAGCACAGACTGGAGTGTACATCACACACAATAACACAGACTGGAGTATACATCACACACGATAACACAGACTAGAGTATACATCACTCACAATGCCACAGAAGAAAGTGTACATCATACACGCTAACACAGGCTGGAGTGTACATCACAGACGATAACACAGACGGGAGTTTACGTCACACACGATAACACAGACTGGAGTGTACATCACACACAATAACACCGGCAGGAGTGTACATCACACACGATAATACAGACTGGAGTGTACATCACAAAAGATAACACAGACTGTAGTGTACATCACAAACGAAAACACAGGCTGGTGTGTACATCACACATGATAACAGACTGGGGTGCACTTCACACACGATACCACAGACTGGAGTGTACATCACCCTCAATAACACAGGCTGGAGTGTACATCACACACGATAACACAGGCTGGATTGTATATCATACATGATAACACAGAGTGGAGTGTATATCACACACGATAGCACAGACTGGAGTGCACATCACACACGATAACACAGACAGGAGTATTATACAAACGATAACACAGACTGGAGTGTACATCACACACGATAACACAGACTGGAGTGTACATCACGCACGATAACACAGACTGGAGTGTACATCACACGCAATAACACAGACTGGAGTGAACATCACACACCATAACTCCGGCTGGACTGTACATCACACACGATAACACAGACTGGAGTATACATCACACAAGATAACACAGACTGCAGTGTACATCACAAACGATAACACAGACTGGAGTGTACATCACACACGATACCACAGACTGGAGTGTACATCACACTCCATAACACAGGCTGGAGTGTACATCACACATGATAAGGCAGGCTGGATTGTATATCACACATGATAACACAGAGTGGAGTGTACATCACACACGATAAAACAGACTGGAGTGTACATCACACACGATAACACAGACTGGAGTGTACATCACACGCAATAACACAGACTGGAGTGCACATCACACACGATAACACAGACTGGAGTGTACATCGCACACAATAACACAGACTGCAGTATAAATCGCACATGATAACATAGACTAGAGTGTACATCACTCACAATGCCACAGAAGGAAGTGTACATCACACACGATAACACAGACTGGAGTGTACATCACACACGATAACACAGGCTGGAGTTTACATCACACTCGATAACACAGACTGGAGTGTACATCACACACGATAAGACAGACTAGAGTGTACATCACACAGGATAACACAGACTGGAGTGTACATCACACTCGATAACACAGGCTGGAGTGTACATCATATAAGATAACACAGACTGGAGTGTACATCACAAATGATAACACAGGATGGAGTGTACATCAAACAGGATAACACAGCTGGAGTGTACAGCACACTCAATAACACAGGCTGGAGTGTACATCACACATGATAACAGACTGGAGTGTACATCACACATGATACCACAGACTGGGGTGTACATCACACGCGATAACACAGGCTGGCATGTACATCACACATGATAACACAGGCTGGAGTGTATATCACACATGATAACACAGACTGGAGTGTACATCACACACGATAACAAGGGCTGGAGTATACATCACACAGGATAACAAAGTTTGGAGTGTACATCACACTCGATAACACAGACTGTAGTGTACAACTCTCACGGGAGTGTACAACAGACAGGATAACACAGGATGGAGTGTACATCAAACAGGATAACACAGGCTGGAGTGTACAGCACACTCGATAACACAGGCTGGAGTGTACATCAAAAACGATAACACAGACTGGGATGTACATCACACACGATAACACAGGCTGGAGTGTACATCACACACGATAACATAGAATGGAGTGTACTTCGAACACGAAAGCACAGAGTGGATTGTACATCACACACGATAACACAGGCTGGAGTGTATATCACACACGATAACACACTAGAGTGTACAACACACATGATAACACTGACTGGAGTGTGCGTCACACATGATAACACAGAGTGGAGTGTACACCACACACGATAAATCAGACTGGAGTGTACATCACACACGATAACACAGAGTGGAGTATACATCACACGCAATAAATCAGACTGGAGTGTACATCACACACGATAACACAGACTGGAGTGTACAGAAGACAAGATAACACAGACTGGCATGCACATCACACAGTATAACACAGACTGGAGTGTACATCACACACGATAACACAGGCTGGAGTGTACATCACAAACGATAACACAGACTGGGATGTACATCACACACGATAACTCAGGCTGGAGTGTACAACACACACGATAGCACAGACTAGAGTGTACATCAGACACGATAACACAGACTGGAGTGTACATCACATACGTTAACACAACTGGAGTGTACATCACACACGATAACACAGACTGGAGTGTACATCACTAACAATAACACAGGCTGGAGTGTACATCACACACGATAACACAGGCTGGAGTATAAATCACACACGATAACACAGACTGGAGTGTACATCACACACGATAACACAGGCTAGAGTGTACATCACACACGATAACACAGACGGGAGTTTACATCACACACGATAGCACAGACTGGAGTGTACATCACAGACGGTAACAGATGATGGCATGTACATCACACAGGATAAGATAGGCTGGAGTGTACATCACACACAATAAAACAGACTGGAGTGTACATCACACACGATAACACAGAGTGGAGTGTAAATCACACACGATAACACAGGCTGGAGTGTACAACACACACGATAACAGAGGCTGGAGTGTACATCACACACGATAACACAGACTGGAGTGTACAACACACACGATAACACAGGCTGGATTGTATATCACACACAATAACACAGACTGGAGTGTGCATCACACATGGTAACACAGACTGGACTGTACATCACACACGATAACACAGGCTGGAGTGTACATCACGCACAATGCCACAGAAGGGAGTGTACATCACACACGATAACACAGACTGGAGTGTACAAAACACACGATAACACAGACTGGAGTGCACATCACACACAATACCACAGACTGGAGAGTACATCAGACACAATATCACAGACTGCAGTGTACATCACACAGGATAACACAGACTGGAATGTACATCACACATGATAACACAGACTGGAGTGTACATCACACATGATAACACTGACTGGAGTGTACATCACATACGATAACACAGACTGGAGTGTAAATCACACACGATAACACAGAGTGGAGTGTACATCACAAACGATAACACAGACTGGAGTGTACATCACACACGATAACACAGACTGGAGTATTATACAAATGATAACACGGACTGGAGTGTACATCACACACGATAACACAGACTGGAGTGTACATCACACACGATAACACAGACTGGAGTGTACATCACACGCAATAACACAGACTGCAGTGTACATCACACACGATAGCAGAGACTGGAGTGTACATCACACACAATAACACAGACTGGAGTATACATCACACACGATAACACAGACTGGAGTGTACATCACAGACGATAACACAGACTGGAGTTTACATCACACACGATAACACAGACTGGTGTGTACATCACACACAATAACACCGGCAGGAGTGTACATCACACACGATAACACAGACTGGAGTGTACATCACAAAAGATAACACAGACTGTAGTGTACATCACAAACGAAAACACAGGCTGGAGTGTACATCACACATGATAACAGACTGGGGTGTACTTCACACATGTTACCACAGACTGGAGTGTACATCACCCTCGATAACACAGGCTGGAGTGTACATCACACACGATAACACCGGCTGGATTGTATATCACACATGATAACACAGAGTGGAGTGCACATCACACACGATAGCACAGAATGGAGGGCACATCACACACGATAACACAGACTGGAGTATTATACAAACGATAACACAGACTGGAGTGTACATCACACACGATAACACAGACTGGAGTGTACATCACACACGATAACACAGACTGGAGTGTACATCACACGCAATAACACAGACTGGAGTGTACATCACACACCATAACTCCGGCTGGAGTGTACATCACAGACGATAACACAGACTGGAGTATACATCACACAATATAACACAGACTTCAGTGGACATCACAAACGATAACACAGGCTGGAGTGTACATCACAAACGATAACACAGACTGGGATGTACATCACACACGGTAACACAGGCTGGAGTGTAAATCACACATGATAACACAGAGTGGAGTGTGCATCGCTCACGATAAATCAGACTGGAGTGTAAATCACACATTATAACACAGAGTGGAGTGTACATCACACACGATAACACAGGCTGGAGTGTACATCACACATGATAACAGACTAGAGTGTACAACACACATGATAACACAGGCTGGAGTGTACATCACACACGATAACAGAGAGTGGAGTGTACATCACACACGATAACAGACTAGAGTGTACAACACACACGATAACACAGAGCAGATTGTACATCACACACGATAACACAGAGTGGAGTGTACATCACACATGATAACACAGGCTGGAGTGTATATAAGACAAGATAACACAAACTGGCATGCACATCACACACGATAACACAGACTGGAGTGTACATCACACAAGATAACACAGACTGCAGTGTACATCACACATGATAACACAGGCTGGAGTGTGCATCACTCACAATTGCATAGAAGGGAGTGTACATCACACATGATAACACAGACTGGAGTGTGCATCACACACGATAACACAGACTGGAGTGTAGAACACACACGATAACACAGGCTCGATTGTACATCACACACGATAACACAGACTGGAGTGTAAATCACACACGATAACAGGCTGGAGTGTGCATCACACACGATAACACAGACTGGACTGTACATCACACATGATAACACAGGCTGGAGTGTACATCACTCAATTGCACAGAAGGGAGTGTACATCACACATGATAACACAGACTGGAGTGTGCATCACACACGATAACACAGACTGGAGTGTACAACACACACGATAACACAGGCTGGATTGTACATCACACACGATAACACAGGCTGGATTGTACATCACACATGATAACACAGACTGGAGTGTAAATCAGACACGATAACACAGGCTGGAGTGTGCATCACACACGATAACACAGACTGGACTGTACATCACACATGATAACACAGGCTGGAGTGTACATCACTCACAATTGCACAGAAGGGAGTGTGCATCAAACATGATAACACAGACTGGAGTGTGCATCACACACGATAACACAGACTGGAGTGTACAACACACATGATAACACAGGCTGGAGTGTGCATCACACACGATAACACAGACTGGACTGTACATCACACATGATAACACAGGCTGGAGTGTACATCACTCACAATTGCACAGAAGGGAGTGTACATCACACATGATAACACAGACTGGAGTGTGCATAACACACGATAACACAGACTGGAGTGTACAACACACACGATAACACAGGCTGGATTGTACATCACACACGATAACACAGACTGGAGTGTGCATCACACACGATAACACAGACTGGACTGCACATCACACACGATAACACAGGCTGGAGTGTACATCACTCACAATGCCACAGAAGGGAGTGTACATCACACACAATAACACAGACTGGAGTGTACATCACACACGATAACACAGACTGGAGTGTACATCAAACACGATAACACAGACTGGAGTGCACATCACTGAAGATAACACAGGCTGGAGTGTACATCACTCATAATGCCACAGAAGGGAGTGTATATCACACACAATAACACAGACTGGAGTGTATATCACACACTATAACACAGACTGGAGTGTACATCACACACGATACACAGGCTGGAGTGTACAAAACACACGATAACACAGGCTGGAGTGCACATCACACATGATAACACAGACTGGAGTGTACAGCACAAAGATAACACAGACTGGAGTGTACATCACACACGATAGTACAGGCTGGAGTGTACAACACACACGATAACACAGACTGGAGTGTAAATCACAGACGATAACACAGACTGGAGTGTACATCACACACGATAACACAGACAGGAGAGTACATCACACACGATAACTCAGACTGGAGTGTACATCACACACGATAACAGACTGGAGTGTATATCACACATGATAACACAGACTGGAGTGTACAGCATGCACAATAACACAGACTGGAGTGTACATCACACACGATAACATAGACTGGATAGTACATCACACACGTTAACAGAGACTGGAGCGTCCATCACACACGATAACCCAGACTGGAGTGTACAGCACACATGATAACACAGACTGGAGTGTAAATAAGACAGGATAACACAGACTGGCATGCACATCACACACTATAACACAGACTGGAGTGTACATCACACACGATAACAGACTGGAGTTTACAACACACACGATAACACAGACTGGAGTGTAGATCACACACGATAACACCGGCAGGAGTGTACATCACACACGATAGCACAGACTGGAGTGTACATCACACACGATACCACAGACTGGAGTGTACCTCACACTCCATAACACAGGCTGGAGTGTACATCACACACGATAACACAGGCTGGATTGTATATCACACATGATAACACAGAGTGGAGTGTACTTCACACACGATAACACAGACTGGAGTGTACATCACACACGATAACACAGACTGGAATGTACATCACACGCAATAACACAGACTGGAGTGCACATCACACATGATAACACAGACTGGAGTGTACATCACACACAATAACACAGACTGGAGTATAAATCGCACATGATAACATAGACTAGAGTGTACATCACTCACAATGCCACAGAAGGAAGTGTACATCACACACGATAACACAGACTGGAGTGTACATCACACATGATAACACAGACTGGAGTTTACATCACACTCGATAACACAGACTGGAGTGTACATCACACACGATAAGACGGACTAGAGTTTACATCACACAGGATAACACAGACTGGGGTGTGCATCACACTCGATAACACAGGAAGAAGTGTACAACACAAAAGATAACACAGACTGGAGTGTACATCACAAACGATAACACAGGATGGAGTGTACATCCAGCAGGATAACAAAGCTGGAATGTACAGCACACTCGATAACACAGGCTGGAGTGTACATCACACACGATAACAGACTGGAGTGTACATCACACATGATACCACAGACTGGGGTGTATATCACACTCGATAACACAGGCTGGAGTGTACATCACACATGATAACACAGGCTGGAGTGTATATCACACATGATAACACAGACTGGAGTGTACATCACACACGATAACAAGGGCTGGCGTATACATCACACAGGATAACACAGGCTGGAGTGTACATCACACTCGATAACACAGACTGTAGTGTACAACTCTCACGGGAGTGTACAACAGACAGGATAACACAGGATGGAGTGTAGATCAAACAGGATAACACAGGCTGGAGTGTACAGCACACTCGATAACACAGGCTGGAGTGTACATCAAAAACGATAACACAGACTGGGATGTACATCACACACGATAACACAGGCTGGAGTGTACATCACACACGATAACATAGAATGGAGTGTGCATCAAACACGAAAGCACAGAGTGGATTGTACATCACACACGATAACACAGGCTGGAGTGTATATCACACACGATAACACACTAGAGTGTACAACACACACGATAACACTGACTGGAGTGTACATCACACATGATAACAAAGAGTGGAGTGTACACCACACACGATAAATCAGACTGGAGTGTACATCACACACGATAACACAGAGTGGAGTGTACATCACACGCAATAAATCAGACTGGAGTGTACATCACACACGATAACACAGACTGGAGTGTACAGAAGACAAGATAACACAGACTGGCATGCACATCACACAGTATACAACAGACTGGAGTGTACATCACACACGATAACACAGGCTGGAGTGTACATCACAAACGATAACACAAACTGGGATGTACATCACACACAATAACTCAGGCTGGAGTGTACAACACACACGATAGCATAGACTAGAGTGTACATCAGACACGATAACACAGACTGGAGTGTACATCACATACGTTAACACAACTGGAGTGTACATCACACACGATAACACAGACTGGAGTGTACATCACTAACAATAACACAGGCTGGAGTGTACATCACACATGATAACACAGGCTGGAGTATAAATCACACATGATAACACAGACTGGAGTGTACATCACACACGATAACACAGGCTAGAGTGTACATCACACACGATAACACAGACGGGAGTTTACATCACACACGATAACACAGACTGGAGTGTACATCACAGACGATAACAGATGATGGCATGTACATCACACAGGATAAGATAGGCTGGAGTGTACATCACACAAAATAAAACAGACTGGAGTGTACATCACACACGGTAACACAGACTGAAGTGTACATCATTCATGATAACACAGGCTGGAGTGTACATCACAGACAGTAACACATGATGACGTGTACATCACACAGGATAAGATAGGCTGGAGTGCACATCGCACACGATAAAACCGACTGGAGTGTATATCACACAAGATAACACAGACTGGAGTGTACATCACACATGATAACACAGACTGGAGTGTACATCACAGACGATAACACAGGCTGGAGTGTACATCACAGACGATAACACATGATGACGTGTACATCACACAGGATAAGATAGGCTGAAGTGTACATCGCACATGATAAAACTGACTGGAGTGTATATCACACACGATAACAGAGACTGGAGTGTACATCACACACGATAACACAGACTGGAGTGTACATCACACATGACAACACAGACAGGAGAGTACATCACACACGATAACTCAGACTGGAGTGTACATCACACACGATAACAGACTGGAGTGTACATCATGCACGATAACACAGACTGGAGTGTACATCACACACGATAACACAGACTGGAGAGTACATCACACACGATAGCAGATACTGGAGTGTACATCACACACGATAACACAGACTGCAGTGTACATCACACACGATAACACAGACTGGAGCGTACATCACACACGATAACCCAGACTGGAGTGTACATCACACACGATAACACAGACTGGAGTGTACATAAGACAAGATAACACAGACTGGCATGCACATCACACACTATAACACAGAGTGGAGTGTACATCACACACGATAACACAGGCTGGAGTGTACATCACACAAGATAACAGACTAGAGTGTACAACGCACACGATTACACCGACTGGAGTGTAAATCACACACGATAACACAGAGTGGAGTGTACATCACACACGATAACACAGACTGGAGTGTACATCACACACGATAACACAGACTGGAGTATTATACAAATGATAACACAGACTGGAGTGTATATCACACATGATAACACAGACTGGAGTAAACATCACACATGATAACAGAGACTGCAGTGTACATCACACGCAATAACACAAACTGGAGTTTACATCTCACACGATAACACAGACTGAAGTGTACATCACACTCGATAACACAGGCTGGAGTGTACATCACATAAGATAACACAGACTGGAGTGTACATCACAAACGATAACACAGGACGTAGTGGACATCAAACAGGATAACACAGCTGGAGTGTACAGCACACTCAATAACACAGGCTGGAGTGTACATCACACACGATAACAGACTGGAGTGTACATCACACATGATACCACAGACTGGGGTGTACATCACACTCGATAACACAGGCTGGAGTGTATATCACACATGATAACACAGGCTGGAGTTTATATCACACATGATAACACAGACTGGAGTGTACATCACACACGATAACAAGGGCTGGAGTGTACATCACACAGGATAACACAGGCTGGAGTGTACATCACACTCGATAACACAGACTGTAGTGTACAACTCTTACGGGAGTGCACAACAGACAGGATAACACAGGATGGAGTGTACATCAAACAGGATAACACAGGCTGGAGTGTACAGCACACTCGATAACAAAGGCTGGAGTTTACATCAAAAACGATAACACAGACTGGGATGTACATCACACACGATAACACAGGCTGGAGTGTACATCACACACGATAACATACAATGGAGTGTACATCAAACACGAAAGCACAGAGTGGAGTGTACATCACACACGATAACACAGGCTGGAGTGTATATCACACAATATCACACTAGAGTGTACAACACACACGATAACACTGACTGGAGTGTACATCACACATGATAACACAGAGTGGAGTGTACACCACACACGATAAATCAGACTGGAGTGTACATCACACACGATAGCACAGACTAGAGTGTACATCAGACACGATAACACAGACTGGAGTGTACATCTCATACGTTAACACAACTGGAGTGTACATCACACATGATAACACAGACTGGAGTGTACATCACACACGATACCACAGACTGGAGTGTACATCACACTCCATAACACAGGTTGGAGTGTACATCACACACGATAACACAGGCTGGATTGTATATCACACATGATAACACAGAGTGGAGTGTACATCACACACGATAACACAGACTGAAGTATTATACAAATGATAACACAGACTGGAGTGTACATCACACATGATAACACAGACTGGAGAGTACATCACACACGATAACACAGACTGGAGTGTACATCACACGCAATAACACAGACTGGAGTGCACATCACACACGATAACACAGACTGGAGTGTACATCACACACAATAACACAGACTGGAGTATATATCACACATGATAACATAGACTAGAGTGTACATCACTCACAATGCCACAGAAGGAAGTGTACATCACACACGATAACGCAGACTGGAGTGTACATCACACACGATAACACAGACTGGAGTTGACATCACACTCGATAACACAGACTGGCGTGTACATCACACATGATAAGACAGACTAGAGTGTACATCACACAGTATAACACAGACTGGAGTGTACATCACACTCGATAACACAGGCTGGAGTGTACATCACATAAGATAACACAGACTGGAGTGTACATCACAAATGATAACACAGGATGGAGTGTACATCAAACAGGATAACACAGCTGGAGTGTACAGCACACTCGATAACACAGGCTGGAGTGTACATCACACACGATAACAGACTGGAGTGTACATCACACATGATACCACAGACTGGGGTGTACATCACACTCGATAAGACAGGCTGGAGTGTACATCACACATGATAACACAGGCTGGAGTGTATATCACACATGATAACACAGACTGGAGTGTACATCACACACGATAACAAGGGCTGGAGTATACATCACACAGGATAACACAGGCTGGAGTGTACATCACACTCGATAACACAGACTGTAGTGTACAACTCTCAAGGAAGTGTACAACAGACAGGATAACACAGGATGGAGTGTACATCAAACAGGATAACACAGGCTGGAGTGTAAAGCACACTCGATAACACAGGCTGGAGTGTACATCAAAAACGATAACACAGACCGGGATGTACATCACACACGATAACACAGGCTGGAGTGTACATCACACACGATAACATAGAATGGAGTGTACATCAAACACGAAAGCACAGAGTGGAGTGTACATCACACACGATAACACAGGCTGGAGTGTATATCACACACGATAACACACTAGAGTGTACAACACGCACGTTAACACTGACTGGAGTGTACATCACACATGATAACACAGAGTGGAGTGTACACCACACACGATAAATCAGACTGGAGTGTACATCACACACGATAACACAGAGTGGAGTGTACATCACACGCAATAAATCAGACTGGAGTGTACATCACACACGATAACACAGACTGGAGTGTACAGAAGACAAGATAACACAGACTGGCATGCACATCACACAGTATAACACAGACTGGAGTGTACATCACACACGATAACACAGGCTGGAGTGTACATCACAAACGATAACACAGACTGGGATGTACATCACACACGATAACTCAGGCTGGAGTGTACAACACACACGATAGCACAGACTAGAGTGTACATCAGACATGATAACACAGACTGGAGTGTACATCACAAACGATAACACAGACTGGGATGTACATCACACACGATAACAAGGGCTGGAGTGTACATCACACAGGATAACACAGGCTGGAGTGTACATCATACTCGATAACACAGACTGTAGTGTACAACACTTATGGGAGTGTACAACAGACAGGATAACACAGGATGGAGTGTACATCAAACAGGATAACACAGGCTGGAGTGTACAGCACACTCGATAACACAGGCTGGAGTTTACATCAAAAACGATAACACAGACTGGGATGTACATCACACACGATAACACAGGCTGGAGTGTACATCACACACGATAACATAGAATGCAGTGTACATCAAACATGAAAGCACAGAGTGGAGTGTACATCACACACGATAACACAGGCTGGAGTGTATATCACACAATATCACACTAGAGTGTACAACACACACGATAACACTGACTGGAGTGTACATCACACATGATAACACAGAGTGGAGTGTACACCACACATGATAAATCAGACTGGAGTGTACATCACACACGATAGCACAGACTAGAGTGTACATCAGACACGATAACACAGACTGGAGTGTACATCTCATACGTTAACACAACTGGAGTGTACAACACACACGATAACACAGACCGGAGTGTACATCACACACGATAACACAGGCTGGAGTATAAATCACACATGATAACACAGACTGGAGTGTATATCACACATGATAACACAGGCTAGAGTGTACATCACACACGATAACACAGACGGGAGTTTACATCACACACGATAACACAGAGTGGAGTGCACATCACAGACGATAACAGATGATGGCATGTACATCACACAGGATAAGATAGGCTGGAGTGTACATCACACACAATAAAACAGACTGGAGTGTACATCACACACGATAACACAGAGTGGAGTGTAAATCACACACGATAACACAGGCTGGAGTGTACAACACACACGATAACACAGGCTGGAGTGTACATCACACACGATAACACAGACTGGAGTGTACAACACACACGATAACACAGGCTGGATTGTATATCACACACAATAACACAGACTGGAGTGTGCATCACACACGATAACACAGACTGGACTGTACATCACACACGACAACACAGGCTGGAGTGTACATCACTCACAATGCCACAGAAGGGAGTGTACATCACACACGATAACACAGACTGGAGTGTACATCACACACGATAACACAGACTGGAGTGTACATCACACACGATAACACAGACTGGAGTGTACATCACACACGATAACACAGGCTGGAGTGTACATCACAGACGATAACACATGATGATGTGTACATCACACAGGATAAGATAGGCTGGAGTGTACATCGCACACGATAAAACCGACTGGAGTGTATATCACACAAGATAACAGATACTGGAGTGTACATCACACACGATAACACAGACTGCAGTGTACATCACACACGATAACACAGACTGGAGCGTACATCACACACGATAACCCAGACTGGAGTGTACATCACACACGATAACACAGACTGGAGTGTACATAAGACAAGATAACACAGACTGGCATGCACATCACACACTATAACACAGAGTGATGTGTACATCACACACGATAACACAGGCTGGAGTGTACATCACACAAGATAACAGACTAGAGTGTACAACGCACACGATTACACCGACTGGAGTGTAAATCACACACGATAACACAGAGTGGAGTGTACATCACACACGATAACACAGACTGGAGTGTACATCACACACGATAACACAGACTGGAGTATTATACAAATGATAACACAGACTGGAGTGTATATCACACACGATAACACAGACTGGAGTATACATCACACATGATAACAGAGACTGCAGTGTACATCACACGCAATAACACAAACTGGAGTTTACATGTCACACGATGACACAGACTGAAGTGTACATCACACTCGATAACACAGGCTGGAGTGTACATCACATAAGATAACACAGACTGGAGTGTACATCACAAATGATAACACAGGACGGAGTGGACATCAAACAGGATAACACAGCTGGAGTGTACAGCACACTCGATAACACAGGCTGGAGTGTACATCACACACGATAACAGACTGGAGTGTACATCACACATGATACCACAGACTGGGGTGTACATCACACTCGATAACACAGGCTGGAGTGTACATCACACATGATAACACAGGCTGGAGTGTATATCACACATGATAACACAGACTGGAGTGTACATCACACACGATAACAAGGGCTGGAATGGACATCACACAGGATAACAGAGGCTGGAGTGTACATCACACTCGATAACACAGACTGTAGTGTACAACTCTTACGGGAGTGCACAACAGACAGGATAACACAGGATGGAGTATACATCAAACAGGATAACACAGGCTGGAGTGTACAGCACACTCAATAACACAGGCTGGAGTTTACATCAAAAACGATAACACGGACTGGGATGTACATCACACACGATAACACAGGCTGGAGTGTACATCACACACGATAACATACAATGGAGTGTACATCAAACACGAAAGCACAGAGTGGAGTGTACATCACACACGATAACACAGGCTGGAGTGTATATCACACAATATCACACTAGAGTGTACAACACACACGATAACACTGACTGGAGTGTACATCACACATGATAACACAGAGTGGAGTGTACACCACACACGATAAATCAGACTGGAGTGTACATCACACACGATAGCACAGACTAGAGTGTACATCAGACATGATAACACAGACTGGAGTGTACATCTCATACGTTAACACAACTGGAGTGTACAACACACACGATAACACAGACTGGAGTGTACATCACACACGATAACACAGGCTGGAGTATAAATCACACATGATAACACAGACTGGAGTGTATATCACACACGATAACACAGGCTAGAGTGTACATCACACACGATAACACAGACGGGAGTTTACATCACACACGATAACACAGAGTGGAGTGTACATCACAGACGATAACAGATGATGGCATGTACATCACACAGGATAAGATAGGCTGGAGTGTACATCACACACAATAAAACAGACTGGAGTGTACATCACACATGATAACACAGAGTGGAGTGTAAATCACACACGATAACACAGGCTGGAGTGTACAACACACACGATAACACAGGCTGGAGTGTACATCACACACGATAACACAGACTGGAGTGTGCATCACACACGATAACACAGACTGGAGTGTACATCACTCACAATGCCACAGAAGGGAGTGTACATCACACACGATAACACAGACTGGAGTGTACATCACACACGATAACACAGACTGGAGTGTACATCACACACGATAACACAGACTGGAGTGTACATCACACATGATAACACAGGCTGGAGTGTACATCACAGACGATAACACATGATGACGTGTACATCACACAGGATAAGATAGGCTGGAGTGTACATCGCACACGATAAAACCGACTGGAGTGTATATCACACACGATAACACAGACTGGAGTGTACATCACACACGATAACACAGACTGGAGTGTACATCACACATGATAACACAGACAGGAGAGTACATCACACACGATAACTCAGACTGGAGAGTACATCACACACGATAACAGACTGGAGTGTACATCATGCACGATAACACAGACTGGAGTGTACATCACACACGATAACACAGACTGGAGAGTACATCACACACGATAACAGATACTGGAGTGTACATCACACACGATAACACAGACTGTAGTGTACATCACACACGATAACACAGACTGGAGCGTACATCACACACAATAACCCAGACTGGAGTGTACATCACACACGATAACACAGACTGGAGTGTACATAAGACAAGATAACACAGACTGGCATGCACATCACACACTATAACACAGAGTGGAGTGTACATCACACACGATAACACAGGCTGGAGGTACATCACACATGATAACACAGACAGGAGCGTACATCACACACGATAACTCAGACTGGAGTGTACATCACACATGATAACAGACTGGAGTGTACATCATGCATGATAACACAGACTGGAGTGTACATCACACACGATAACACAGACTGGAGAGCACATCACACACGATAACAGATACTGGAGTGTACATCACACACGATAACACAGACTGCAGTGTACAACGCACACGATTACACCGACTGGAGTGTAAATCACACACGATAACACAGAGTGGAGTGTACATCACACACGATAACACAGACTGGAGTTTGCATCACACACGATAACACAGACTGGAGTATTATACAAATGATAACACAGACTGGAGTGTATATCACACATGATAACACAGACTGGAGTATACATCACACATGATAACAGAGACTGCAGTGTACATCACACACGATAACACAGGCTGCAGTATACATCACAGACGATAACACAGACTGGAGTGTACATCACACACGATAACACAGGCTGGAGTATACATCACAGACGTTAACACAGACTAGAGTGTAAATCACTTGCAATGCCACGGAAGGGAGTGCACATCACACACGATAACACAGGCTGGAGTATACATCACACACGATAACACAGACTGGAGTCTACATCACACACGATAACACAGACTTGAGTGTACATCACACTCGACAACACAGCTTGGAGTGTAAATCACACATGATAACACAGGCTGGAGTGTATATCACACACGATAACACAGACTGTAGTGTACAAAACACATGATAACACAGACTGGAGTGCACATCACACACGATACCACAGACTGGAGTGTACATCAGAAACAATATCACAGACTGCAGTGTACATCACACACGATAACACAGAGTGGAGTGTACATCACAAACGATAACACAGACTGGAGTGTACATCACACACGATAACACAGACTGGAGTATTATACAAATGATAACACAGACTGGAGTGTACATCACACACGATAACACAGACTGGAGTGTACACCACACACGATAACACAGACTGGAGTGTACATCACACGCAATAACACAGACTGCAGTGTGCATCACACACGATAACACAGACTGGAGTGTACATCACACACAATAACAAAGACTGGAGTATACATCACACACGATAACACGGACTAGAGTGTACATCACTCACAATGCCACAGAAGGAAGTGTACATCATACACGATAACGCAGACTGGAGTCTACATCACAGACGATAACACAGACTGGAGTTTACATCACACACGATAACATAGACTGGAGTGTACATCACACACAATAACACCGGCAGGAGTGTACATCACACACGATAACACAGACTGGAGTGTACATCACAAAAGATAACACAGACTGTAGTGTACATCACAAACGATAACACAGGCTGGAGTGTACATCACACATGATAACAGACTGGAGTGTACTTCACACACGATGCCACAGACTGGAGTGTACATCACCCTCGATAACACAGGCTGGAGTGTACATCACACACGATACCACAGGCTGGATTGTATATCACACATGATAACACAGACTGGAGTATTATACAAACGATAACACAGACTGGAGTGTACATCACACACCGTAACACCGGCTGGAGTGTTCATTACACACGATAACACAGACTGGAGTATACATCACACAAGATAACACAGACTGCAGTGTACATCACAAACGATAACACAGGCTGGAGTGTACATCACACACGATACCACAGACTGGAGTGTACATCACAAACGATAACACAGGCTGGAGTGTACATCACAAACGATAACACAGACTGGGATGTGCATCACACATGGTAACACAGGCTGGAGTGTAAATCACACATTATAATACAGAGTGGAGTGTACATCGCACACGATAAATCAGACTGGAGTGTACATCACACACGATAACACAGAGTGGAGTGTACATCACACACGATAACACAGGCTGGAGTGTACATCACACACGATAACAGACTAGAGTGTACAACACACATGATAACACAGGCTGGAGTGTACATCACACACGATAACACAGAGTGGAGTGTACATCACACACGACAACAGACTAGAGTGTACAACACACACGATAACACAGAGTAGAGTGTACATCACACACGATGACACAGAGTGGAGTGTACATCACACATGATAACACAGACTGGAGTGTACATAAGACAAGATAACACAGACTGGCATGCACATCACACACGATAACACAGACTGGAGTGTACATCACACAAGATAACACAGACTGCAGTGTACATCACACATGATAACACAGGTTGGAGTGTACTTCACTCACAATTGCACAGAAGGGAGTGTACATCACACATGATAACACAGACTGGAGTGTGCATCACACACGATAACACAGACTGGAGTGTACAACACACACGATAACACAGGCTGGATTGTACATCTCACACGATAACACAGACTGGAGTGTAAATCACACACGATAACACAGGCTGGAGTGTGCATCACACACGATAACACAGACTGGACTGTACATCACACATGATAACACAGGCTGGAGTGTACAACACTCACAATTGCACAGAAGGGAGTGTACATCTCAAATGATAACACAGACTGGAGTGTGCATCACACACGATAACACAGATTGGAGTGTACAACACACATGATAACACAGGCTGGATTGTATATCACACACGATAACACAGACTGGAGTGTGCATCACACACGATAACACTGACTGGACTGTACATCAGACACGATAACACAGGCTGGAGTGTACATCACTCACAATGCCACAGAAGGGAGTGTACATCACACACAATAACACAGACTGGAGTGTACATCACACACGATAGCACAGACTGGAGTGTATATCACACACTATAACACAGACTGGAGTGTACATCACACACGATACACAGGCTGGAGTGTACAACACACATGATAACACAGGCTGGAGTGCACATCACACATGATAACACAGACTGGAGTGTACAGCACAAAGATAACACAGACTGGAGTGTACATCACACACGATAATACAGGCTGGAGTGTACAACACACACGATAACACAGACTGGAGTGTACATCAAAGACGATAACACAGACTGGAGTGTACATCACACACGATAACACAGACAGGAGAGTACATCACACATAATAACTCAGACTGGAGTGTACATCACACACGATAACAGACTGGAGTGTACATCACACATGATAACACAGACTGGAGTGTACAGCATGCACGATAACACAGACTGGAGTGTACATCACACACGATAACACAGACTGGAGAGTACATGACACACGATAACAGAGACTGGAGTGTACATCACACACAATAACACAGACTGCAGTGTACATCACACATAATAACACAGACTGCAGTGTACATCACACACGATAACAGAGACTGGAGCGTACATCACACACGATAACCCAGGCTGGAGTGTACATCACACACGGTAACACAGACTGGAGTGTACATAAGACAGGATAACACAGACTGGCATGCACATCACACACTATAACACAGACTGGAGTGTACATCACACACGATAACAGACTAGAGTTTACAACACACATGATAACACAGACTGGAGTGTAGATCACACAAGATAACACCGGCAGGAGTGTACATCACACCCGATAACACAGACTGGAGTGTACATCACACAAGATAACACAGACTGCAGTGTACATCACAAACAATAACACAGGCTGGAGTGTACATCACACACGATACCACAGACTGGAGTGTACATCACACTCCATAACACAGGCTGGAGTGTACATCACACATGATAACACAGGCTGGATTGTATATCACACATGATAACACAGAGTGGAGTGTACATCACACACGATAACACAGACTGGAGTATTATACAAATGATAACACAGACTGGAGTGTACATCACACATGATAACACAGACTGGAGAGTACATCACACACGATAACACAGACTGGAGTGTACATCACACGCAATAACACAGACTGGAGTGCACATCACACACGATAACACAGACTGGAGTGTACATCACACACAATAACACAGACTGGAGTATAAATCACACATGATAACATAGACTAGAGTGTACATCACTCACAATGCCACAGAAGGAAGTGTACATCACACACGATAACGCAGACTGGAGTGTACATCACACACGATAACACAGACTGGAGTTTACATCACACTCGATAACACAGACTGGCGTGTACATCACACATGATAAGACAGACTAGAGTGTACATCACACAGTATAACACAGACTGGAGTGTACATCACACTCGATAACACAGGCTGGAGTGTACATCACATAAGATAACACAGACTGGAGTGTACATCACAAATGATAACACAGGATGGAGTGTACATCAAACAGGATAACACAGCTGGAGTGTACAGCACACTCGATAACACAGGCTGGAGTGTACATCACACACGATAACAGACTGGAGTGTACATCACACATGATACCACAGACTGGGGTGTACATCACACTCGATAACACAGGCTGGAGTGTACATCACACTTTATAACACAGGCTGGAGTGTATATCACACATGATAACACAGACTGGAGTGTACATCACACACGATAACAAGGGCTGGAGTATACATCACACAGGATAACACAGGCTGGAGTGTACATCACACTCGATAACACAGACTGTAGTGTACAACTCTCAAGGGAGTGTACAACAGACAGGATAACACAGGATGGAGTGTACATCAAACAGGATAACACAGGCTGGAGTGTAAAGCACACTCGATAACAGAGGCTGGAGTGTACATCAAAAACGATAACACAGACTGGGATGTACATCACACACGATAACACAGGCTGGAGTGTACATCACACACGATAACATAGAATGGAGTGTACATCAAACATGAAAGCACAGAGTGGAGTGTACATCACACACGATAACACAGGCTGGAGTGTATATCACACACGATAACACACTAGAGTGTACAACACGCACGTTAACACTGACTGGAGTGTACATCACACATGATAACACAGAGTGGAGTGTACACCACACACGATAAATCAGACTGGAGTGTACATCACACATGATAACACAGAGTGGAGTGTACATCACACGCAATAAATCAGACTGGAGTGTACATCACACACGATAACACAGACTGGAGTGTACAGAAGACAATATAACACAGACTGGCATGCACATCACACAGTATAACACAGACTGGAGTGTACATCACACACGATAACACAGGCTGGAGTGTACATCACAAACGATAACACAGACTGGGATGTACATCACACATGATAACTCAGGCTGGAGTGTACAACACACACGATAGCACAGACTAGAGTGTACATCAGACACGATAACACAGACTGGAGTGTACATCACTAACAATAACACAGGCTGGAGTGTACATCACACACGATAACACAGGCTGGAGTATAAATCACACATGATAACACAGACTGGAGTGTACATCACACACGTTAACACAGACTGGAGTGTGCATAAGACAGGATAACACAGACTGGCATGCACATCACACACTATAACACAGACTGGAGTGTACATCACACACGATAACAGACTAGAGTTTACAACACACACGATAACACAGAATGGAGTGTAGATCACACACGATAACACCGGCAGGAGTGTACATCACACCCGATAACACAGACTGGAGTGTACATCACACGATAACACAGACTGCAGTGTACATCACAAACAATAACACAGGCTGGAGTGTACCTCACACACGATAACAGACTGGAGTGTACATCACACACGATACCACAGGCTGGAGTGTACATCACACTCCATAACACAGGCTGGAGTGTACATCACACACGATAACACAGGCTGGATTGTCTCTCACACATGATAACACAGAGTGGAGTGTACATCACACACGATAACACAGACTGGAGTATTATACAAATGATAACACAGACTGGAGTGTACATCACACACGATAACACAGACTGGAGTGTACATCACACGCAATAACACAGACTGGAGTGCACATCACACACGATAACACAGACTGGAGTGTACATCACACACAATAACACAGACTGGAGTATAAATCACACATGATAACATAGACTAGAGTGTACATCACTCACAATGCCACAGAAGGAAGTGCACATCACAGACGATAACGCAGACTGGAGTGTACATCACACACGATAACACAGACTGGAGTTTACATCACACTCGATAACACAGACTGGCATGTACATCACACACGATAAGACAGACTAGAGTGTACATCACACAGTATAACACAGACTGGAGTGTACATCACACTCGATAACACAGGCTGGAGTGTACATCACATAAGATAACACAGACTGGAGTGTACATCACAAACGATAACACAGGATGGAGTGTACATCAAACAGGATAACACAGCTGGAGTGTACAGCACACTCGATAACACAGGCTGGAGTGTACATCACACATGATAACAGACTGGAGTGTACATCACACATGATACCACAGACTGGGGTGTACATCACACTCGATAACACAGGCTGGAGTGTACATCACACATGATAACACAGGCTGGAGTGTATATCACACATGATAACACAGACTGGAGTGTACATCACACATGATAACAAGGGCTGGAGTATACGTCACACAGGATAACACAGGCTGGAGTGTACATCACACTCGATAACACAGACTGTAGTGTACAACTCTCAAGGGAGTGTACAACAGACAGGATAACACAGGATGGAGTGTACATCAAACAGGATAACACAGGCTGGAGTGTAAAGCACACTCGATAACACAGGCTGGAGTGTACACCAAAACGATAACACAGACTGGGATGTACATCACACACGATAACACAGGCTGGAGTGTACATCACACATGATAACATAGAATGGAGTGTACATCAAACACGAAAGCACAGAGCGGAGTGTACATCACACACGATAACACAGGCTGGAGTGTAAATCACACACGATAACACACTAGAATGTACAACACGCACGTTAACACTGACTGGAGTGTACATCACACATGATAACACAGAGTGGAGTGTACACCACACACGATAAATCAGACTGGAGTGTACATCACACACGATAACACAGAGTGGAGTGTACATCACACGCAATAAATCAGACTGGAGTGTACATCACACACGATAACACAGACTGGAGTGTACAGAAGACAAGATAACTCAGACTGGCATGCACATCACACAGTATAACACAGACTGGAGTGTACATCACACACGATAACACAGGCGGGAGTGTACATCACAAACGATAACACAGACTGGGATGTACATCACACATGATAACTCAGGCTGGAGTGTACAACACACACGATAGCACAGACTAGAGTGTACATCAGACACGATAACACAGACTGGAGTGTAGATCACCAACAATAACACAGGCTGGAGTGTACATCACACACGATAACACAGGCTGGAGTATAAATCACACATGATAACACAGACTGGAGTGTACATCACACACGATAACACAGGCTGGAGTGTACATCACACACGATAACACAGACGGGAGTTTACATCACACACGATAACACAGACTGGAATGTACATCACAGACGATAACAGATGATGGCATGTACATCACACAGGATAAGATAGGCTGGAGTGTACATCACACAAGATAACACAGACTGCAGTGTACATCACAAATGATAACACAGGCTGGAGTGTACATCACACACGATACCACAGACTGGAGTGTGAATCACAAACGATAACACAGGCTGGAGTGCACATCACAAATGATAACACAGACTGGGATGTGCATCACACACGGCAACACAGGCTGGAGTGTAAATCACACATTATAACACAGAGTGGAGTGTACATCGCACACGATAAATCAGACTGGAGTATACATCACACACGATAACACAGAGTGGAGTGTACATCACACACGATAACACAGACTGGAGTGTACATCACACAAGATAACACAGACTGCAGTGTACATCACACATGATAACACAGGCTGGAGTGTACATCACTCACAATTGCACAGAAGGGAGTGTACATCACACATGATAACACAGACTGGAGTGTGCATCACACACGATAACACAGACTGGAGTGTAGAACACACACGATAACACAGGCTGGATTGTACATCACATACGATAACACAGACTGGAGTGTAAATCACACACGATAACACAGGCTGGAGTGTGCATCACACACGATAACACAGACTGGACTGTACATCACACATGATAACACAGGCTGGAGTGTACATCACTCACAATTGCACAGAAGGGAGTGTACATCACACATGATAACACAGACTGGAGTGTGCATCACACACGATAACACAGACTGGAGTGTACAACACACACGATAACACAGGCTGGATTGAAAATCACACACGATAACACAGACTGGAGTGTGCATCACACATGATAACACTGACTGGACTGTACATCACACATGATAACACAGGCTGGAGTGTACATCACTCACAATGCCACAGAAGGGAGTGTACATCACACACAATAACACAGACTGGAGTGTACATCACATACGATAGCACAGACTGGAGTGTATATCACACGCTATAACACAGACTGGAGTGTACATCACACACGATACACAGGCTGGAGTGTACAACACACATGATAACACAGGCTGGAGTGTACATCACACATGATAACACAGACTGGAGTGTACAGTACAAAGATAACACAGACTGGAGTGTACATCACACACGATAATACAGGCTGGAGTGTACAACACACACGATAACACAGACTGGAGTGTACATCACAGACGATAACACAGACTGGAGTGTACATCACACACGATAACACAGACTGGAGTGTACATCACACATCATAACACCGGCTGGAGTGTTCATTACAAACGATAACACAGACTGGAGTATACATCACACAAGATAACACAGACTGCAGTGTACATCACAAACAATAACACAGACTGGAGTGTACAACACACACGATAACACAGACTGGAGTATTATACAAATGATAACACAGACTGGAGTGTACATCACACACGATAACACAGAGTGGAGTGTACATCACACACGACAACAGACTAGAGTGCACAACACACATGATAACACAGAGTAGAGTGTACATCACACACGATAACACAGAGTGGAGTGTACATCACACATGATAACACAGACTGGAGTGTACATAAGACAAGATAACACAGACTGGCATGCACATCACACAAGATAACACAGACTGCAGTGTACATCACACATGATAACACAGGCTGGAGTGTACATCACTCACAATTGCACAGAAGGGAGTGTACATCACACATGATAGCACAGACTGGAGTGTGCATCACACACGATAACACAGACTGGAGTGTACAACACACACGATAACACAGGCTGGATTGTATATCACACACGATAACACAGACTGGAGAGTGCATCACACACGATAACACTGACTGGACTGTACATCACACATGATAACACAGGCTGGAGTGTACATCACTCACAATGCCACAGAAGGGAGTGTACATCACACAGAATAACACAGACTGGAGTGTACATCACACACGATAGCACAGACTGGAGCGTATATCACACACTATAACACAGACTGGAGTGTACATCACACACGATACACAGGCTGGAGTGTACAACACACATGATAACACAGGCTGGAGAGTACATCACACATGATAACACAGACTGGAGTGTACAGCACAAAGACAACACAGACTGGAGTGTACATCACACACGATAATACAGGCTGGAGTGTACAACACACACGATAACACAGACTGGAGTGTACATCACAGACGATAACACAGACTGGAGTGTACATCACACACGATAACACAGACAGGAGAGTACATCACACATGATAACTCAGACTGGAGTGTACATCACACACGATAACAGACTGGAGTGTACATCACACACGATAACACAGACAGGTGTGTACAGCATGCACGATAACACAGACTGGAGTGTACATCACAGACGATAACACAGACTGGAGAGTACATCACACACGATAACAGAGACTGGAGTGTACATCACACACGATAACACAGACTGCAGTGTACATCACACACGATAACACAGACTGCAGTGTACATCACACATGATAACAGAGACTGGAGCATAGATCACACACGATAACCCAGGCTGGAGTGTACATCACACACGATAACACAGACTGGAGTGTACATAAGGCAGGATAACACAGACTGGCATGCACATCACACACTATAACACAGACTGGAGTGTACATCACACACGATAACAGACTAGAGTTTACAACACACACGATAACACAGACTGGAGTGTAGATCACACACGATAACACCGGCAGGAGTGTACATCACACCCGATAACACAGACTGGAGTGTACATCACACAAGATAACACAGACTGCAGTGTACATCACAAACAATAACACAGGCTGGAGTGTACATCACACACGATAACAGACTGGAGTGTACATCACACACGATACCACAGACTGGAGTGTACATCACACTCCATAACACAGGCTGGAGTGTACATCACACACGATAACACAGGCTGGATTGTATATCACACATGATAACACAGAGTGGAGTGTACATCACACACGATAACACAGACTGGAGTATTATACAAATGATAACACAGACTGGAGTGTACATCACACACGATAACACAGACTGGAGTGTACATCACACACGATAACACAGACTGGAGTGTACATCACATGCAATAACACAGACTGGAGTGCACATCACACACGATAACACAGACTGGAGTGTACATCACACACAATAACACAGGCTGGAGTATAAATCACACATGATAACATAGACTGGAGTGTACATCACTCACAATGCCACAGAAGGAAGTGTACATCACACACGATAACACAGACTGGAGTGTACATCACACACGATAACACAGACTGGAGTTTACATCACACTCGACAACACAGACTGGCGTGTACATCACACATGATAAGACAGACTAGAGTGTACATCACACAGTATAACACAGACTGGAGTGTACATCACACTCGATAACACAGGCTGGAGTGTACATCACATAAGATAACACAGACTGGAGTGTACATCACAAACGATAACACAGGATGGAGTGTACATCAAACAGGATAACACAGCTGGAGTGTACAGCACACTCGATAACACAGGCTGGAGTGTACATCACACACGATAACAGACTGGAGTGTACATCACACATGATACCACAGACTGGGGTGTACATCACACTCGATAACAGAGGCTGGAGTGTACATCACACATGATAACACAGGCTGGAGTGTATATCACACATGATAACACAGACTGGAGTGTACATCACATACGATAACAAGGGCTGGAGTATACATCACACAGGATAACACAGGCTGGAGTGTACATCACACTCAAAAACACAGACTGTAGTGTACAACTCTCAAGGGAGTGTACAACAGACAGGATAACACAGGATGGAGTGTACATCAACAGGATAACACAGGCTGGAGTGTACATCAAAAACGATAACACAGACTGGGATGTACATCACACACGATAACACAGGCTGGAGTGTACATCACACATGATAACATAGAATGGAGTGTACATCAAACACGAAAGCACAGAGTGGATTGTACATCACACACGATAACACAGGCTGGAATGTATATCACACACGATAACACACTAGAGTGTACAACACACACGTTATCACTGACTGGAGTGTACATCACACATGATAACACAGAGTGGAGTGTACACCACACACGATAAATCAGACTGGAGTGTACATCACACACGATAACACAGAGTGGAGTGTACATCACACACGATAACACAGGCTGGAGTGTACATCACAAACGATAACACAGACTGGGATGTACATCACACACGATAACTCAGGCTGGAGTGTACAACACACACGATAGCACAGACTAGAGTGTACATCAGGCATGACAACACAGACTGGAGTGTACATCACATACGTTAACACAACTGGAGTGTTCATCACACACGATAACACAGACTGGAGTGTACATCACTAACAATAACACAGGCTGGAGTGTACATCACACACGATAACACAGGCTGGAGTATAAATCACACATGATAACACAGACTGGAGTGTACATCACACACGATAACACAGGCTGGAGTGTACATCACACACGATAACACAGACGGGAGTTTACATCACACACGATAACACAGACTGGAGTGCACATCACAGACGATAACAGATGATGGCACGTACATCACACAGGATAAGATAGGCTGGAGTGTACATCACACACAATAAAACAGACTGGAGTGTACATCACACGCGATAACACAGAGTGGAATGTAAATCACACACGATAACACAGGCTGGAGTGTACAACACACACGATAACACAGGCTGGAGTGTGCATCACACACGATAACACAGGCTGGAGTGTACAACATACACGATAACACAGGCTGGATTGTATATCGCACACAATAACACAGACTGGAGTGTGCATCACACACGATAACACAGACTGGACTGTACATCACACACAATAACACAGGCTGGAGTGTACATCACTCACAATGCCACAGAAGGGAGTGTAGATCACACATGATAACACAGACTGGAGTGTACATCACACACGATAACACAGACTGGAGTGTACATCACACACGATAACACAGACTGGAGTGTACATCACACACGATAACACAGGCTGGAGTGTACATCACAGACGATAACACATGATGACGTGTACATCACACAGGATAAGATAGGCTGGAGTGTACATCGCACACGATAAAACCGACTGGAGTGTATATCACACACGATAACACAGACTGGAGTGTACATCACACATGATACCACAGACAGGAAAGTACATCACACACGATAACTCAGACTGGAGTGTACATCACACACGATAACAGACTGGAGTGTACATCATGCACGATAACACAGACTGGAGTGTACATCACACACGATAACACAGACTGGAGCGTACATCACACACGACAACACAGACTGGAGTGTACATCACACACGATAACACAGACTGGAGTGTACATAAGACAAGATAACACAGACTGGCATGCACATCACACACTATAACACAGAGTGGAGTGTACATCACACACGATAACACAGGCTGGAGTGTACATCACACAAGACAACAGACTAGAGTGTACAACGCACACGATAGCACCGACTGGAGTGTAAATCACACACGATAACACAGAGTGGAGTGTACATCACACACGATAACACAGACTGGAGTGTACATCACACATGATAACACAGACTGGAGTATACATCACACATGATAACAGAGACTGGAGTGTACATCACACACGATAACACAGGCTGGAGTATACATCACAGACGATAACCCAGACTGGAGTGTACATCGCACACGATAACACAGGCTGGAGTATACATCACAGACGATAACACAGACTAGAGTGTAAATCACTTGCAATGCCACGGAAGGGAGTGCACATCACACACGATAACACAGACTGGAGTATACATCACACACGATAACACAGACTAGAATCTACATCACACATGATAACACAGACTTGAGTGTACATCACACTCGATAACACAGATTGGAGTGTAAATCACACATGATATCACAGGATGGAGTGCATATCACACACGATAACACAGACTGGAGTGTACAAAACACATGATAACACAGACTGGAGTGCACATCACACACGATACCACAGACTGGAGTGCACATCAGGCACAATATCACAGACTGCAGTGTACATCACACAGGATAACACAGACTGGAATGTACATCACACATGATAACACAGACTGGAGTGTACATCACACACGATAACACTGACTGGAGTGTACATCACACACGATAACACAGACTGGAGTGTAAATCACACACGATAACACAGAGTGGAGTGTACATCACAAACGATAACACAGACTGGAGTGTACATCACACACGATAACACAGACTGGAGTATTATACAATTGATAACACAGACTGGAGTGTACATCACACACGATAACACAGACTGGAGTGTACATCACATACGATAAAACAGACTGGAGTGTACATCACATGCAATAACACAGACTGCAGTGTACATCACACACGATAACACAGACTGGAGTGTACATCACACACAATAACACAGACTGGAGTATACATCACACACGATAACACGGACTAGAGTGTACATCACTCACAATGCCACAGAAGGAAGTGTACATCATACACGATAACACAGACTGGAGTGGAAATCACAGACGATAACACAGACTGGAGTTTACATCACACACGATAACACAGACTGGAGTGTACATCACACACAATAACACCGGCAGGAGTGTACATCACACACGATAACACAGACTGGAGTGTACATCACAAAAGATAACACAGACTGTAGTGTACATCACAAATGATAACACAGGCTGGAGTGTACATCACACATGATAACAGACTGGAGTGTACTTCACACACGATACCACAGACTGGAGTGTACATCACCCTCGATAACACAGGCTGGAGTGTACATCACACACGATACCACAGGCTGGATTGTATATCACACATGATAACACAGAGTGGAGTGTACATCACACACGATAGCACAGACTGGAGTGCACATCACACATGATAACACAGACTGGAGTATTATACAAATGATAACACAGACTGGAGTGTACATCACACACGATAACACAGACTGGAGTGTACATCACACACGATAACACAGACTGGAGTGTACATCACATGCAATAACACAACTTGAGTGTACATCACACACCATAACACCGGCTGGAGTGTTCATTACACACGATAACACAGACTGTAGTATACATCACACAAGATAACACAGACTGCAGAGTACATCACAAACGATAACACAGGCTGGAGTGTACATCACACACGATACCACAGACTGGAGTGTACATCACAAACGATAACACAGGCTGGAGTGTACATCACTCACAATTGCACAGAAGGGAGTGTACATCACACATGATAACACAGACTGGAGTGTGCATCACACACGATAAAACAGACTGGAGTGTACAACACACACGATAACACAGGCTGGATTGTACATCACACACGATAACACAGACTGGAGTGTAAATCACACACGAAAACGCAGGCTGGAGTGTGCATCACACACGATAACACAGACTGGACTGTACATCACACATGATAACACAGGCTGGAGTGTACATCACTCACAATTGCACAGAAGGGAGTGTACATCACACATGATAACACAGACTGGAGTGTGCATCACACACGATAACACAGACTGGAGTGTACAACACACACGATAACACAGGCTGGATTGTATATCACACACAATAACACAGACTGGAGTGTGCATCACACACGATAACACTGACTGGACTGTACATCACACATGATAACACAGGCTGGAGTGTACATCACTCACAATGCCACAGAAGGGAGTGTACATCACACACAATAACACAGACTGGAGTGTACATCACACACGATAGCACAGACTGGAGTGTATATCACACACTATAACACAGACTGGAGTGTACATCACAGATGATAACACAGACTGGAGTGTACATCACACACGATAACACAGACAGGAGAGTACATCACACATGATATCTCAGACTGGAGTGTACATCACACACGATAACAGACTGGAGTGTACATCACACACGATAACACAGACTGGAGTGTACAGCATGCACGATAACACAGACTGGAGTGTACATCACAGACCATAACACAGACTGCAGTGTACATCACACACGATAACACAGACTGCAGTGTACATCACACACGATAACACAGGCTGGAGTGTACATCACTCACAATGCCACAGAAGGGAGTGTAGATCACACACGATAACGCAGACTGGAGTGTACATCACACACGATAACACAGACTGGAGTGTACATCACACACGATAACACAGACTGGAGTGTACATCACACACGATAACACAGGCTGGAGTGTACATCGCAGACGATAACACATGATGACGTGTACATCACACAGGATAAGATAGGCTGGAGTGTACATCGCACACGATAAAACCGACTGGAGTGTATATCACACACGATAACACAGACTGGAGTGTACATCACACACAATAACACAGACTGGAGTGTACATCACACATGATACCACAGACAGGAAAGTACATCACACACGATAACTCAAACTGGAGTGTACATCACACACGATAACAGACTGGAGTGTACATCACGCACGATAACACAGAATGGAGTGTACATCACACATGATAACACAGACTGGAGCGTACATCACACACGATAACACAGACTGGAGTGTACATCACACACGATAACACAGACTGGAGTGCACATAAGACAAGATAACACAGACTGGCATGCACATCACACACTATAACACAGAGTGGAGTGTACATCACACACGATAACACAGGCTGGAGTGTACATCACACAAGATAACAGACTAGAGTGTACAACGCACACGATAACACCGACTGGAGTGTAAATCACACACGATAACACAGAGTGGAGTGTACATCACACACGATAACACAGACTGGAGTGTACATCACACACGATAACACAGACTGGAGTATACATCACACATGATAACAGAGACTGGAGTGTACATCACACACGATAACACAGGCTGGAGTATACATCACAGACGATAACACAGACTGGAGTGTACATCGCACACGATAACACAGGCTGGAGTATACATCACAGACGATATCACAGACTAGGGTGTAAATCACTTGCAATGCCACGGAAGGGAGTGCACATCACACACGATAACACAGACTGGAGTATACATCACACACGATAACACAGACTGGAATCTACATCACACATGATAACACAGACTTGAGTGTACATCACACTCGATAACACAGATTGGAGTGTAAATCACACATGATAACACAGGCTGGAGTGCATATCACACACGATAACACAGACTGGAGTGTACAAAACACATGATAACACAGACTGGAGTGCACATCACACACGATACCACAGACTGGAGTGTACATCAGGCACAATATCACAGACTGCAGTGTACATCACACAGGATAACACAGACTGGAATGTACATCACACACGATAACACAGACTGGAGTGTACATCACACACGATAACACTGACTGGAGTGTACATCACACACGATAACACAGACTGGAGTGTAAATCACACACGATAACACAGAGTGGAGTGTACATCACAAACGATAACACAGACTGGAGTGTACATCACACACGATAACACAGACTGGAGTATTATACAAATGATAACACAGACTGGAGTGTACATCACACACGATAACACAGACTGGAGTGTACATCACACACGATAAAACAGACTGGAGTGTACATCACACGCAATAACACAGACTGCAGTGTACATCACACACGATAACACAGACTGGAGTGTACATCACACACAATAACACAGACTGGAGTATACATCACACACGATAACACGGACTAGAGTGTACATCACTCACAATGCCACAGAAGGAAGTGTACATCATACACGATAACACAGACTGGCGTGTACATCACAGACGATAACACAGACTGGAGTTTACATCACACACGATAACACAGACTGGAGTCTACATCACACACAATAACACCAGCAGGAGTGTACATCACACACGATAACACAGACTGGAGTGTACATCACAAAAGATAACACAGACTGTAGTGTACATCACAAACGATAACACAGGCTGGAGTGTACATCACACATGATAACAGACTGGAGTGTACTTCACACACGATACCACAGACTGGAGTGTACATCACCCTCGATAACACAGGCTGGAGTGTACATCACACACGATACCACAGGCTGGATTGTATATCACACATGATAACACAGAGTGGAGTGTACATCACACACGATAGCACAGACTGGAGTGCACATCACACACGATAACACAGACTGGAGTATTATACAAATGATAACACAGACTGGAGTGTACATCACACACGATAACACAGACTGGAGTGTACATCACACACGATAAAACAGACTGGAGTGTTCATCACATGCAATAACACAACTTGAGTGTACATCACACACCATAACACCGGCTGGAGTGTTCATTACACACGATAACACAGACTGGAGTATACATCACACAAGATAACACAGACTGCAGTGTACATCACAAACGATAACACAGGCTGGAGTGTACATCACACAGGATACCACAGACTGGAGTGTACATCACAAACGATAACACAGGCTGGAGTGTACATCACTCACAATTGCACAGAAGGGAGTGTACATCACACATGATAACACAGACTGGAGTGTGCATCACACACGATAAAACAGACTGGAGTGTACAACACACACGATAACACAGGCTGGATTGTACATCACACACGATAACACAGACTGGAGTGTAAATCACACACGATAACGCAGGCTGGAGTGTGCATCACACACGATAACACAGACTGGACTGTACATCACACATGATAACACAGGCTGGAGTGTACATCACTCACAATTGCACAGAAGGGAGTGTACATCACACATGATAACACAGACTGGAGTGTGCATCACACACGATAACACAGGCTGGATTGTATATCACACACGATAACACAGACTGGAGTGTACAACACACACGATAACACAGGCTGGATTGTATATCACACACGATAACACAGACTGGAGTGTGCATCACACACGATAACACTGACTGGACTGTACATCACACATGATAACACAGGCTGGAGTGTACATCACTCACAATGCCACAGAAGGGAGTGTACATCACACACAATAACACAGACTGGAGTGTACATCACACACGATAACACAGGCTGGATTGTATATCACACACGATAACACAGACTGGAGTGTGCATCACACACGATAACACTGACTGGACTGTACATCACACATGATAACACAGGCTGGAGTGTACATCACTCACAATGCCACAGAAGGGAGTGTACATCACACACAATAACACAGACTGGAGTGTACATCACACACGATAGCACAGACTGGAGTGTATATCACACACGATAGCACAGACTGGAGTGTACAACACACATGATAACACAGGCTGGAGTGTACATCACACATGATAACACAGACTGGAGTGTACAGCACAAAGATAACACAGACTGGAGTGTACATCACACACGATAATACAGGCTGGAGTGTACAACACACACGATAACACAGACTGGAGTGTACATCACAGACGATAACACAGACTGGAGTGTACATCACACACGATAACACAGACAGGAGAGTACATCACACATGATAACTCAGACTGGAGTGTACATCACACACGATAACAGACTGGAGTGTACATCACACACGATAACACAGACTGGAGTGTACAGCATGCACGATAACACAGACTGGAGTGTACATCACACACCATAACACAGACTGCAGTGTACATCACACACGATAACACAGACTGCAGTGTACATCACACACGATAACAGAGACTGGAGCATAGATCACACACGATAACCCAGGCTGGAGTGTACATCACACACGATAACACAGACTGGAGTGTACATAAGACAGGATAACACAGACTGGCATGCACATCACACACTATAACACAGACTGGAGTGTACATCACACACGATAACAGACTAGAGTTTACAACACACACGAAAGCACAGACTGGAGTGTAGATCACACACGATAACATCGGCAGGAGTGTACATCACACCCGACAACACAGACTGGAGTGTACATCACACAAGATAACACAGACTGCAGTGTACATCACAAACAATAATACAGGCTGGAGTGTACATCACACACGATAACAGATTGGAGTGTACATCACACACGATACCACAGACTGGAGTGTACATCACACTCCATAACACAGGCTGGAGTGTACATCACACACGATAACACAGGCTGGATTGTATATCACACATGATAACACAGAGTGGAGTGTACATCACACACGATAACACAGACTGGAGTATTATACAAATGATAACACAGACTGGAGTGTACATCACACACGATAACACAGACTGGAGTGTACATCACACACAATAACACAGACTGGAGTGTACATCACATGCAATAACACAGACTGGAGTGCACATCACACACGATAACACAGACTGGAGTGTACATCACACACAATAAGACAGGCTGGAGTATAAATCACACATGATAACATAGACTAGAGTGTACATCACTCACAATGCCACAGAAGGAAGTGTACATCACACACGATAACACAGACTGGAGTGTACATCACACACGATAACACAGACTGGAGTTTACATCACACTCGATAACACAGACTGGCGTGTACATCACACACGATAAGACAGACTAGAGTGTACATCACACAGTATAACACAGACTGGAGTGTACATCACACTCGATAACACAGGCTGGAGTGTACATCACATAAGATAACACAGACTGGAGTGTACATCACAAACGATAACACAGGATGGAGTGTACATCAAACAGGATAACACAGCTGGAGTGTACAGCACACTCGATAACACAGGCTGGAGTGTACATCACACACGATAACAGACTGGAGTGTACATCACACATGATACCACAGACTGTGGTGTACATCACACTCGATAACAGAGGCTGGAGTGTACATCACACATGATAACACAGGCTGGAGTGTATATCACACATGATAACACAGACTGGAGTGTACATCACATACGATAATAAGGGCTGGAGTATACATCACACAGGATAACACAGGCTGGAGTGTACATCACACTCGATAACACAGACTGGAGTGTACAACTCTCAAGGGAGTGTACAACGGACAGGATAACACAGGATGGAGTGTACATCAAACAGGATAACACAGGCTGGAGTGTAAAGCACACTCGATAACACAGGCTGGAGTGTACATCAAAAACGATAACACAGACTGGGATGTACATCACACACGATAACACAGGCTGGAGTGTACATCACACATGATAACATAGAATGGAGTGTACATCAAACACGAAAGCACAGAGTGGAGTGTGCATCACACACGATAACACAGGCTGGAGTGTATATCACACACGATAACACACTAGAGTGTACAACACACACGTTATCACTGACTGGAGTGTACATCGCACATGATAACACAGAGTGGAGTGTACACCACACACGATAAATCAGACTGGAGTGTACATCACACACGATAACACAGGCTGGAGTGTACATCACACATGATAACATAGAATGGAGTGTACATCAAACACGAAAGCACAGAGTGGAGTGTGCATCACACACGATAACACAGACTGGAGTGTACAACACACACGATAACACAGGCTGGATTGTATATCACACACGATAACACAGACTGGAGTGTGCATCACACACGATAACACTGACTGCACTGTACATCACACATGATAACACAGGCTGGAGTGTACATCACTCACAATGCCACAGAAGGGAGTGTACATCACACACAATAACACAGACTGGAGTGTACATCACACACGATAGCACAGACTGGAGTGTATATCACACACGATAACACAGACTGGAGTGTACATCACACACGATACACAGGCTGGAGTGTACAACACACATGATAACACAGGCTGGAGTGTACATCACACATGATAACACAGACTGGAGTGTACAGCACAAAGATAACACAGACTGGAGTGTACATCACACACGATAATACAGGCTGGAGTGTACAACACACACGATAACACAGACTGGAGTGTATATCACAGACGATAACACAGACTGGAGTGTACATCACACACGATAACACAGACAGGAGAGTACATCACACATGATAACTCAGACTGGAGTGTACATCACACACGATAACAGACTGGAGTGTGCATCACACACGATAACACAGACTGGAGTGTACAGCATGCACGATAACACAGACTGGAGTGTACATCACACACCATAACACAGACTGCAGTGTACATCACACACGATAACACAGACTGCAGTGTACATCACACACGATAACAGAGACTGGAGCATAGATCACACACGATAACCCAGGCTGGAGTGTACATCACACACGATAACACAGACTGGAGTGTACATAAGACAGGATGACACAGACTGGCATGCACATCACACACGATAACACAGACTGGAGTGTACATCACACACGATAACAGACTAGAGTTTACAACACACACGATAACACAGACTGGAGTGTAGATCACACACGATAACATCGGCAGGAGTGTACATCACACCCGACAACACAGACTGGAGTGTACATCACACAAGATAACACAGACTGCAGTGTACATCACAAACAATAATACAGGCTGGAGTGTACATCACACACGATAACAGATTGGAGTGTACATCACACACGATACCACAGACTGGAGTGTACATCACACTCCATAACACAGGCTGGAGTGTACATCACACACGATAACACAGGCTGGATTGTATATCACACATGATAACACAGAGTGGAGTGTACATCACACACGATAACACAGACTGGAGTATTATACAAATGATAACACAGACTGGAGTGTACATCACACACGATAACACAGACTGGAGTGTACATCACACATGATAACACAGACTGGAGTGTACATCACATGCAATAACACAGACTGGAGTGCACATCACACACGATAACACAGACTGGAGTGTACATCACACACAATAACACAGGCTGGAGTATAAATCACACATGATAACATAGACTAGAGTGTACATCACTCACAATGCCACAGAAGGAAGTGTACATCACACACGATAACACAGACTGGAGTGTACATCACACACGATAACACAGACTGGAGTTTACATCACACTCGATAACACAGACTGGCGTGTACATCACACACGATAAGACAGACTAGAGTGTGCATCACACAGTATAACACAGACTGGAGTGTACATCACACTCGATAACACAGGCTGGAGTGTACATCACATAAGATAACACAGACTGGAGTGTACATCACAAACGATAACACAGGATGGAGTGTACATCAAACAGGATAACACAGCTGGAGTGTACAGCACACTCGATAACACAGGCTGGAGTGTACATCACACACGATAACAGACTGGAGTGTACATCACACATGATACCACAGACTGTGGTGTACATCACACTCGATAACAGAGGCTGGAGTGTACATCACACATGATAACACAGGCTGGAGTGTATATCACACATGATAACACAGACTGGAGTGTACATCACATACGATAATAAGGGCTGGAGTTTTCATCACACAGGATAACACAGGCTGGAGTGTACATCACACTCGATAACACAGACTGTAGTGTACAACTCTCAAGGGAGTGTACAACAGACAGGATAACACAGGATGGAGTGTACATCAAACAGGATAACACAGGCTGGAATGTAAAGCACACTCGATAACACAGGCTGGAGTGTACATCAAAAACGATAACACAGACTGGGATGTACATCACACACGATAACACAGGCTGGAGTGTACATCACACATGATAACATAGAATGGAGTGTACATCAAACACAAAAGCACAGAGTGGAGTGTGCATCACACACGATAACACAGGCTGGAGTGTATATCACACACGATAACACACTAGAGTGTACAACACACACGTTATCACTGACTGGAGTGCACATCGCACATGATAACACAGAGTGGAGTGTACACCACACACGATAAATCAGACTGGAGTGTACATCACACACGATAACACAGAGTGGAGTGTACATCACACGCAATAAATCAGACTGGAGTGTACATCACACACGATAACACAGACTGGAGTGAACAGAAGACAAGATAACACAGACTGGCATGCACATCACACAGTATAACACAGACTGGAGTGTACATCACACACGATAACACAGGCTGGAGTGTACATCACAAATGATAACACAGACTGGGATGTACATCACACACGATAACTCAGGCTGGAGTGTACAACACACATGATAGCACAGACTAGAGTGTACATCAGACACGACAACACAGACTGGAGTGTACATCACATACGTTAACACAACTGGAGTGTACATCACACACGATAACACAGACTGGAGTGTACATCACTAACAATAACACATGCTGGAGTGTACATCACACACGATAATACAGGCTGGAGTATAAATCACACAAGATAACACAGACTGGAGTGTACATCACACACGATAACACAGGCTGGAGTGTACATCACACACGATAACACAGATGGGAGTTTACATCACACACGATAACACAGAGTGGAGTGCACATCACAGACGATAACAGATGATGGCATGTACATCACACAGGATAAGAGAGGCTGGAGTGTACATCACACACAATAAAACAGACTGGAGTGTACATCACACGCGATAACACAGAGTGGAATGTAAATCACACACGATAACACAGGCTGGAGTGTACAACACACACGATAACACAGGCTGGAGTGTGCATCACACACGATAACACAGACTGGAGTGTACAACACACACGATAACACAGGCTGGATTGTATAGCACACACAATAACACAGACTGGAGTGTGCATCACACACGATAACACAGACTGGACTGTACATCACACACGATAACACAGGCTGGAGTGTACATCACTCACAATGCCACAGAAGGGAGTGTAGATCACACACGATAACACAGACTGGAGTGTACATCACACACGATAACACAGACTGGAATGTACATCACACACGATAACACAGACTGGAGTGTACATCACACACGATAACACAGGCTGGAGTGTACATCACAGACGATAACACATGATGACGTGTACATCACACATGATACCACAGACAGGAGAGTACATCACACACGATAACTCAGACTGGAGTGTACATCACACACGATAACAGACTGGAGTGTACATCACGCACGATAACACAGACTGGAGTGTACATCACACACGATAACACAGACTGGAGAGTACATCACACACGATAACAGATACTGGAGTGTACATCACCCACGATAACACAGACTGCAGTGTACATCACACACGATAACACAGACTGGAGCGTACATCACACACGATAGCCCAGACTGGAGTGTACATCACACACGATAACACAGACTGGAGTGTACATAAGACAAGATAACACAGACTGGCATGCACATCACACACTATAACACAGAGTGGAGTGTACATCACACACGATAACACAGGCTGGAGTGTACATCACACAAGATAACAGACTAGAGTGTACAACGCACATGATAACACCGACTGGAGTGTAAATCACACACGATAACACAGAGTGGAGTGTACATCACACACGATAACACAGACTGGAGTGTACATCACACACGATAACACAGACTGGAGTATTATACAAATGATAACACAGACTGGAGTGTATATCACACACGATAACACACACTGGAGTATACATCACAGACGATAACACAGACTGGAGTGTACATCGCACACGATAACACAGGCTGGAGTATACATCACAGACGATAACACAGACTAGAGTGTAAATCACTTGCAATGCCACAGAAGGGAGTGCACATCACACACGATAACACAGACTGGAGTATACATCACACACGATAACACAGACTGGAATCTACATCACACATGATAACACAGACTTGAGTGTACATCACACTCGATAACACAGATTGGAGTGTAAATCACACATGATAACACAGGCTGGAGTGCATATCACACACGATAACACAGACTGGAGTGTACAAAACACATGATAACACAGACTGGAGTGCACATCACACACGATACCACAGACTGGAGTGTACATCAGGCACAATATCACAGAATGCAGTGTACATCACACAGGATAACACAGACTGGAATGTACATCACACACGATAACACAGACTGGAGTGTACATCACACACGATAACACTGACTGGAGTGTACATCACACACGATAACACAGACTGGAGATTAAATCACACACGATAACACAGAGTGGAGTGTACATCACAAACGGTAAGACAGACTGGAGTGTACATCACACACGATAACACAGACTGGAGTATTATACAAATGAAAACACAGACTGGAGTGTACATCACACACGATAACACCGACTGGAGTGCACATCACACACGATAAAACAGACTGGAGTGTACATCACACGCAATAACACAGACTGCAGTGTACATCACACACGATAACACAGACTGGAGTGTACATCACACACAATAACACAGACTGGAGTATACATCACACACGATAACACGGACTAGAGTGTACATCACTCACAATGCCACAGAAGGAAGTGTACATCATACACGATAACACAGACTGGAGTGTACATCACAGACGATAACACAGACTGGAGTTTACATCACACACGATAACACAGACTGGAGTGTACATCACACTCAATAACACCGGCAGGAGTGTACATCACACACGATAACACAGACTGGAGTGTACATCACAAAATATAACACAGACTGTAGTGTACATCACAAACGATAACACAGGCTGGAGTGTACATCACACATGATAACAGACTGGAGTGTACTTCACACACGATACCACAGACTGGAGTGTACATCACCCTCGATAACACAGGCTGGAGTGTACATCACACACGATACCACAGGCTGGATTGTATATCACACATGATAACACAGAGTGGAGTGTACATCACACACGATAGCACAGAGTGGAGTGCACATCACACACGATAACACAGACTGGAGTATTATACAAATGATAACACAGACTGGAGTGTACATCACACACGATAACACAGACTGGAGTGTACATCACCCTCGATAACACAGGCTGGAGTGTACATCACACACGATACCACAGGCTGGATTGTATATCATATATGATAACACAGAGTGGAGTGTACATCACACACGATAGCACAGACTGGAGTGCACATCACACATGATAACACAAACTGGAGTATTATACAAACGATAACACAGACTGAAGTGTACATCACACATCATAACACCGGCTGGAGTGTTCATTACAAACGATAACACAGACTGGAGTATACATCACACAAAATAACACAGACTGCAGTGTACATCACAAACGATAACACAGGCTGGAGTGTACATCACACACGATACCACAGACTGGAGTGTACATCACAAACGATAAAACAGGCTGGAGTGTACATCACAAATGATAACACAGACTGGGATGTGCATCACACACGGTAACACAGGCTGGAGTGTAAATCACACATTATAACACAGAGTGGAGTGTACATCGCACACGCTAAATCAGACTGGAGTGTACATCACACACGATAACACAGAGTGGAGTGTGCATCAGACACGATAACACAGGCTGGAGTGTACATCACAAACGATAACACAGAGTGGAGTGTACATCACACACGACAACAGACTAGAGTGTACAACACACACGATAACACAGAGTAGAGTGTACATCACACACGATAACACAGAGTGGAGTGTACATCACACATGATAACACAGACTGGAGTGTACATAAGACAAGATAACACAGACTGGCATGCACATCACACACGATAACACAGACTGGAGTGTACATCACACAAGATAACACAGACTGCAGTGTACATCACACATGATAACACAGGCTGGAGTGTACATCACTCACAATTGCACAGAAGGGAGTGTACATCACACATGATAACACAGACTGGAGTGTGCATCACACACGATAACACAGACTGGAGTGTACAACACACACGATAACACAGGCTGGATTGTACATCACATACGATAACACAGACTGGAGTGCAAATCACACACGATAACACAGGCTGGAGTGTGCATCACACACGATAACACAGACTGGACTGTACATCACACATGATAACACAGGCTGGAGTGTACATCACTCTCAATTGCACAGAAGGGAGTGTACATCACACATGATAACACAGACTGGAGTGTGCATCACACACGATAACACAGACTGGAGTGTACAACACACATGATAACACAGGCTGGATTGTATATCACACACGATAACACAGACTGGAGTGTGCATCACACACGATAACACTGACTGGACTGTACATCACACATGATAACACAGGCTGGAGTGTACATCACTCACAATGCCACAGAAGGGAGTGTACATCACACACAATAACACAGACTGGAGTGTACATCACACACGATAGCACAGACTGGAGTGTATATCACACACGATAGCACAGACTGGAGTGTACAACACACATGATAACACAGGCTGGAGTGTACATCACACATGATAACACAGACTGGAGTGTACAGCACAAAGATAACACAGACTGGAGTGTACATCACACACGATAATACAGGCTGGAGTGTACAACACACACGATAACACAGACTGGAGTGTACATCACAGACGATAACACAGACTGGAGTGTACATCACACACGATAACACAGACAGGAGAGTACATCACACATGATAACTCAGACTGGAGTGTACATCACACACGATAACAGACTGGAGTGTACATCACACACGATAACACAGACTGGAGTGTACAGCATGCACGATAACACAGACTGGAGTGTACATCACACACCATAACACAGACTGCAGTGTACATCACACACGATAACACAGACTGCAGTGTACATCACACACGATAACAGAGACTGGAGCATAGATCACACACGATAACCCAGGCTGGAGTGTACATCACACACGATAACACAGACTGGAGTGTACATAAGACAGGATAACACAGACTGGCATGCACATCACACACTATAACACAGACTGGAGTGTACATCACACACGATAACAGACTAGAGTTTACAACACACACGAAAGCACAGACTGGAGTGTAGATCACACACGATAACATCGGCAGGAGTGTACATCACACCCGACAACACAGACTGGAGTGTACATCACACAAGATAACACAGACTGCAGTGTACATCACAAACAATAATACAGGCTGGAGTGTACATCACACACGATAACAGATTGGAGTGTACATCACACACGATACCACAGACTGGAGTGTACATCACACTCCATAACACAGGCTGGAGTGTACATCACACACGATAACACAGGCTGGATTGTATATCACACATGATAACACAGAGTGGAGTGTACATCACACACGATAACACAGACTGGAGTATTATACAAATGATAACACAGACTGGAGTGTACATCACACACGATAACACAGACTGGAGTGTACATCACACACAATAACACAGACTGGAGTGTACATCACATGCAATAACACAGACTGGAGTGCACATCACACACGATAACACAGACTGGAGTGTACATCACACACAATAAGACAGGCTGGAGTATAAATCACACATGATAACATAGACTAGAGTGTACATCACTCACAATGCCACAGAAGGAAGTGTACATCACACACGATAACACAGACTGGAGTGTACATCACACACGATAACACAGACTGGAGTTTACATCACACTCGATAACACAGACTGGCGTGTACATCACACACGATAAGACAGACTAGAGTGTACATCACACAGTATAACACAGACTGGAGTGTACATCACACTCGATAACACAGGCTGGAGTGTACATCACATAAGATAACACAGACTGGAGTGTACATCACAAACGATAACACAGGATGGAGTGTACATCAAACAGGATAACACAGCTGGAGTGTACAGCACACTCGATAACACAGGCTGGAGTGTACATCACACACGATAACAGACTGGAGTGTACATCACACATGATACCACAGACTGTGGTGTACATCACACTCGATAACAGAGGCTGGAGTGTACATCACACATGATAACACAGGCTGGAGTGTATATCACACATGATAACACAGACTGGAGTGTACATCACATACGATAATAAGGGCTGGAGTATACATCACACAGGATAACACAGGCTGGAGTGTACATCACACTCGATAACACAGACTGGAGTGTACAACTCTCAAGGGAGTGTACAACGGACAGGATAACACAGGATGGAGTGTACATCAAACAGGATAACACAGGCTGGAGTGTAAAGCACACTCGATAACACAGGCTGGAGTGTACATCAAAAACGATAACACAGACTGGGATGTACATCACACACGATAACACAGGCTGGAGTGTACATCACACATGATAACATAGAATGGAGTGTACATCAAACACGAAAGCACAGAGTGGAGTGTGCATCACACACGATAACACAGGCTGGAGTGTATATCACACACGATAACACACTAGAGTGTACAACACACACGTTATCACTGACTGGAGTGTACATCGCACATGATAACACAGAGTGGAGTGTACACCACACACGATAAATCAGACTGGAGTGTACATCACACACGATAACACAGGCTGGAGTGTACATCACACATGATAACATAGAATGGAGTGTACATCAAACACGAAAGCACAGAGTGGAGTGTGCATCACACACGATAACACAGACTGGAGTGTACAACACACACGATAACACAGGCTGGATTGTATATCACACACGATAACACAGACTGGAGTGTGCATCACACACGATAACACTGACTGCACTGTACATCACACATGATAACACAGGCTGGAGTGTACATCACTCACAATGCCACAGAAGGGAGTGTACATCACACACAATAACACAGACTGGAGTGTACATCACACACGATAGCACAGACTGGAGTGTATATCACACACGATAACACAGACTGGAGTGTACATCACACACGATACACAGGCTGGAGTGTACAACACACATGATAACACAGGCTGGAGTGTACATCACACATGATAACACAGACTGGAGTGTACAGCACAAAGATAACACAGACTGGAGTGTACATCACACACGATAATACAGGCTGGAGTGTACAACACACACGATAACACAGACTGGAGTGTATATCACAGACGATAACACAGACTGGAGTGTACATCACACACGATAACACAGACAGGAGAGTACATCACACATGATAACTCAGACTGGAGTGTACATCACACACGATAACAGACTGGAGTGTGCATCACACACGATAACACAGACTGGAGTGTACAGCATGCACGATAACACAGACTGGAGTGTACATCACACACCATAACACAGACTGCAGTGTACATCACACACGATAACACAGACTGCAGTGTACATCACACACGATAACAGAGACTGGAGCATAGATCACACACGATAACCCAGGCTGGAGTGTACATCACACACGATAACACAGACTGGAGTGTACATAAGACAGGATGACACAGACTGGCATGCACATCACACACGATAACACAGACTGGAGTGTACATCACACACGATAACAGACTAGAGTTTACAACACACACGATAACACAGACTGGAGTGTAGATCACACACGATAACATCGGCAGGAGTGTACATCACACCCGACAACACAGACTGGAGTGTACATCACACAAGATAACACAGACTGCAGTGTACATCACAAACAATAATACAGGCTGGAGTGTACATCACACACGATAACAGATTGGAGTGTACATCACACACGATACCACAGACTGGAGTGTACATCACACTCCATAACACAGGCTGGAGTGTACATCACACACGATAACACAGGCTGGATTGTATATCACACATGATAACACAGAGTGGAGTGTACATCACACACGATAACACAGACTGGAGTATTATACAAATGATAACACAGACTGGAGTGTACATCACACACGATAACACAGACTGGAGTGTACATCACACATGATAACACAGACTGGAGTGTACATCACATGCAATAACACAGACTGGAGTGCACATCACACACGATAACACAGACTGGAGTGTACATCACACACAATAACACAGGCTGGAGTATAAATCACACATGATAACATAGACTAGAGTGTACATCACTCACAATGCCACAGAAGGAAGTGTACATCACACACGATAACACAGACTGGAGTGTACATCACACACGATAACACAGACTGGAGTTTACATCACACTCGATAACACAGACTGGCGTGTACATCACACACGATAAGACAGACTAGAGTGTGCATCACACAGTATAACACAGACTGGAGTGTACATCACACTCGATAACACAGGCTGGAGTGTACATCACATAAGATAACACAGACTGGAGTGTACATCACAAACGATAACACAGGATGGAGTGTACATCAAACAGGATAACACAGCTGGAGTGTACAGCACACTCGATAACACAGGCTGGAGTGTACATCACACACGATAACAGACTGGAGTGTACATCACACATGATACCACAGACTGTGGTGTACATCACACTCGATAACAGAGGCTGGAGTGTACATCACACATGATAACACAGGCTGGAGTGTATATCACACATGATAACACAGACTGGAGTGTACATCACATACGATAATAAGGGCTGGAGTTTTCATCACACAGGATAACACAGGCTGGAGTGTACATCACACTCGATAACACAGACTGTAGTGTACAACTCTCAAGGGAGTGTACAACAGACAGGATAACACAGGATGGAGTGTACATCAAACAGGATAACACAGGCTGGAATGTAAAGCACACTCGATAACACAGGCTGGAGTGTACATCAAAAACGATAACACAGACTGGGATGTACATCACACACGATAACACAGGCTGGAGTGTACATCACACATGATAACATAGAATGGAGTGTACATCAAACACAAAAGCACAGAGTGGAGTGTGCATCACACACGATAACACAGGCTGGAGTGTATATCACACACGATAACACACTAGAGTGTACAACACACACGTTATCACTGACTGGAGTGCACATCGCACATGATAACACAGAGTGGAGTGTACACCACACACGATAAATCAGACTGGAGTGTACATCACACACGATAACACAGAGTGGAGTGTACATCACACGCAATAAATCAGACTGGAGTGTACATCACACACGATAACACAGACTGGAGTGAACAGAAGACAAGATAACACAGACTGGCATGCACATCACACAGTATAACACAGACTGGAGTGTACATCACACACGATAACACAGGCTGGAGTGTACATCACAAATGATAACACAGACTGGGATGTACATCACACACGATAACTCAGGCTGGAGTGTACAACACACATGATAGCACAGACTAGAGTGTACATCAGACATGACAACACAGACTGGAGTGTACATCACATACGTTAACACAACTGGAGTGTACATCACACACGATAACACAGACTGGAGTGTACATCACTAACAATAACACATGCTGGAGTGTACATCACACACGATAACACAGGCTGGAGTATAAATCACACAAGATAACACAGACTGGAGTGTACATCACACACGATAACACAGGCTGGAGTGTACATCACACACGATAACACAGATGGGAGTTTACATCACACACGATAACACAGAGTGGAGTGCACATCACAGACGATAACAGATGATGGCATGTACATCACACAGGATAAGAGAGGCTGGAGTGTACATCACACACAATAAAACAGACTGGAGTGTACATCACACGCGATAACACAGAGTGGAATGTAAATCACACACGATAACACAGGCTGGAGTGTACAACACACACGATAACACAGGCTGGAGTGTGCATCACACACGATAACACAGACTGGAGTGTACAACACACACGATAACACAGGCTGGATTGTATAGCACACACAATAACACAGACTGGAGTGTGCATCACACACGATAACACAGACTGGACTGTACATCACACACGATAACACAGGCTGGAGTGTACATCACTCACAATGCCACAGAAGGGAGTGTAGATCACACACGATAACACAGACTGGAGTGTACATCACACACGATAACACAGACTGGAATGTACATCACACACGATAACACAGACTGGAGTGTACATCACACACGATAACACAGGCTGGAGTGTACATCACAGACGATAACACATGATGACGTGTACATCACACATGATACCACAGACAGGAGAGTACATCACACACGATAACTCAGACTGGAGTGTACATCACACACGATAACAGACTGGAGTGTACATCACGCACGATAACACAGACTGGAGTGTACATCACACACGATAACACAGACTGGAGAGTACATCACACACGATAACAGATACTGGAGTGTACATCACCCACGATAACACAGACTGCAGTGTACATCACACACGATAACACAGACTGGAGCGTACATCACACACGATAGCCCAGACTGGAGTGTACATCACACACGATAACACAGACTGGAGTGTACATAAGACAAGATAACACAGACTGGCATGCACATCACACACTATAACACAGAGTGGAGTGTACATCACACACGATAACACAGGCTGGAGTGTACATCACACAAGATAACAGACTAGAGTGTACAACGCACATGATAACACCGACTGGAGTGTAAATCACACACGATAACACAGAGTGGAGTGTACATCACACACGATAACACAGACTGGAGTGTACATCACACACGATAACACAGACTGGAGTATTATACAAATGATAACACAGACTGGAGTGTATATCACACACGATAACACACACTGGAGTATACATCACAGACGATAACACAGACTGGAGTGTACATCGCACACGATAACACAGGCTGGAGTATACATCACAGACGATAACACAGACTAGAGTGTAAATCACTTGCAATGCCACAGAAGGGAGTGCACATCACACACGATAACACAGACTGGAGTATACATCACACACGATAACACAGACTGGAATCTACATCACACATGATAACACAGACTTGAGTGTACATCACACTCGATAACACAGATTGGAGTGTAAATCACACATGATAACACAGGCTGGAGTGCATATCACACACGATAACACAGACTGGAGTGTACAAAACACATGATAACACAGACTGGAGTGCACATCACACACGATACCACAGACTGGAGTGTACATCAGGCACAATATCACAGAATGCAGTGTACATCACACAGGATAACACAGACTGGAATGTACATCACACACGATAACACAGACTGGAGTGTACATCACACACGATAACACTGACTGGAGTGTACATCACACACGATAACACAGACTGGAGATTAAATCACACACGATAACACAGAGTGGAGTGTACATCACAAACGGTAAGACAGACTGGAGTGTACATCACACACGATAACACAGACTGGAGTATTATACAAATGAAAACACAGACTGGAGTGTACATCACACACGATAACACCGACTGGAGTGCACATCACACACGATAAAACAGACTGGAGTGTACATCACACGCAATAACACAGACTGCAGTGTACATCACACACGATAACACAGACTGGAGTGTACATCACACACAATAACACAGACTGGAGTATACATCACACACGATAACACGGACTAGAGTGTACATCACTCACAATGCCACAGAAGGAAGTGTACATCATACACGATAACACAGACTGGAGTGTACATCACAGACGATAACACAGACTGGAGTTTACATCACACACGATAACACAGACTGGAGTGTACATCACACTCAATAACACCGGCAGGAGTGTACATCACACACGATAACACAGACTGGAGTGTACATCACAAAATATAACACAGACTGTAGTGTACATCACAAACGATAACACAGGCTGGAGTGTACATCACACATGATAACAGACTGGAGTGTACTTCACACACGATACCACAGACTGGAGTGTACATCACCCTCGATAACACAGGCTGGAGTGTACATCACACACGATACCACAGGCTGGATTGTATATCACACATGATAACACAGAGTGGAGTGTACATCACACACGATAGCACAGAGTGGAGTGCACATCACACACGATAACACAGACTGGAGTATTATACAAATGATAACACAGACTGGAGTGTACATCACACACGATAACACAGACTGGAGTGTACATCACCCTCGATAACACAGGCTGGAGTGTACATCACACACGATACCACAGGCTGGATTGTATATCATATATGATAACACAGAGTGGAGTGTACATCACACACGATAGCACAGACTGGAGTGCACATCACACATGATAACACAAACTGGAGTATTATACAAACGATAACACAGACTGAAGTGTACATCACACATCATAACACCAGCTGGAGTGTTCATTACAAACGATAACACAGACTGGAGTATACATCACACAAAATAACACAGACTGCAGTGTACATCACAAACGATAACACAGGCTGGAGTGTACATCACACACGATACCACAGACTGGAGTGTACATCACAAACGATAAAACAGGCTGGAGTGTACATCACAAATGATAACACAGACTGGGATGTGCATCACACACGGTAACACAGGCTGGAGTGTAAATCACACATTATAACACAGAGTGGAGTGTACATCGCACACGCTAAATCAGACTGGAGTGTACATCACACACGATAACACAGAGTGGAGTGTGCATCAGACACGATAACACAGGCTGGAGTGTACATCACAAACGATAACACAGAGTGGAGTGTACATCACACACGACAACAGACTAGAGTGTACAACACACACGATAACACAGAGTAGAGTGTACATCACACACGATAACACAGAGTGGAGTGTACATCACACATGATAACACAGACTGGAGTGTACATAAGACAAGATAACACAGACTGGCATGCACATCACACACGATAACACAGACTGGAGTGTACATCACACAAGATAACACAGACTGCAGTGTACATCACACATGATAACACAGGCTGGAGTGTACATCACTCACAATTGCACAGAAGGGAGTGTACATCACACATGATAACACAGACTGGAGTGTGCATCACACACGATAACACAGACTGGAGTGTACAACACACACGATAACACAGGCTGGATTGTACATCACATACGATAACACAGACTGGAGTGCAAATCACACACGATAACACAGGCTGGAGTGTGCATCACACACGATAACACAGACTGGACTGTACATCACACATGATAACACAGGCTGGAGTGTACATCACTCTCAATTGCACAGAAGGGAGTGTACATCACACATGATAACACAGACTGGAGTGTGCATCACACACGATAACACAGACTGGAGTGTACAACACACATGATAACACAGGCTGGATTGTATATCACACACGATAACACAGACTGGAGTGTGCATCACACACGATAACACTGACTGGACTGTACATCACACATGATAACACAGGCTGGAGTGTACATCACTCACAATGCCACAGAAGGGAGTGTACATCACACACAATAACACAGACTGGAGTGTACATCACACACGATAGCACAGACTGGAGTGTATATCACACACCATAACACAGACTGGAGTGTACATCACACACGATACACAGGCTGGAGTGTACAACACACATGATAACACAGGCTGGAGTGTACATCAAACATGATAACACAGACTGGAGTGTACAGCACAAAGATAACACAGACTGGAGTGTACATCACACATGATAATACAGGCTGGAGTGTACAACACACACGATAACACAGACTGGAGTGTACATCACAGACGATAACACAGACTGGAGTGTACATCGCACACGATAACACAGACTGGAGTGTACATCACACATCATAACACCGGCTGGAGTGTTCATTACAAACGATAACACAGACTGGAGTATACATCACACAAGATAACACAGACTGCAGTGTACATCACACACGATACCACAGACTGGAGTGTACATCACAAACGATAACACAGGCTGGAGTATACATCACAAACGATAACACAGACTGGGATGTGCATCACACACGGTAACACAGGCTGGAGTGTAAATCACACATTATAACACAGAGTGGAGCGTACATCGCACACGATAAATCAGACTGGAGTGTACATCACACACGATAACACAGAGTGGAGTGTACATCACACACGATAACACAGGCTGGAGTGTGCATCACACACGATAACAGACTAGAGTGTACAACACACATGATAACACAGGCTGGAGTGTACATCACACACGATAACACAGAGTGGAGTGTACATCACACACGACAACAGACTAGAGTGTACAACACACACGATAACACAGAGTAGAGTGTACATCACACACGATAACACAGAGTGGAGTGTACATCACACATGATAACACAGACTGGAGTGCACAGAAGACAAGATAACACAGACTGGCATGCACATCACACACGATAACACAGACTGGAGTGTACATCACACAAGATAACACAGACTGCAGTGTACATCACACATGATAACACAGGCTGGAGTGTACATCACTCACAATTGCACAGAAGGGAGTGTACATCACACATGATAACACAGACTGGAGTGTGCATCACACACGATAACACAGACTGGAGTGTACAACACACATGATAACACAGGCTGGATTGTACATCACACATGGTAACACAGACTGGAGTGTAAATCACACACGATAACACAGGCTGGAGTGTGCATCACACACGATAACACAGACTGGACTGTACATCACACATGATAACACAGGCTGGAGTGTACATCACTCACAATTGCACAGAAGGGAGTGTACATCACACATGATAACACAAACTGGAGTGTGCATCACACACGATAACACAGACTGGAGTGAACAACACACACGATAACACAGGCTGGATTGTATATCACACACGATTACACAGACTGGAGTGTGCATCACACACGATAACACTGACTGGACTGTACATCACACATGATAACACAGGCTGGAGTGTACATCACTCATGATAGAACAGGCTGGAGTGTATATCACACACTATAACACAGACTGGAGTGTACATCACACACGGTACACAGGCTGGAGTGTACAACACACATGATAACACAGGCTGGAGTGTACATCACACATGATAACACAGACTGGAGTGTACAGCACAAAGATAACACAGACTGGAGTGTACATCACACACGATAATACAGGCTGGAGTGTACAACACACACGATAACACAGACTGGAGTGTACATCACAGACGATAACACAGACTGGAGTGTACATCACACACGATAACACAGGCAGGAGAGTACATCACACATGATAACTCAGACTGGAGTGTACATCACACACGATAACAGACTGGAGTGTACATCACACACGATAACACAGACTGGAGTGTACAGCATGCACGATAACACAGACTGGAGTGTACATCACAGATGATAACACAGACTGGAGAGTACATCACACACGATAACACAGACTGCAGTGTACATCACACACGATAACACAGACTGCAGTGTACATCACACACGATAACAGAGACTGGAGCATAGATCACACACGATAACCCAGGCTGGAGTGTACATCACACACGATAACACAGACTGGAGTGTACATCACACACGATAACACAGAGTGGAGTGTACATCACACACGATAACACAGACTGGAGTGTACATCACACACGATAACACAGACTGGAGTATTATACAAATGATAACACAGACTGGAGTGTATATCACACACGATAACACACACTGGAGTATACATCACAGACGATAACACAGACTGGAGTGTACATCGCACACGATAACACAGGCTGGAGTATACATCACAGACGATAACACAGACTAGAGTGTAAATCACTTGCAATGCCACAGAAGGGAGTGCACATCACACACGATAACACAGACTGGAGTATACATCACACACGATAACACAGACTGGAATCTACATCACACATGATAACACAGACTTGAGTGTACATCACACTCGATAACACAGATTGGAGTGTAAATCACACATGATAACACAGGCTGGAGTGCATATCACACACGATAACACAGACTGGAGTGTACAAAACACATGATAACACAGACTGGAGTGCACATCACACACGATACCACAGACTGGAGTGTACATCAGGCACAATATCACAGAATGCAGTGTACATCACACAGGATAACACAGACTGGAATGTACATCACACACGATAACACAGACTGGAGTGTACATCACACACGATAACACTGACTGGAGTGTACATCACACACGATAACACAGACTGGAGATTAAATCACACACGATAACACAGAGTGGAGTGTACATCACAAACGGTAAGACAGACTGGAGTGTACATCACACACGATAACACAGACTGGAGTATTATACAAATGAAAACACAGACTGGAGTGTACATCACACACGATAACACCGACTGGAGTGCACATCACACACGATAAAACAGACTGGAGTGTACATCACACGCAATAACACAGACTGCAGTGTACATCACACACGATAACACAGACTGGAGTGTACATCACACACAATAACACAGACTGGAGTATACATCACACACGATAACACGGACTAGAGTGTACATCACTCACAATGCCACAGAAGGAAGTGTACATCATACACGATAACACAGACTGGAGTGTACATCACAGACGATAACACAGACTGGAGTTTACATCACACACGATAACACAGACTGGAGTGTACATCACACTCAATAACACCGGCAGGAGTGTACATCACACACGATAACACAGACTGGAGTGTACATCACAAAATATAACACAGACTGTAGTGTACATCACAAACGATAACACAGGCTGGAGTGTACATCACACATGATAACAGACTGGAGTGTACTTCACACACGATACCACAGACTGGAGTGTACATCACCCTCGATAACACAGGCTGGAGTGTACATCACACACGATACCACAGGCTGGATTGTATATCACACATGATAACACAGAGTGGAGTGTACATCACACACGATAGCACAGAGTGGAGTGCACATCACACACGATAACACAGACTGGAGTATTATACAAATGATAACACAGACTGGAGTGTACATCACACACGATAACACAGACTGGAGTGTACATCACCCTCGATAACACAGGCTGGAGTGTACATCACACACGATACCACAGGCTGGATTGTATATCATATATGATAACACAGAGTGGAGTGTACATCACACACGATAGCACAGACTGGAGTGCACATCACACATGATAACACAAACTGGAGTATTATACAAACGATAACACAGACTGAAGTGTACATCACACATCATAACACCGGCTGGAGTGTTCATTACAAACGATAACACAGACTGGAGTATACATCACACAAAATAACACAGACTGCAGTGTACATCACAAACGATAACACAGGCTGGAGTGTACATCACACACGATACCACAGACTGGAGTGTACATCACAAACGATAAAACAGGCTGGAGTGTACATCACAAATGATAACACAGACTGGGATGTGCATCACACACGGTAACACAGGCTGGAGTGTAAATCACACATTATAACACAGAGTGGAGTGTACATCGCACACGCTAAATCAGACTGGAGTGTACATCACACACGATAACACAGAGTGGAGTGTGCATCAGACACGATAACACAGGCTGGAGTGTACATCACAAACGATAACACAGAGTGGAGTGTACATCACACACGACAACAGACTAGAGTGTACAACACACACGATAACACAGAGTAGAGTGTACATCACACACGATAACACAGAGTGGAGTGTACATCACACATGATAACACAGACTGGAGTGTACATAAGACAAGATAACACAGACTGGCATGCACATCACACACGATAACACAGACTGGAGTGTACATCACACAAGATAACACAGACTGCAGTGTACATCACACATGATAACACAGGCTGGAGTGTACATCACTCACAATTGCACAGAAGGGAGTGTACATCACACATGATAACACAGACTGGAGTGTGCATCACACACGATAACACAGACTGGAGTGTACAACACACACGATAACACAGGCTGGATTGTACATCACATACGATAACACAGACTGGAGTGCAAATCACACACGATAACACAGGCTGGAGTGTGCATCACACACGATAACACAGACTGGACTGTACATCACACATGATAACACAGGCTGGAGTGTACATCACTCTCAATTGCACAGAAGGGAGTGTACATCACACATGATAACACAGACTGGAGTGTGCATCACACACGATAACACAGACTGGAGTGTACAACACACATGATAACACAGGCTGGATTGTATATCACACACGATAACACAGACTGGAGTGTGCATCACACACGATAACACTGACTGGACTGTACATCACACATGATAACACAGGCTGGAGTGTACATCACTCACAATGCCACAGAAGGGAGTGTACATCACACACAATAACACAGACTGGAGTGTACATCACACACGATAGCACAGACTGGAGTGTATATCACACACCATAACACAGACTGGAGTGTACATCACACACGATACACAGGCTGGAGTGTACAACACACATGATAACACAGGCTGGAGTGTACATCAAACATGATAACACAGACTGGAGTGTACAGCACAAAGATAACACAGACTGGAGTGTACATCACACATGATAATACAGGCTGGAGTGTACAACACACACGATAACACAGACTGGAGTGTACATCACAGACGATAACACAGACTGGAGTGTACATCGCACACGATAACACAGACTGGAGTGTACATCACACATCATAACACCGGCTGGAGTGTTCATTACAAACGATAACACAGACTGGAGTATACATCACACAAGATAACACAGACTGCAGTGTACATCACACACGATACCACAGACTGGAGTGTACATCACAAACGATAACACAGGCTGGAGTATACATCACAAACGATAACACAGACTGGGATGTGCATCACACACGGTAACACAGGCTGGAGTGTAAATCACACATTATAACACAGAGTGGAGCGTACATCGCACACGATAAATCAGACTGGAGTGTACATCACACACGATAACACAGAGTGGAGTGTACATCACACACGATAACACAGGCTGGAGTGTGCATCACACACGATAACAGACTAGAGTGTACAACACACATGATAACACAGGCTGGAGTGTACATCACACACGATAACACAGAGTGGAGTGTACATCACACACGACAACAGACTAGAGTGTACAACACACACGATAACACAGAGTAGAGTGTACATCACACACGATAACACAGAGTGGAGTGTACATCACACATGATAACACAGACTGGAGTGCACAGAAGACAAGATAACACAGACTGGCATGCACATCACACACGATAACACAGACTGGAGTGTACATCACACAAGATAACACAGACTGCAGTGTACATCACACATGATAACACAGGCTGGAGTGTACATCACTCACAATTGCACAGAAGGGAGTGTACATCACACATGATAACACAGACTGGAGTGTGCATCACACACGATAACACAGACTGGAGTGTACAACACACATGATAACACAGGCTGGATTGTACATCACACATGGTAACACAGACTGGAGTGTAAATCACACACGATAACACAGGCTGGAGTGTGCATCACACACGATAACACAGACTGGACTGTACATCACACATGATAACACAGGCTGGAGTGTACATCACTCACAATTGCACAGAAGGGAGTGTACATCACACATGATAACACAAACTGGAGTGTGCATCACACACGATAACACAGACTGGAGTGAACAACACACACGATAACACAGGCTGGATTGTATATCACACACGATTACACAGACTGGAGTGTGCATCACACACGATAACACTGACTGGACTGTACATCACACATGATAACACAGGCTGGAGTGTACATCACTCATGATAGAACAGGCTGGAGTGTATATCACACACTATAACACAGACTGGAGTGTACATCACACACGGTACACAGGCTGGAGTGTACAACACACATGATAACACAGGCTGGAGTGTACATCACACATGATAACACAGACTGGAGTGTACAGCACAAAGATAACACAGACTGGAGTGTACATCACACACGATAATACAGGCTGGAGTGTACAACACACACGATAACACAGACTGGAGTGTACATCACAGACGATAACACAGACTGGAGTGTACATCACACACGATAACACAGGCAGGAGAGTACATCACACATGATAACTCAGACTGGAGTGTACATCACACACGATAACAGACTGGAGTGTACATCACACACGATAACACAGACTGGAGTGTACAGCATGCACGATAACACAGACTGGAGTGTACATCACAGATGATAACACAGACTGGAGAGTACATCACACACGATAACACAGACTGCAGTGTACATCACACACGATAACACAGACTGCAGTGTACATCACACACGATAACAGAGACTGGAGCATAGATCACACACGATAACCCAGGCTGGAGTGTACATCACACACGATAACACAGACTGGAGTGTACATAAGACAGGATAACACAGACTGGCATGCACATCACACACTATAACACAGACTGGAGTGTACATCACACACGATAACAGACTAGAGTTTACAACACACACGATAACACAGACTGGAGTGTAGATCACACACGATAACACCGGCAGGCGTGTACATCACACCCGATAACACAGACTGGAGTGTACATCACACAAGATAACACAGACTGCAGTGTACATCACAAACAATAACACAGGCTGGAGTGTACATCACACACGACAACAGACTGGGGTGTACATCACACACGATACCACAGACTGGAGTGTACATCACACCCCATAACACAGGCTGGAGTGTACATCACACACGATAACACAGGCTGGATTGTATATCACACATGATAACACAGAGTGGAGTGTACATCACACACGATAACACAGACTGGAGTATTATACAAATGATAACACAGACTGGAGTGTACATCACACACGATAACACAGAGTGGAGTGTACATCACACACGATAACACAGACTGGAGTGTACATCACATGCAATAACACAGACTGGAGTGCACATCACACACGAAAACACAGACTGGAGTGTACATCACACAGAATAACACAGGCTGGAGTATAAATCACACATGATAACATAGACTAGAGTGTACATCACTCTCAATGCCACAGAAGGAAGTGTACATCACACACGATAACACAGACTGGAGTGTACATCACACACGATAACACAGACTGGAGTTTACATCACACTCGATAACACAGACTGGCTTGTACATCATACACGATAAGACAGACTAGAGTGTACATCACACAGTATAACACAGACTGGAGTGTACATCACACTCGATAACACAGGCTGGAGTGTACATCACATAAGATAACACAGACTGGAGTGTACATCACAAACGATAACACAGGATGGAGTGTACATCAAACAGGATAACACAGACTGGAGTGTACATCACACACGATACACAGGCTGGAGTGTACAACACACATGATAACACAGGCTGGAGTGTACATCAAACATGATAACACAGACTGGAGTGTACAGCACAAAGATAACACAGACTGGAGTGTACATCACACATGATAATACAGGCTGGAGTGTACAACACACACGATAACACAGACTGGAGTGTACATCACAGACGATAACACAGACTGGAGTGTACATCGCACACGATAACACAGACTGGAGTGTACATCACACATCATAACACCGGCTGGAGTGTTCATTACAAACGATAACACAGACTGGAGTATACATCACACAAGATAACACAGACTGCAGTGTACATCACACACGATACCACAGACTGGAGTGTACATCACAAACGATAACACAGGCTGGAGTATACATCACAAACGATAACACAGACTGGGATGTGCATCACACACGGTAACACAGGCTGGAGTGTAAATCACACATTATAACACAGAGTGGAGCGTACATCGCACACGATAAATCAGACTGGAGTGTACATCACACACGATAACACAGAGTGGAGTGTACATCACACACGATAACACAGGCTGGAGTGTGCATCACACACGATAACAGACTAGAGTGTACAACACACATGATAACACAGGCTGGAGTGTACATCACACACGATAACACAGAGTGGAGTGTACATCACACACGACAACAGACTAGAGTGTACAACACACACGATAACACAGAGTAGAGTGTACATCACACACGATAACACAGAGTGGAGTGTACATCACACATGATAACACAGACTGGAGTGCACAGAAGACAAGATAACACAGACTGGCATGCACATCACACACGATAACACAGACTGGAGTGTACATCACACAAGATAACACAGACTGCAGTGTACATCACACATGATAACACAGGCTGGAGTGTACATCACTCACAATTGCACAGAAGGGAGTGTACATCACACATGATAACACAGACTGGAGTGTGCATCACACACGATAACACAGACTGGAGTGTACAACACACATGATAACACAGGCTGGATTGTACATCACACATGGTAACACAGACTGGAGTGTAAATCACACACGATAACACAGGCTGGAGTGTGCATCACACACGATAACACAGACTGGACTGTACATCACACATGATAACACAGGCTGGAGTGTACATCACTCACAATTGCACAGAAGGGAGTGTACATCACACATGATAACACAAACTGGAGTGTGCATCACACACGATAACACAGACTGGAGTGAACAACACACACGATAACACAGGCTGGATTGTATATCACACACGATTACACAGACTGGAGTGTGCATCACACACGATAACACTGACTGGACTGTACATCACACATGATAACACAGGCTGGAGTGTACATCACTCATGATAGAACAGGCTGGAGTGTATATCACACACTATAACACAGACTGGAGTGTACATCACACACGGTACACAGGCTGGAGTGTACAACACACATGATAACACAGGCTGGAGTGTACATCACACATGATAACACAGACTGGAGTGTACAGCACAAAGATAACACAGACTGGAGTGTACATCACACACGATAATACAGGCTGGAGTGTACAACACACACGATAACACAGACTGGAGTGTACATCACAGACGATAACACAGACTGGAGTGTACATCACACACGATAACACAGGCAGGAGAGTACATCACACATGATAACTCAGACTGGAGTGTACATCACACACGATAACAGACTGGAGTGTACATCACACACGATAACACAGACTGGAGTGTACAGCATGCACGATAACACAGACTGGAGTGTACATCACAGATGATAACACAGACTGGAGAGTACATCACACACGATAACACAGACTGCAGTGTACATCACACACGATAACACAGACTGCAGTGTACATCACACACGATAACAGAGACTGGAGCATAGATCACACACGATAACCCAGGCTGGAGTGTACATCACACACGATAACACAGACTGGAGTGTACATAAGACAGGATAACACAGACTGGCATGCACATCACACACTATAACACAGACTGGAGTGTACATCACACACGATAACAGACTAGAGTTTACAACACACACGATAACACAGACTGGAGTGTAGATCACACACGATAACACCGGCAGGCGTGTACATCACACCCGATAACACAGACTGGAGTGTACATCACACAAGATAACACAGACTGCAGTGTACATCACAAACAATAACACAGGCTGGAGTGTACATCACACACGACAACAGACTGGGGTGTACATCACACACGATACCACAGACTGGAGTGTACATCACACCCCATAACACAGGCTGGAGTGTACATCACACACGATAACACAGGCTGGATTGTATATCACACATGATAACACAGAGTGGAGTGTACATCACACACGATAACACAGACTGGAGTATTATACAAATGATAACACAGACTGGAGTGTACATCACACACGATAACACAGAGTGGAGTGTACATCACACACGATAACACAGACTGGAGTGTACATCACATGCAATAACACAGACTGGAGTGCACATCACACACGAAAACACAGACTGGAGTGTACATCACACAGAATAACACAGGCTGGAGTATAAATCACACATGATAACATAGACTAGAGTGTACATCACTCTCAATGCCACAGAAGGAAGTGTACATCACACACGATAACACAGACTGGAGTGTACATCACACACGATAACACAGACTGGAGTTTACATCACACTCGATAACACAGACTGGCTTGTACATCATACACGATAAGACAGACTAGAGTGTACATCACACAGTATAACACAGACTGGAGTGTACATCACACTCGATAACACAGGCTGGAGTGTACATCACATAAGATAACACAGACTGGAGTGTACATCACAAACGATAACACAGGATGGAGTGTACATCAAACAGGATAACACAGCTGGAGTGCACAGCACACTCGATAACACAGGCTGGAGTGTACATCACACACGATAACAGACTGGAGTGTACATCACACATGATACCACAGACTGGGGTGTACATCACACTCGATAACAGAGGCTGGAGTGTACATCACACATGATAACACAGGCTGGAGTGTATATCACACATGATAACACAGACTGGAGTGTACATCACATACGATAACAAGGGCTGGAGTATACATCACACAGGATAACACAGGCTGGAGTGTACATCACACTCAAAAACACAGACTGTCGTGGACAACTCTCAAGGGAGTGTACAACAGACAGGATAACACAGGATGGAGTGTACATCAAACAGGATAACACAGGCTGGAGTGTAAAGCACACTCGATAACACAGGCTGGAGTGTACATCAAAAACGATAACACAGACTGGGATGTACATCACACACGATAACACAGGCTGGAGTGTACATCACACATGATAACATAGAATGGAGTGTACATCAAACACGAAAGCACAGAGTGGAGTGTACATCACACACGATAACACAGGCTGGAGTGTATATCACACACGATAACACACTAGAGTGTACAACACACACGTTATCACTGACTGGAGTGTACATCACACATGATAACACAGAGTGGAGTGTACACCACACACGATAAATCAGACTGGAGTGTATATCACACACGATAACACAGAGTGGAGTGTCCATCACACGCAATAAATAAGACTGGAGTGTACATCACACACGATAACACAGACTGGAGTGTACAGAAGACAAGATAACACAGACTGGCATGCACATCACACACTATAACACAGACTGGAGTGTACATCACACACGATAACACGGGCTGGAGTGTACATCACAAACGATAACACAGACTGGGATGTACATCACACACGATAACTCAGGCTGGAGTGTACAACACACACGATAGCAGAGACTAGAATGTACATCAGACACGACAACACAGACAGGAGTGTACATCACATACGTTAACACAACTGGAGTGTACATCACACACGATAACACAGACTGGAGTGTACATCACTAACAATAACACAGGCTGGAGTGTACATCACACACGATAACACAGGCTGGAGTATAAATCACACATGATAACACAGACTGGAGTGTACATCACACACGATAACACAGGCTGGAGTGTACATCACACACGATAACACAGACGGGAGTTTACATCACACACGATAACACAGACTGGAGTGCACATCACAGACGATAACAGATGATGGCATGTACATCACACAGGATAAGATAGGCTGGAGTGTACATCACACACAATAAAACAGACTGGAGTGTACATCACACGCGATAACACAGAGTGGAATGTAAATCACACACGATAACACAGGCTGGAGTGTACAACACACACGATAACACAGGCTGGAGTGTGCATCACACACGATAACACAGACTGGAGTGTACAACACACACGATAACACAGGCTGGATTGTATATCACACACAATAACACAGACTGGAGTGTGCATCACACACGATAACACAGACTGGAATGTACATCACACACGATAACACAGGCTGGAGTGTACATCACTCACAATGCCACAGAAGGGAGTGTAGATCACACACGATAACACAGACTGGAGTGTACATCACACATGATAACACAGACTGGAGTGTACATCACACACGATAACACAGACTGGAGTGTACATCACACATGATAACACAGGCTGGAGTGTACATCACAGACGATAACACATGATGACGTGTACATCACACAGGATAAGATAGGCTGGAGTGTACATCGCACACGATAAAACCGACTGGAGTGTATATCACACACGATAACACAGACTGGAGTGTACATCACACACGATAACACAGACTGGAGTGTACATCACACACGATAACAGACTGGAGTGTACATCACGCACGATAACACAGACTGGAGTGTACATCACACACGATAACACAGACTGGAGAGTACATCACACACGATAACAGATACTGGAGTGTACATCACCCACGATAACACAGACTGCAGTGCACATCACACACGATAACACAGACTGGAGCGTACATCACACACGATAACCCAGACTGGAGTGTACATCACACACGATAACACAGACTGGAGTGTACATAAGACAAGATAACACAGACTGGCATGCACATCACACACTATAACACAGACTGGAGTGTATATCACACACGATAACACAGACTGGAGTATACATCACACATGATAACAGAGACTGGAGTGTACATCACACACGATAACACAGACTGGAGAGTACATCACACACGATAACAGAGACTGGAGTGTACATCACACACGATAACACAGGCTGGTGTATACATCACAGATGATAACACAGACTGGAGTGTACATCGCACACGATAACACAGGCTGGAGTATGCATCACAGACGATAACACAGACTAGAGTGTAAATCACTTGCAATGCCACGGAAGGGAGTGCACATCACACACGATAACACAGACTGGAGTATACATCACACACGATAACACAGACTGGAATGTACATCACACATGATAACACAGACTTGAGTGTACATCACACTCGATAACACAGATTGGAGTGTAAATCACACATGATAACACAGGCTGGAGTGCATATCACACACGATAGCACAGACTGGAGTGTACAAAACACATGTTAACAGAGACTGGAGTGCACATCACACACGATACCACAGACTGGAGTGTACATCAGGCACAATATCACAGACTGCAGTGTACATCACACAGGGTAACACAGACTGGAATGTACATCACACACGATAACACAGACTGGAGTGTACATCACACACGATAACACTGACTGGAGTGTACATCACACACGATAACACAGACTGGAGTGTAAATCACACACGATAACACAGAGTGGAGTGTACATCACAAACGATAACACAGACTGGAGTGTACATCACACACGATAACACAGACTGGAGTATTATACAAATGATAACACAGACTGGAGTGTACATCACACACGATAACACAGACTGGAGTGTACATCACACACGATAAAACAGACTGGAGTGTACATCACACGCAATAACACAGACTGCAGTGTACATCACACACGATAACACAGACTGGAGTGTACATCACACACAATAACACAGACTGGAGTATACATCACACACGATAACACGGACTAGAGTGTACATCACTCACAATGCCACAGAAGGAAGTGCACATCATACACGATAACACAGACTGGAGTGTACATCACAGACGATAACACAGACTGGAGTTTACATCACACACGATAACACAGACTGGAGTGTACATCACACACAATAACACCGGCAGGAGTGCACATCACACACGATAACACAGACTGGAGTGTACATCACAAAAGATAACACAGACTGTAGTGTACATCACAAACGATAACACAGGCTGGAGTGTACATCACACATGATAACAGACTGGAGTGTACTTCACACACGATACCACAGACTGGAGTGTACATCACCCTCGATAACACAGGCTGGAGTGTACATCACACAAGATACCACAGGCTGGATTGTATATCACACATGATAACACAGAGTGGAGTGTACATCACACACGATAGCACAGACTGGAGTCCACATCACACATGATAACACAGACTGGAGTATTATACAAATGATAACACAGACTGGAGTGTACATCACACACGATAACACAGACTGGAGTGTACATCACACACGATAACACAGACTGGAGTGTACAACACATGCAATAACACAACTTGAGTGTACATCACACACCAAAACACCGGCTGGAGTGTTCATTACACACGATAACACAGACTGGAGTATACATCACACAAGATAACACAGACTGCAGTGTACATCACAAACGATAACACAGGCTGGAGTGTACATCACACACGATACCACAGACTGGAGTGTACATCACAAACGATAACACAGGCTGGAGTGTACATCACTCACAATTGCACAGAAGGGAGTGTACATCACACATGATAACACAGACTGGAGTGTGCATCACACACGATAACACAGACTGGAGTGTACAACACACACGATAATACAGGCTGGATTGTACATCACACACGATAACACAGACTGGAGTGTAAATCACACACGATAACACAGGCTGGAGTGTGCATCACACACGATAACACAGACTGGACTGCACATCACACATGATAACACAGGCTGGAGTGTACATCACTCACAATTGCACAGAAGGGAGTGTACATCACACATGATAACACAGACTGGAGTGTGCATCACACACGATAACACAGACTGGAGTGTACAACACACACGATAAGACAGGCTGGATTGTATATCACGCACGATAAGACAGACTGGAGTGTGCATCACACACGATAACACTGACTGGACTGTACATCACACATGATAACACAGGCTGGAGTGTACACCACTCACAATGCCACAGAAGGGAGTGTACATCACACACAATAACACAGACTGGAGTGTACATCACACACGATAGCACAGACTGGAGTGTATATCACACACTATAACACAGACTGGAGTGTACATCACACACGATACACAGGCTGGAGTGTACAACACACATGATAACACAGGCTGGAGTGCACATCACACATGATAACACAGACTGGAGTGTACAGCACAAAGATAACACAGACTGGAGTGTACATCACACATGATAATACAGGCTGGAGTGTACAACACACACGATAACACAGACTGGAGTGTACATCACAGACGATAACACAGACTGGAGTGTACATCACACACGATAACACAGACAGGAGAGTACATCACACATGATAACTCAGACTGGAGTGTACATCACACACGATAACAGACTGGAGTGTACATCACAAATGATAACACAGACTGGAGTGTACAGCATGCACGATAACACAGACTGGAGTGTACATCACACACGATAACACAGACTGCAGTGTACATCACACATGATAACACAGACTGCAGTGTACATCGCACACGATAACAGAGACTGGAGCATAGATCACACACGATAACCCAGGCTGGAGTGTACATCACACACGATAACACAGACTGGAGTGTACATAAGACAGGATAACACAGACTGGCATGCACATCACACACTATAACACAGACTGGAGTGTACATCACACACGATAACAGACTAGAGTTTACAACACACACGATAACACAGACTGGAGTGTAGATCACACACGATAACACCGGCAGGAGTGTACATCACACCCGATAACACAGACTGGAGTGTACATCACACAAGATAACACAGACTGCAGTGTACATCACAAACAATAACACAGGCTGGAGTGTACATCACACACGATAACAGACTGGAGTGTACATCACACATGATACCACAGACTGGAGTGTACATCACACTCCATAACACAGGCTGGAGTGTACATCACACATGATAACACAGGCTGGATTGTATATCACACATGATAACACAGAGTGGAGTGTACATCACACACGATAACACAGACTGGAGTATTATACAAATGATAACACAGACTGGAGTGTACATCACACACGATAACACAGACTGGAGTGTACATCACACACGATAACACAGACTGGAGTGTACATCACATGCAATAACACAGACTGGAGTGCACATCACACACGATAACACAGACTGGAGTGTACATCACACACAATAACACAGGCTGGAGTATAAATCACACATGATAACATAGACTGGAGTGTACATCACTCACAATGCCACAGAAGGAAGTGTACATCACACACGATAACACAGACTGGAGTGTACATCACACACGATATCACAGACTGGAGTTTACATCACACTCGATAACACAGACTGGCGTGTACATCACACACGATAAGACAGACTAGAGTGTACATCACACAGTATAGCACAGACTGGAGTGTACATCACACTCGATAACACAGGCTGGAGTGTACATCACATAAGATAACACAGACTGGAGTGTACATCACAAACGATAACACAGGATGGAGTGTACATCAAACAGGATAACACAGCTGGAGTGTACAGCACACTCGATAACACAGGCTGGAGTGTACATCACACACGATAACAGACTGGAGTGTACATCACACATGATACCACAGACTGGGGTGTACATCACACTCGATAACAGAGGCTGGAGTGTACATCACACATGATAACACAGGCTGGAGTGTATATCACACATGATAACACAGACTGGAGTGTACATCACATACGATAACAAGGGCTGGAGTGTACATCACACTCGATAACACAGACTGTAGTGTACAACTCTCAAGGGAGTGTACAACAGACAGGATAACACAGGATGGAGTGTACATCACACATGATAACACAGGCTGGAGTGTATATCACACATGATAACACAGACTGGAGTGTACATCACATACGATAACAAGGGCTGGAGTGTACATCACACTCGATAACACAGACTGTTGTGTACAACTCTCAAGGGAGTGTACAACAGACAGGATAACACAGGATGGAGTGTACATCACACACGATAACACAGGCTGGAGTGTACATCACACATGATAACATAGAATGGAGTGTACATCAAACACGAAAGCACAGAGTGGAGTGTGCATCACACACGATAACACAGGCTGGAGTGTATATCACACACGATAACACACTAGAGTGTACAACACACACGTTATCACTGACTGGAGTGTACATCACACATGATAACACAGAGTGGAGTGTACACCACACACGATAAATCAGACTGGAGTGTACATCACACACGATAACACAGAGTGGAGTGTACATCACACGCAATAAATCAGACTGGAGTGTACATCACACACGATAACACAGACTGGAGTGTACAGAAGACAAGATAACACAGACTGGCATGCACATCACAAAGTATAACACAGACTGGAGTGTACATCACACACGATAACACAGGCTGGAGTGTACATCACAAACGATAACACAGACTGGGATGTACATCACACACGATAACTCAGGCTGGAGTTTACAACACACACGATAGCACAGACTAGAGTGTACATCAGACACGACAACACAGACTGGAGTGTACATCACATACGTTAACACAACTGGAGTGTACATCACACACAATAACACAGACTGGAGTGTACATCACTAACAATAACACAGGCTGGAGTTTCCATCACACACGATAACACAGGCTGGAGTATAAATCACACATGATAACACAGACTGGAGTGTACATCACACACGATAACACAGGCTGGAGTGTACATCACACACGATAACACAGACGGGAGTTTACATCACACACGATAACACAGACTGGAGTGCACATCACAGACGATAACAGATGATGGCATGTACATCACACAGGATAAGATAGGCTGGAATGTACATCACACACAATAAAACAGACTGGAGTGTACATCACACGCGATAACACAGAGTGGAATGTAAATCACACACGATAACACAGGCTGGAGTGTACAACACACACGATAACACAGGCTGGAATGTGCATCACACATGACAACACAGACTGGAGTGTACAACACACACGATAACACAGGCTGGATTGTATATCACACACAATAACACAGACTGGAGGGTGCATCACACACGATAACACAGACTGGACTGTACATCACACACGATAACACAGGCTGGAGTGTACATCACTCACAATGCCACAGAAGGGAGTGTAGATCACACACGATAACACAGACTGGAGTGTACATCACACACGATAACACAGACTGGAGTGTACATCACACACGATAACACAGACTGGAGTGTACATCACACAGGATAACACAGGCTGGAGTGTACATCACAGACGATAACACATGATGACGTGTACATCACACAGGATAAGATAGGCTGGAGTGTACATCGCACACGATAAAACCGACTGGAGTGTATATCACACACGATAACACAGACTGGAGTGTACATCACACGCGATAACACAGACTGGAGTGTACATAACACACGATAACAGACTGGAGTGTACATCACGCACGATAACACAGACTGGAGTGTACATCACACACGATAACACAGACTGGAGAGTACATCACACACGATAACAGATACTGGAGTGTACATCACCCACGATAACACAGACTGCAGTGTACATCACACACGATAACACAGACTGGAGCGTACATCACACACGATAACCCAGACTGGAGTGTACATCACACACGATAACACAGACTGGAGTGTACATAAGACAAGATAACACAGACTGGCATGCACATCACACACTATAACACAGAGTGGAGTGTACATCACACACGATAACACAGGCTGGAGTGTACATCACACAAGATAACAGACTAGAGTGTACAACGCACACGATAACACAGACTGGAGTGTAAATCACACACGATAACACAGAGTGGAGTGTACATCACACACGATAACACAGACTGGAGTGTACATCACACACGATAACACACACTGGAGTGTCCATCACACATGATAACAGAGACTGGAGTGTACATCACACACGATAACACAGGCTGGAGTATACATCACAGACGATAACACAGACTGGAGTGTACATCGCACACGATAACACAGGCTGGAGTATACATCACAGACGATAACACAGACTAGAGTGTAAATCACTTGCAATGCCACGGAAGGGAGTGCACATCACACACGATAACACAGACTGGAGTATACATCACACACGATAACACAGACTGGAATCTACATCACACATGATAACACAGACTTGAGTGTACATCACACTCGACAACACAGATTGGAGTGTAAATCACACATGATAACACAGGCTGGAGTGCATATCACACACGATAACACAGACTGGAGTGTACAAAACACATGATAACACAGACTGGAGTGCACATCCCACACGATACCACAGACTGGAGTGTACATCAGGCACAATATCACAGACTGCAGTGTACATCACACAGGATAACACAGACTGGAATGTACATCACACACGATAACACAGACTGGAGTGTACATCACACACGATAACACTGACTGGAGTGTACAACGCACACGATAACACAGGCTGGATTGTACATCACACACGATAACACAGACTGGAGTGTAAATCACACACGATAACACAGGCTGGAGTGTGCATCACACACGATAACACAGACTGGACTGCACATCACACATGATAACACAGGCTGGAGTGCACATCACTCACAATTGCACAGAAGGGAGTGTACATCACACATGATAACACAGACTGGAGTGTGCATCACACACGATAACACAGACTGGAGTGTACAACACACACGATAACACAGGCTGTATTGTATTTCACACACGATAACACAGACTGAAGTGTACATCACACACAATAACACAGGCTGGAGTGTACATCACTCACAATGCCACAGAAGGGAGTGTACATCACACAAAATAACACAGACTGGAGTGTACATCACACACGATAACACAGACTGGAGTGTATATCGCACACTATAACACAGACTGGAGTGTACATCACACACGATACACAGGCTGGAGTGTACAACACACACGATAACACAGACTGCAGTGTACATCACTCACAGTGCCACAGAAGGAAGTGTACATCGCACATGATAAAACCGCTGGAGTGTATATCACACACGATAACACAGACTGGAGAGTACATCACAAACGATAACACAGACTGGAGTGTACATCACACATGATAAAACAGACAGGAGAGTACATCACACACGATAACTCAGACTGGAGTGTACATCATACTCGATAACAGACTGGAGTGCACAACACGCACGATAACACAGACTGGAGTGTACATCACACATGATAACACAGACTGGAAGTACATCACACACGATAACATATACTGGAGTGTACATCACACACGATAACACAGACTGCAGTGTACATCACACACGATAACACAGACTGGAGCATACATCACACACGATAACCCAGACTGGAGTGTACATCACACACGATAACACAGACTGGAGTGTACATAAGACAAGATAACACAGACTGGCATGCACATCACACACTATAACACAGAGTGGAGTGTACATCACACACGATAACACAGGCTGGAGTGTACATCACACAAGATAACAGACAAGAGTGTACAACGCACACGATAACACAGACTGGAGTATACATCACACATGATAACACAGGCTGGAGTGTACATCACACAAGATAACAGACAAGAGTATAAATCACACGCAATAACACAGACTGGAGTTTACATCACACACGATAACACAGACTGGAGTGTACATCACACACGATAACACAGGCTGGAGTATACATCACAGACGATAACACAGAGTAGAGTGTAAATCACTTGCAATGCCACGGAAGGGAGTGCACATCACACACGATAACACAGACTGGAGTATACATCACACACGATAATACAGACTGGAGTCTACATCACACACGATAACACAGACTTGAGTGTACATCACACTCGATAACACAGGCTAGAGTGTAAATCACACATGATACTGAGGCTGGAGTGTATATCACACACGATAACACAGACTGGAGTGTACAAAACACATGATAACACAGACTGGAGTGCACATTACACACGATACCACAGACTGGAGTGTACATCAGACACAATATCACAGACTGCAGTGTACATCACACAGGATAACACAGACTGGAATGTACATCACACACGATAACACTGACTGGAGTGTACATCACACATGATAACACTGACTGGAGTGTACATCACACACGATAACACAGACTGGAGTGTAAATCACACACGATAACACAGAGTGGAGTGTACATCAAAAACGATAACACAGACTGGAGTGTACATCACACACGATAACACAGACTGGAGTATTATACAAATGATAACACAGACTGGAATGTACATCACACACGATAACACAGACTGGAGTGTACATCACACACGATTACACAGACTGGAGTGTACATCACACGCAATGACACAGACTGCAGTGTACATCACACACGATAACACAGACTGGAGTGTACATCACACACAATAACACAGACTGGAGTATACATCACACACAATAACACAGACTAGAGTGTACATCACTCACAATGCCACAGAAGGAAGTGTACATCATACACGATAACACAGACTGGAGTGTACATCACAGACGATAACACAGACTGGAGTGTACATCACACACGATAACACAGACTGGATTGCACATCACACACGATAACACAGACTAGAGTGTACAACACACAGGATAACACAGACTGGAGTGTACATCACACTCGATAACACAGGCTGGAGTGTACATCACACACGATAACAAAGGCTGGAGTGTTTATCACACACGATAACACAGACTGGAGTGTACAAAACACATGATAACACAGACTGGAGTGCACATCACACATGATACCACACACTGGAGTGTACATCAGACACAATAACACAGACTGCAGTGTACATCACACAGGATACCACAGACTGGAGTGTACATCACACACGATTAGGCGGACTGGAGTGTACATCACACACGATAACACGCACTGGAGTGTACATCACACACAATAAGACAGGCTGGAGTGTACATCAAACATGATAACACCGGCTGGAGTGTACATCACACACGATAAATTAGACTGGAGTGCACATCACACAAGATAACACAGACTGGAGTGTACATCACACACGATAATAGGGACTGGAGTGTACATCACACACGATAACACAGACTGGATTGTACATCACACACGATAACACAGACTGGAGTGTACATCAAACACGAAAACACCGGCTGGAGTGTACATCACACATGATAACAGACTGGAGTGTACTTCACACACGATACCACAAACTGGAGTGTACATCACCCTCGATAACACATGCTGGAGTGTACATCACACACGATACCACAGGCTGGATTGTATATCACACATGATAACACAGCGTGGAGTGTACATCACACACGATAGCACAGACTGGAGTGCAGATCACACACGATAACACAGACTGGAGTATTATACAAATGATAACACAGACTGGAGTGTACATCACACACGATAACACAGACTGGAGTGTACATCACACACGATAACACAGACTGGAGTGTACATCACACGCAATAACACAACTTGAGTGTACATCACACACCATAACACCGGCTGGAGTGTTCATTACACACGATAACACAGACTGGAGTATACATCACACAAGATAACACAGACTGCAGTGTACATCACAAACGATAACACAGGCTGGAGTGTACATCACACACGATACCACAGAATGGAGTCTACATCACAAACGATAACACAGGTTGGAGTGTACATCACAAACGATAACACAGACGGGAGTTTACATCACACACGATAACACAGACTGGAGTGCACATCACAGACGATAACAGATGATGGCATGTACATCACACAGGATAAGATAGGCTGGAATGTACATCACACACAATAAAACAGACTGGAGTGTACATCACACGCGATAACACAGAGTGGAATGTAAATCACACACGATAACACAGGCTGGAGTGTACAACACACACGATAACACAGGCTGGAATGTGCATCACACATGACAACACAGACTGGAGTGTACAACACACACGATAACACAGGCTGGATTGTATATCACACACAATAACACAGACTGGAGGGTGCATCACACACGATAACACAGACTGGACTGTACATCACACACGATAACACAGGCTGGAGTGTACATCACTCACAATGCCACAGAAGGGAGTGTAGATCACACACGATAACACAGACTGGAGTGTACATCACACACGATAACACAGACTGGAGTGTACATCACACACGATAACACAGACTGGAGTGTACATCACACAGGATAACACAGGCTGGAGTGTACATCACAGACGATAACACATGATGACGTGTACATCACACAGGATAAGATAGGCTGGAGTGTACATCGCACACGATAAAACCGACTGGAGTGTATATCACACACGATAACACAGACTGGAGTGTACATCACACGCGATAACACAGACTGGAGTGTACATAACACAGGATAACAGACTGGAGTGTACATCACGCACGATAACACAGACTGGAGTGTACATCACACATGATAACACAGACTGGAGAGTACATCACACACGATAACAGATACTGGAGTGTACATCACCCACGATAACACAGACTGCAGTGTACATCACACACGATAACACAGACTGGAGCGTACATCACACACGATAACCCAGACTGGAGTGTACATCACACACGATAACACAGACTGGAGTGTACATAAGACAAGATAACACAGACTGGCATGCACATCACACACTATAACACAGAGTGGAGTGTACATCACACACGATAACACAGGCTGGAGTGTACATCACACAAGATAACAGACTAGAGTGTACAACGCACATGATAACACAGACTGGAGTGTAAATCACACACGATAACACAGAGTGGAGTGTACATCACACACGATAACACAGACTGGAGTGTACATCACACACGATAACACAGACTGGAGTATTATACAAATGATAACACAGACTGGAGTGCATATCACACACGATAACACACACTGGAGTGTCCATCACACATGATAACAGAGACTGGAGTGTACATCACACACGATAACACAGGCTGGAGTATACATCACAGACGATAACACAGACTGGAGTGTACATCGCACACGATAACACAGGCTGGAGTATACATCACAGACGATAACACAGACTAGAGTGTAAATCACTTGCAATGCCACGGAAGGGAGTGCACATCACACACGATAACACAGACTGGAGTATACATCACACACGATAACACAGACTGGAATCTACATCACACATGATAACACAGACTTGAGTGTACATCACACTCGACAACACAGATTGGAGTGTAAATCACACATGATAACACAGGCTGGAGTACATATCACACACGATAACACAGACTGGAGTGTACAAAACACATGATAACACAGACTGGAGTGCACATCCCACACGATACCACAGACTGGAGTGTACATCAGGCACAATATCACAGACTGCAGTGTACATCACACACGATAACACAGACTGGAGTGTACATCACACACGATAACACTGACTGGAGTGTACAACGCACACAATAACACAGGCTGGATTGTACATCACACACGATAACACAGACTGGAGTGTAAATCACACACGATAACACAGGCTGGAGTGTGCATCACACACGATAACACAGACTGGACTGCACATCACACATGATAACACAGGCTGGAGTGCACATCACTCACAATTGCACAGAAGGGAGTGTACATCACACATGATAACACAGACTGGAGTGTGCATCACACACGATAACACAGACTGGAGTGTACAACACACACGATAACACAGGCTGTATTGTATTTCACACACGATAACACAGACTGAAGTGTACATCGCACACAATAACACAGGCTGGAGTGTACATCACTCACAATGCCACAGAAGGGAGTCTACATCACACAAAATAACACAGACTGGAGTGTACATCACACACGATAACACAGACTGGAGTGTTTATCGCACACTATAACACAGACTGGAGTGTACATCACACACGATACACAGGCTGGAGTGTACAACACACACGATAACACAGACTGCAGTGTACATCACTCACAATGCCACAGAAGGAAGTGTACATCGCACATGATAAAACCGCTGGAGTGTATATCACACACGATAACACAGACTGGAGAGTACATCACAAACGATAACACAGACTGGAGTGTACATCACACATGATAAAACAGACAGGAGAGTACATCACACACGATAACTCAGACTGGAGTGTACATCATACTCGATAACAGACTGGAGTGCACATCACGCACGATAACACAGACTGGAGTGTACATCACACATGATAACACAGACTGGAAGTACATCACACACGATAACATATACTGGAGTGTACATCACACACGATAACACAGACTGCAGTGTACATCACACATGATAACACAGACTGGAGCATACATCACACACGATAACCCAGACTGGAGTGTACATCACACACGATAACACAGACTGGAGTGTACATAAGACAAGATAACACAGACTGGCATGCACATCACACACTATAACACAGAGTGGAGTGTACATCACACACGATAACACAGGCTGGAGTGTACATCACACAAGATAACAGACAAGAGTGTACAACGCACACGATAACACAGACTGGAGTATACATCACACATGATAACACAGGCTGGAGTGTACATCACACAAGATAACAGACAAGAGTATAAATCACACGCAATAACACCGACTGGAGTTTACATCACACACGATAACACAGACTGGAGTGTACATCACACACGATAACACAGGCTGGAGTATACATCACAGACGATAACACAGAGTAGAGTGTAAATCACTTGCAATGCCACGGAAGGGAGTGCACATCACACACGATAACACAGACTGGAGTATACATCACACACGATAATACAGACTGGAGTCTACATCACACACGATAACACAGACTTGAGTGTACATCACACTCGATAACACAGGCTAGAGTGTAAATCACACATGATACTGAGGCTGGAGTGTATATCACACACGATAACACAGACTGGAGTGTACAAAACACATGATAACACAGACTGGAGTGCACATTACACACGATACCACAGACTGGAGTGTACATCAGACACAATATCACAGACTGCAGTGTACATCACACAGGATAACACAGACTGGAATGTACATCACACACGATAACACTGACTGGAGTGTACATCACACATGATAACACTGACTGGAGTGTACATCACACACGATAACACAGACTGGAGTGTAAATCACACACGATAACACAGAGTGGAGTGTACATCAAAAACGATAACACAGACTGGAGTGTACATCACACACGATAACACAGACTGGAGTATTATACAAATGATAACACAGACTGGAATGTACATCACACACGATAACACAGACTGGAGTGTACATCACACACGATTACACAGACTGGAGTGTACATCATACGCAATGACACAGACTGCAGTGTACATCACACACGATAACACAGACTGGAGTGTACATCACACACAATAACACAGACTGGAGTATACATCACACACAATAACACAGACTAGAGTGTACATCACTCACAATGCCACAGAAGGAAGTGTACATCATACACGATAACACAGACTGGAGTGTACATCACAGACGATAACACAGACTGGAGTGTACATCACACACGATAACACAGACTGGATTGCACATCACACACGATAACACAGACTAGAGTGTACATCACACAGGATAACACAGACTGGAGTGTACATCACACTCGATAACACAGGCTGGAGTGTACATCACACACGATAACACAGGCTGGAGTGTTTATCACACACGATAACACAGACTGGAGTGTACAAAACACACGATAACACAGACTGGAGTGCACATCACACATGATACCACACACTGGAGTGTACATCAGACACAATAACACAGACTGCAGTGTACATCACACAGGATACCACAGACTGGAGTGTACATCACACACGATTAGGCGGACTGGAGTGTACATCACACACGATAACACGCACTGGAGTGTACATCACACACAATAAGACAGGCTGGAGTGTACATCAAACATGATAACACCGGCTGGAGTGTACATCACACACGATAAATTAGACTGGAGTGCACATCACACAAGATAACACAGACTGGAGTGTACATCACACACGATAATAGGGACTGGAGTGTACATCACACACGATAACACAGACTGGATTGTACATCACACACGATAACACAGACTGGAGTGTACATCAAACACGAAAACACCGGCTGGAGTGTACATCACACATGATAACAGACTGGAGTGTACTTCACACACGATACCACAAACTGGAGTGTACATCACCCTAGATAACACATGCTGGAGTGTACATCACACACGATACCACAGGCTGGATTGTATATCACACATGATAACACAGCGTGGAGTGTACATCACACACGATAGCACAGACTGGAGTGCACATCACACACGATAACACAGACTGGAGTATTATACAAATGATAACACAGACTGGAGTGTACATCACACACGATAACACAGACTGGAGTGTACATCACACATGATAACACAGACTGGAGTGTACATCACACGCAATAACACAACTTGAGTGTACATCACACACCATAACACCGGCTGGAGTGTTCATTACACACGATAACACAGACTGGAGTATACATCACACAAGATAACACAGACTGCAGTGTACATCACAAACGATAACACAGGCTGGAGTGTACATCACACACGATACCACAGACTGGAGTGTACATCACAAACGATAACACAGGTTGGAGTGTACATCACAAACGATAACACAGACAGGGATGTACATCACACACGGTAACACAGGCTGGAGTGTCAATCACACACGATAACAGACTAGAGTGTACAACACACATGATAACACAGGCTGTAGTGTACATCACACATGATAACACAGAGTGGAGTGTACATCACACATGACAACAGACTAGAGTGTGCAACACACACGATAACACAGAGTAGAGTGTACATCACACTCGATAACACAGAGTGGAGTGTACATCACACATGATAACACATACTGGAGTGTACATAAGACAAGATAACACAGACTGGCATGCACATCACACACGATAACACAGACTGGAGTGTACATCACACAAGATAACACAGACTGCAGTGTACATCACACATGATAACACAGGCTGGAGTGTACATCACTCACAATTGCACAGAAGGGAGTGTACATCACACATGATAACACAGACTGGAGTGTGCATCACACACGATAACACAGACTGGAGTGTACAACACACACGATAACACAGGCTGGATTGTACATTACACACGATAACACAGACTGGAGTGTAAATCACACACGATAACACAGGCTGGAGTGTGCATCACACACGATAACACAGACTGGACTGTACATCACACATGATAACACAGGCTGGAGTGTACATCACTCACAATTGCACAGAAGGGAGTGTACATCACACATGATAACACAGACTGGAGTGTGCATCACACACAATAACACAGACTGGAGTGTACAACACACACGATAACACAGGCTGGATTGTATATCACACACGATAACACAGACTGAAGTGTGCATCACACATGATAATACAGACTGGACTGTACATCACACACGATAACACAGGCTGGAGTGTACATCACTCACAATGCCACAGAAGGGAGTGTACATCACACACAATAACACAGACTGGAGTGTACATCACACACGATAACACAGACTGGAGTGTATATCACACACTATAACACAGACTGGAGTGTACATCACACACGATACACAGGCTGGAGTGTACAACACACACGATAACACAGGCTGGAGTGTACAGCACACATGATAACACAGACTGGAGTGCACAGCACAAAGATAACACAGACTGGAGTGTAGATCACACACGATAGTACAGGCTGGAGTGTACAACACACACGATAACACAGACTGGAGTGTACATCACATTCGATAACACAGACTGGAGTGTACATCACACACGATAACACAGACAGGAGAGTACATCACACATGATAACTCAGACTGGAGTGTACATCACACACGATAACAGACTGGAGTGTACATCACACACGATAACACAGACTGGAGTGCACAGCATGCACGATAACACAGACTGGAGTGTACATCACACATGATAACAAAGACTGGAGAGTACATCACACACGATAACAGAGACTGGAGTGTGCATCACACACGATAACACAGACTGCAGTGTACATCACACACGATAACGCAGACTGCAGTGTACATCACACACGATAGCAGAGACTGGAGCGTACATCACACACGATAACCCAGACTGGAGTGTACATCACACATGATAACACAGGCTGGAGTGTACATAAGACAGGATAACACAGACTTGCATGCACATCACACACTATAACACAGACTGGAGTGTAGATCACACACGATAACACCAGCAGGAGTGTACATCACACCCGATAACACAGACTGGAGTGCACATCACACAAGATAACACAGACTGCAGTGTACATCACAAACAATAACACAGGCTGGAGTGTACATCACACACGATAACTGACTGGAGTGTACATCACACACGATACCACAGACTGGAGTGTACATCACACTCCATAACACAGGCTGGAGTGTACATCACACACGATAACACAGACTGGAGTGTACATCACACGCAATAACACAGACTGGAGTGCACATCACACACGATAACACAGACTGGAGTGTACATCACACACAATAACACAGACTGGAGTATAAATCACGCATGATAACATAGACTAGAGTGTACATCACTCACAATGCCACAGAAGGAAGTGTACATCACACATGATAACACAGACTGGAGTGTACATCACACATGATAACACAGACTGGAGTGCACATCACACACAATAACACAGACTGGAGTATAAATCACACATGATAACATAGACTAGAGTGTACATCACTCACAATGCCACATAAGGAAGTGTACATCACACATGATAACACAGACTGGAGTGTACATCACACACGATAACACAGACTGGAGTTTACATCACACTCGATAACACAGATTGGAGTGTACATCACACACGATAACACAGACTAGAGTGTACATCACACAGGATAAGACAGACTGGAGTGTACATCACACTCGATAACACAGGCTGGATTATACATCACATAAGATAACACAGACTGGAGTGTACATCACAAGCGATAACACAGGATGGAGTGTACATCAAACAGGATAACACAGCTGGAGTGTACAGCACACTCGATAACAAAGGCTGGAGTGTACATCACACACGATAACAGACTGGAGTGTACATCACACATGATACCACAGACTGGGGTGTACATCACACTCGATAACACAGGCTGGAGTGTACATCACACATGATAACACAGGCTGGAGTGTATATCACACATGATAACACAGACTGGAGTCTACATCACACACGATAACAAGGGCTGGAGTATACATCACACAGGATAACACAGGCTGGAGTGTACATCACACTCGATAACACAGACTGTAGTGTACAACTCTCACGGGAGTGTACAACAGACAGGATAACACAGGATGGAGTGTACATCAAACAGGATAACACAGGCTGGAGTGTACAGCACACTCCATAACACAGGCTGGAGTTTACATCAAAAACGATAACACAGACTGGGATGTACATCACACACGATAACACAGGCTGGAGTGTACATCACACACGATAACATAGAATGGAGTGTACATCAAACACGAAAGCACAGAGTGGAGTGTACATCACACACGATAACACAGGCTGGAGTGTATATCACACACGATAACACACTAGAGTGTACAACACACACGATAACACTGACTGGAGTGTACATCACACATGATAACACAGAGTGGAGTGTACACCACACACGATAAATCAGACTGGAGTGTACATCACACACGATAACACAGACTGGAGTGTACAGAAGACAAGATAACACAGACAGGCATGCACATCACACAGTATAACACAGACTGGAGTGTACATCACACACGATAACACAGGCTGGAGTGTACATCACAAACGATAACACAGACTGGGTTGTACATCACACACGATAACTCAGGCTGGAGTGTACAACACACACGATAGCACAGACTAGAGTGTACATCAGAGACGATAACACAGACTGGAGTGTACATCACATATGTTAACACAACTGGAGTGTACATCACACACGATAACACAGACTGGAGTGTACATCACTAACAATAACACAGGCTGGAGTGTACATCACACACGATAACACAGGCTAGAGTATAAATCACACATGATAACACAGACTGGAGTGTACAACACACACGATAACACAGGCTGGATTGTATATCACACACAATAACACAGACTGAAGTGTGCATCACACATGATAATACAGACTGGACTGTACATCACACACGATAACACAGGCTGGAGTGTACATCACTCACAATGCCACAGAAGGGAGTGTACATCACACACAATAACACAGACTGGAGTGTACATCACACACGATAACACAGACTGGAGTGTATATCACACACTATAACACAGACTGGAGTGTACATCACACACGATACACAGGCTGGAGTGTACAACACACACGATAACACAGGCTGGAGTGTACAGCACACATGATAACACAGACTGGAGTGCACAGCACAAAGATAACACAGACTGGAGTGTAGATCACACACGATAATACAGGCTGGAGTGTACAACACACACGATAACACAGACTGGAGTGTACATCACATATGATAACACAGACTGGAGTGTACATCACACACGATAACACAGACAGGAGAGTACATCACACATGATAACTCAGACTGGAGTGTACATCACACACGATAACAGACTGGAGTGTACATCACACACGATAACACAGACTGGAGTGCACAGCATGCACGATAACACAGACTGGAGTGTACATCACACATGATAACACAGACTGGAGAGTACATCACACACGATAACAGAGACTGGAGTGTGCATCACACACGATAACACAGACTGCAGTGTACATCACACACGATAACGCAGACTGCAGTGTACATCACACACGATAGCAGAGACTGGAGCGTACATCACACACGATAACCCAGACTGGAGTGTACATCACACATGATAACACAGGCTGGAGTGTACATAAGACAGGATAACACAGACTTGCATGCACATCACACACTATAACACAGACTGGAGTGTAGATCACACACGATAACACCAGCAGGAGTGTACATCACACCCGATAACACAGACTGGAGTGCACATCACACAAGATAACACAGACTGCAGTGTACATCACAAACAATAACACAGGCTGGAGTGTACATCACACACGATAACAGACTGGAGTGTACATCACACACGATACCACAGACTGGAGTGTACATCACACTCCATAACACAGGCAGGAGTGTACATCACACACGATAACACAGACTTGAGTGTACATCACACGCAATAACACAGACTGGAGTGCACATCACACACGATAACACAGACTGGAGTGTACATCACACACGATAACACAGACTGGAGTGTACATCACACGCAATAACACAGACTGGAGTGCACATCACACACGATAACACAGACTGGAGTGAACATCACACACAATAACACAGACTGGAGTATAAATCACACATGATAACATAGACTAGAGTGTACATCACTCAGAATGCCACATAAGGAAGTGTACATCACACATGATAACACAGACTGGAGTGTACATCACACACGATAACACAGACTGGAGTTTACATCACACTCGATAACACAGACTGGAGTGTACATCACACACGATAACACAGACTAGAGTGTACATCACACAGGATAAGACAGACTGGAGTGTACATCACACTCGATAACACAGGCTGCAGTATACATCACATAAGATAACACAGACTGGAGTGTACATCACAAGCGATAACACAGGATGGAGTGTACATCAAACAGGATAACACAGCTGGAGTGTACAGCACACTCGGTAACACAGGCTGGAGTGTACATCACACACGATAACAGACTGGAGTGTACATCACACATGATACCACAGACTGGGGTGTACATCACACTCGATAACACAGGCTGGAGTGTACATCACACATGATAACACAGGCTGGAGTGTATAGCACACATGATAACACAGACTGGAGTCTACATCACACACGATAACAAGGGCTGGAGTATACATCACACAGGATAACACAGGCTGGAGTGTACATCACACTCGATAACACAGACTGTAGTGTACAACTCTCACGGGAGTGTACAACAGACAGGATAACACAGGATGGAGTGTACATCAAACAGGATAACACAGGCTGGAGTGTACAGCACACTCCATAACACAGGCTGGAGTTTACATCCAAAACGATAACACAGACTGGGATGTACATCACACACGATAACACAGGCTGGAGTGTACATCACACACGATAACATAGAATGGAGTGTACATCAAACACGAAAGCACAGAGTGGAGTGTACATCACACACGATAACACAGGCTGGAGTGTATATCACACACGATAACACACTAGAGTGTACAACACACACGATAACACTGACTGGAGTGTACATCACACATGATAACACAGAGTGGAGTGTACACCACACACGATAAATCAGACTGGAGTGTACATCACACACGATAACACAGACTGGAGTGTACAGAAGACAAGATAACACAGAGAGGCATGCACATCACACAGTATAACACAGACTGGAGTGTACATCACACACGATAACACAGGCTGGAGTGTACATCACAAACGATAACACAGACTGGGATGTACATCACACACGATAACTCAGGCTGGAGTGTACAACACACACGATAGCACAGACTAGAGTGTACATCAGAGACGATAACACAGACTGGAGTGTACATCACATATGTTAACACAACTGGAGTGTACATCACACACGATAACACAGACTGGAGTGTACATCACTAACAATAACACAGGCTGGAGTGTACATCACACACGATAACACAGGCTAGAGTATAAATCACACATGATAACACAGACTGGAGTGTACATCACACACGATAACACAGGCTAGAGTGTACATCAAACACGATAACACAGACGGGAGTTTACATCACACACGATAACACAGACTGGAGTGTACATCACAGACGATAACAGATGATGGCATGTACATCACACAGGATAAGAAAGGCTGGAGTGTACATCACACACAATAAAACAGACTGGAGTGTACATCACACACGATAACACAGGCTGGAGTGTACAACACACACGATAACACAGGCTGGAGTGTACATCACACATGATAACACAGACTGGAGTGTACAACACACACGATAACACAGACTGGAGTGTGCATCACACACGATAACACAGACTGGACTGTACATCACACACAATAACACAGGCTGGAGTGTACATCACTCACAATGCCACAGAAGGGAGTGCACATCACACACGATAACACAGGCTGGAGTGTACATCACACATGATAACACAGACTGGAGTGTACATCACACACGGTAACACAGACTGAAGTGTACATCATTCACGATAACACAGGCTGGAGTGTACATCACTCACAATGCCACAGAAGGATGTGTACATCGCACACGATAAAACCGACTGGAGTGTATATCACACACGATAACACAGACTGGAGAGTACATCACAAATGATAACACAGACTGGAGTGTACATCACACATGATAAAACAGACAGGAGAGTACATCACACACGATAACTCAGACTGGAGTGTACATCATACTCGATAACAGACTGGAGTGTACATCACGCACGATAACACAGACTGGAGTGTACATCACACACGATAACACAGACTGGAGAGTACATCACACACGATAACATATACTGGAGTGTACATCACACACGATAACACAGACTGCAGTGTACATCACACACGATAACACAGACTGGAGCGTACATCACACACGATAACCCAGACTGGAGTGTACATCACACACGATAACACAGACTGGAGTGTACATAAGACAAGATAACACAGACTGGCATGCACATCACACACTATAACACAGAGTGGAGTGTACATCACACACGATAACACAGGCTGGAGTGTACATCACACAAGATAACAGACTAGAGTGTACAACGCACACGATAACACAGACTGGAGTGTAAATCACACACGATAACACAGAGTGGAGTGTACATCACACACGATAACACAGACTGGAGTGTACATCACACACGATAACACAGACTGGAGTATTATACAAATGATAACACAGACTGGAGTGTATATCACACATGATAACACAGACTGGAGTATACATCACACATGATAACAGAGACTGGAGTGTAAATCACACGCAATAACACAGACTGGAGTTTACATCACACACGATAACACAGACTGGAGTGTACATCACACACGATAACACAGGCTGGAGTATACATCACAGACGATAACACAGACTAGAGTGTAAATCACTTGCAATGCCACGGAAGGGAGTGCACATCACACACGATAACACAGGCTGGAGTATACATCACGCACGATAATACAGACTGGAGTCTACATCACACACGATAACACAGACTGGAGTGTACAAAACACACGATAACACAGACTGGAGTGCACATTACACACGATACCACAGACTGGAGTGTACATCAGACACAATATCACAGACGGCAGTGCACATCACACAGGATAACACAGACTGGAATGTACATCACACACGATAACACAGACTGGAGTGTACATCACAGACGATAACACAGACTGGAGTGTACATCACACACGATTACACAGACAGGAGAGTACATCACACATGATAACTCAGACTGGAGTGTACATCACACATGATAACACAGACTGGAGTGTACAGCATGCACGATAACACAGACTGGAGTGTACATCACACATGATAACACAGACTGGAGAGTGCATCACACACGATAACAGAGACTGGAGTGTACATCACACACGATAACACAGACTGCAGTGTACATCACACACGATAACGCAGACTGCAGTGTACATCACACACGATAGCAGAGACTGGAGCGTACATCACACACGATAACCCAGACTGGATTGTTCATCACACACGATAACACAGGCTGGAGTGTACATAAGACAGGATAACACAGACTTGCATGCACATCACACGCTAAAGCACAGACTGGAGTGTACATCACACACGATAACAGACAAGAGTTTACAACACACACGATAACACAGACTGGAGTGTAGATCACACACGATAGCACCAGCAGGAGTGTATATCACACCCGATAACACAGACTGGTGTGCACATCACACAAGATAACACAGACTGCAGTGTACATCACAAACAATAACACAGGCTGGAGTGTACATCACACACGATAACAGACTGGAGTGTACATCACACACGATACCACAGACTGGAGTGTACATCACACTCCATAACACAGGCTGGAGTGTACATAACACACGATAACACAGGCTGGATTGTATATCACACAAGATAACAGAGACTGGAGTGTACATCACATGCAATAACACAGACTGAAGTGCACATCACACACGATAACACAGACTGGAGTGTACATCACACACAATAACACAGACTGGAGTATAAATCACACATGATAACATAGACTAGAGTGTACATCACTCACAATGCCACAGAAGGAAGTGTACATCACACATGATAACACAGACTGGAGTGTACATCACACACGATAACACAGACTGGAGTTTACATCACACTCGATAACACAGACTGGAGTGTACATCACACACGATAACACAGACTAGAGTGTACATCACACAGGATAAGACAGACTGGAGTGTACACCACACTCGATAACACAGGCTGGAGTATACATCACATAAGATAACACAGACTGGAGTGTACATCACAAGCGATAACACAGGATGGAGTGTACATCAAACAGGATAACACAGCTGGAGTGTACAGCACACTCGATAACACAGTCTGGAGTGTACACCACACACGATAACAGACTGGAGTGTACATCACACATGATACCACAGACTGGGGTGTACATCACACTCGATAAGACAGGCTGGAGTGTACATCACACATTATAACACAGGCTGGAGTGTATATCACACATGATAACACAGACTGGAGTCTACATCACACATGATAACAAGGGCTGGAGTATACATCACACAGGATAACACAGGCTGGAGTGTACATCACACTCAATAACACAGACTGTCGTGTACAACTCTCACGGGAGTGTACAACAGACAGGATAACACAGGATGGAGTGTACAAAACACAGGATAACACAGACTGGAGTGCACATTACACACGATACCACAGACTGGAGTGTACATCAGACACAATATCACAGACTGCAGTGCACATCACACAGGATAACACAGACTGGAATGTACATCACACATGATAACACTGACTGGAGTGTACATCACACATGATAACACGGACTGGAGTGTACATCACACACGATAACACAGACTGGAGTGTACAAAACACACGATAACACAGACTGGAGTGCACATTACACACGATACCACAGACTGGAGTGTACATCAGACACAATATCACAGACTGCAGTGCACATCACACAGGATAACACAGACTGGAATGTACATCACACATGATAACACTGACTGGAGTGTACATCACACATGATAACACGGACTGGAGTGTACATCACACACGATAACACAGACTGGAGTGTAAATCACACGATAACACAGAGTGGAGTGTACATCACAAACGATAACACAGACTGGAGTGTACATCACACACGATAACACAGACTGGAGTATTATACAAATGATAACACAGACTGGAGTGTACATCACACACGATAACACAGACTGGAGTGTACATCACACACGATAACACAGACTGGAGTGTACATCACACGCAATAACACAGACTCCAGTGTACATCACACACAATAACACAGACTGCAGTGTACATCACACACAATAACACAGACTGGAGTATACATCACACACAATAACACAGACTAGAGTGTACATCACTCACAATGCCACAGAAGGAAGTGTACATCATACACGATAACACAGACTGGAGTGTACATCACAGACGATAACACAGACTGGAGTGTACATCACACACGATAACACAGACGGGAGTGTACATCACAAAAGATAACACAGACTGCAGCGTACATCACAAACGATAACACAGGCTGGAGTGCACATCACACATGATAACAGACTGGAGTGTACTTCACACACGATACCACAGACTGGAGTGTACATCACCCTCGATAACACAGGCTGGAGTGTACATCACACACGATAACACAGGCTGGATTGTATATCACACATGATAACACAGAGTGGAGTGTACATCACACATGATAGCACAGACTGGAGTGCACATCACACAGGATAACACAGACTGGAGTATTATACAAACGATAACACAGACTGGAGTGTACATCACACATGATAACACAGACTGGAGTGTACATCACACACGATAACACAGACTGGAGTGTACATCACACGCAATAACACAGACTGGAGTGCACATCACACATGATAACACAGACTGGAGTGTACATCACACACAATAACACAGAGTGGTGTATACTTCACACACGATAACACAGACTAGAGTGTGCATCATTCACAATGCCACAGAAGGAAGTGTACATCACACACGATAACACAGACTGGAGTGTACATCACACATGATAACACAGACTGGAGTTTACATCACACACGATAACACAGACTGGAGTGTACATCACACACGATAACACAGACTAGAGTGTACATCACACAGGATAACACAGACTGGAGTGTACATCGCACTCGATAACACAGGCTGGAGTGTACATCACACACGATAACACAGGCTGGAGTGTATATCACACACGATAACACAGACTGGAGTGTACAAAACACACGATAACACAGACTGGAGCGCACATCACACACGATACCACAGACTGGAGTGTACATCAGACACTATAACACAGACTGCAGTGTACATCACACAGGATACCACAGACTGGAGTGTACATCACACTCGATTAGACGGACTGGAGTGTAAATCACACATGATAACACGCACTGGAGTGTACATCACACACAATAAGACAGGCTGGAGTGTACATCAAACATGATAACACCGGCTGGAGTGTACATCACACACGATAAATTAGACTGGAGTGCACATCACACAAGATAACACAGACTGGAGTGTACATCACACACAATAACACAGACTGCAGTGTACAACACTCACGGGAGTGTACAACACACACGATAACACAGACTGGAGTGTACATCACACAAGATAGTACAGACTGGAGTGTACATCACAAATGATAACACAGGATGGAGTGTACATCATATAGTATAACACAGGCTGGAGTGTACAGCACACTCGATAACACAGGCTGGAGTGTATATCACACATGATAACACAGACTGGATTGTACATCACACATGATAACAAGGGCTGGAGTATACATCACATAGGATAACACAGGCTGGAGGGTACATCACACTCGATAACAGAGTCTGGAGTGTACAACTCTCACGGGAGTGTACAACAGACAGGATAACACAGGATGGAGTGTACATCAAACAGGATAACACAGGCTGGAGTGTACAGCACACTCGATAACACAGGCTGGAGTGTACATCACAAATGATAACACAGACTGGGATGTACATCAGACACGATAACACAGGCTGGAGTGTACATCACACACGATAATACAGGCTGGAGTGTATATCAGACACGATAACAGACTAGAGTTTACAACACACACGATAACACAGACTGGAGTGTAAATCACACATGATAACAGAGAGTGGAGTGTACATCACACAGCATAAATCAGACTGGAGTGTACATCACACACGATAACACAGACTGGAGTGTACATAATACAAGATAACACAGACTGGCATGCACATCACACACTATAACACAGACTGGAGTGTACATCACACACGATTACACAGGCTGGAGTGTACATCACACACGATAACACAGACTGGGATGTACATCACACATGATAACTCAGGCTTGAATGTACAACACACACGATAACACAGACTAGAGTGTACATCACACATGAAATAACAGACTGGAGTGTACATCACACCCGATAACACAGACTGGAGTGTACATCACTAACAATAACACAGGCTGGAGTATACATCACACACGATAACACAGGCTAGAGTATACATCACACACGATAACACAGACTGGAGTGTACATCACACACGATAACACAGGCTAGAGTGTACATCACACACAATAACACAGACTGGAGTGTACATCACAGATGATAACACAGACTGGAGTGTACATCACACACGATAACACAGGCTGGAGTGTACATCACACACGACAACACAGGCTGGAGTGTATATCACACACGATAACACAGACTGGAGTGTACAAAACACACGATAACACAGACTGGAGTGCACATCACACACGATACCACAGACTGGAGTGTACATCACACACGATTACACAGGCTGGAGTGTACATCAGACACGATAACACAGGCTGGGATGTACATCACACATGATAACTCAGGCTCGAGTGTACATCACACCCGATAACACAGACTGGAGTGTACATCACTAACAATAACACAGGCTGGAGTATACATCACACACAATAACACAGGCTGGAGTATACATCACACACGATAACACAGACTGGAGTGTACATCACACACGATAACACAGGCTGGAGTGTACATCACACACAATAACACAGACTGGAGTGTACATCACAGACGATAACACAGACTGGAGTGTACATCACACACGATAACACAGGCTGGAGTGTACATCACACACGATAACACAGGCTGGAGTGCACATCACACACGATACCACAGACTGGAGTGTACATCAAACATGATAACACCGGCTGGAGTGTACATCACACACGATAAATTAGACTGGAGTGCACATCACACAAGATAACACAGACTGGAGTGTACATCACACACGATAACAGGGACTGGAGTTTACATCACACACGATAACACAGACTGGATTGTACATCACACACGATAACACAGACTGGAGTGTATATCAGACACGATAACAGACTAGAGTTTACAACACACACGATAACACAGACTGGAGTGTAAATCACACATGATAACAGAGAGTGGAGTGTACATCACACAGCATAAATCAGACTGGAGTGTACATCACACACGATAACACAGACTGGAGTGTGCTTAATACAAGATAACACAGACTGGCATGCACATCACACACTATAACACAGACTGGAGTGTACATCACACACGATTACACAGGCTGGAGTGTACATCACACACAATAACACAGACTGGGATGTACATCACACATGATAACTCAGGCTCGAGTGTACAACACACACGATAACACAGACTAGAGTGTACATCACACACGAAATCACAGACTGGAGTGTACATCACACCCGATAACACAGACTGAAGTGTACATCACTAACAATAACACTGGCTGGAGTATACATCACACACGATAACACAGGCTGGAGGATACATCACACACGATAACACAGACTGGAGTGTACATCACACACGATAACACAGGCTAGAGTGTACATCACACACGATAACACAGACTGGAATGTACATCACAGACGATAACACAGACTGGAGTGTACATCACACACGATAACACAGGCTGGAGTGTACATCACACACGATAACACAGACTGGAGTGTAAATCACACACGATAACACAGGCTGGAGTGTACAACACATACGATAACACAGGCTGAAGTGTACATCACACACGATAACAGAGATTGGAATGTACAACACACACAATAACACAGGCTGGATTGTACATCACACACGATAACACAGGCTGGTGTGTACATCACTCACAATGCCACAGAAGGGAATGTACATCACACACGATAACACAGACTGGAGTGTACATCACACACGATAACACAGACTGGAGTGTACATCACACATGGTAACACAGACTGAAGTGTACATCATTCACGATAACACAGGCTGGAGTGTACATCACAGACGGTAACACATGATGATGTGTACATCACACAGGATAAGATAGGCTGGAGTGTACATCGCACACGATAAAACCGACTGGAGTGTATATCACACAAGGTAACACAGACTGGAGTGTACATCACACACGATAACACAGACTGGAGTGTACAACACACACGATAACACAGGCTGGAGTGTACATCACACACGATAACACAGACTGGAGTGTACATCACACAGGATAACACAGGCTGGAGTGTACAACACACACGATAACACAGGCTGGAGTGTACATCACACACGATAACACAGACTGGAGTGTACAGCAAAAAGATAGCACAGACTGGAGTGTACATCACACACGATAACACAGACAGGAGAGTACATCACACACGATAACTCAGACTGGAGTGTACATCACAAACGATAACAGACTGGAGTGTACATCACACACGATAACACAGACTGGAGTGTACACCATGCACGATAACACAGACTGAAGTGTACATCACATATGATAACACAGACTGGAGAGTACATCACACACGATAACAGATACTGGAGTGTACATCACACATGATAACACAGACTGCAGTGTACATCACACACGATAACACAGACTGCAGTGTACATCACACACGATAACACAGACTGGAGCATACATCACACATCATAACCCAGACTGGAGTGTACATCACACACGAAAACACAGACTGGAGTGAACATAAGACAGAGTGGAGTGTACATCACACACGATAACACAGGCTGGAGTGTACATCACACACGATAACAGACTAGAGTGTACAACACACATGATATCACAGGCTGGATTGTACATCACACATGATTACACAGACTGGAGTGTGCTTCACACATGATAAAACAGACTGGACTGTACATCACACACGATAACACAGGCTGGAGTGTACATCACTCACAAAGCCACAGAAGGGAGTGTACGTCACACACGATAACACAGACTGGAATGTACATCACACACGATAACACAGACTGGAGTGTACATCACACGCAATAACACAGACGGCAGTGTACATCACACACGATAACACAGACTGGAGTGTACATCACACACAATAACACAGACTGGAGTATACATCACACACGATAACACAGACTAGAGTGTACATCACTCACAATGCCACAGAAGGAAGTGTACATCATACACGATAACACAGACTGGAGTGTACATCACAGACGATAACACAGACTGGAGTTTACATCACACACGATAACACAGACTGGAGTGTGCATCACACACGATAACACAGACTGGAGTTTACATCAAACACAATAACACCGGCAGGAGTGTGCATCACAAACGATAACACAGGCTGGAGTGTACATCACACATGATAACAGACTGGAGTGTACTTCACACATGATACCACAGACTGGAGTGTACATCACCCTCATTAACACAGGCTGGAGTGTACATCACACACGATAATACAGGCTGGATTGTATATCAAACATGATAACACAGAGTGGAGTGTACATCACACACGATAGCACAGACTGGAGTGCACATCACACACGATAACACAGACTGGAGTATTATACAAATGATAATACAGACTGGAGTGTACATCACACATGATAACACAGACTGGAGTGTACATCACACACGATAACACAGACTGGAGTGTACATCACACGCAATAACACAGACTGGAGTGTACATCACACACGATAACACAGACTGGAGTGTACATCACACACAATAACACAGAATGGTGTATACTTCACACACGATAACACAGACTAGAGTGTACATCATTCACAATGCCACAGAAGGAAGTGTACATCACACACGATAACACAGACTGGAGTGTACATCACACACGATAACACAGACTGGAGTTTACATCACACACTAAAACACCGGCTGGAGTGTACATCACACACGATAACACTGACTGGAGTATACGTCACACACAATAACACATTCTGGAGTGTACATCACACACAATAACACAGAATGTAGTGTACAACACTCACGGGAGTGTACAACACACACGATAACACAGACTGGAGTGTACATCACACAAGATAGTACAGACTGGAGTGTACATCACAAATGATAATACAGGATGTACTGTACATCATATAGTATAACACAGGCTGGAGTGTACAGCACTGTCGATAACACAGGCTGGAGTGTTTATCACACATGATAATGCAGACTGGAGTGTACATCACACACGATAACAAGGGCTGGAGTATACATCACACAGGATAACACAGGCTGGAGGGTACATCACACTCGATAACACAGTCTGGAGTGTACAACTCTCACGGGAGTGTACAACAGACAGGATAACACAGGATGGAGTGGACATCAAACAGGATAACACAGGCTGGAGTGTACAGCACACTCGATAACACAGGCTGGAGTGTACATCACAAACGATAACGCAGACTGGGATGTACATCACACACGATAACACAGGCTGGAGTGTACATCACACACGATAACATAGACTGGAGTGTACATCAGACATGAAAGCACAGAGTGGAATGTACATCACACACGATAACACAGGCTGGAGTGTATATCAGACACGGTAACAGACTAGAGTGTACAACACACACGATAACACAGACTGGAGTGTAAATCACACATGATAACAGAGAGTGGAGTGTACATCACACAGGATAAATCAGACTGGAGTGTACATCACACATGATAACACAGACTGGAGTGTACATAATACAAGATAACACAGACTGGCATGCACATCACACAATATAACACAGACTGGAGTGTACATCACACATGATAACACAGGCTGGAGTGTACATCACACACGATAACACAGGCTGGAGTGTACATCACACATGATAACACAGACTGGAGTATAAATCACACACGATAACATAGGCTGGAGTGTACAACACATACGATAACATAGGCTGGAGTGCACATCACACACGATAACACAGACTGGAGTGTACAACACACACGGTAACACAGGCTGGATTGTACATCACACACGATAACACAGGCTGTTGTGTACATCACTCACAATGCCAGAGAAGGGAATGTACATCACACACGATAACACAGACTGGAGTGTACATCACACACGATAACACAGACTGGAGTGTACATCACACACGGTAACACAGACTGAAGTGTGCATCATTCACGACAACACAGGCTGGAGTGTACATCACAGACGGTAACACATGATGACGTGTACATCACACAGGATAAGATAGGCTGGAGTGTACATCGCACACGATAAAACCGACTGGAGTGTATATCACACAAGATAAAACAGACTGGAATGTACATCACACACGATAACACAGACTGGAGTGTACAACACACACGATAAAACAGACTGGAGTGTATATCACACAAGATAAAACAGACTGGAATGTACATCACACAAGATAAAACAGACTGGAATGTACAACACACACGATAACACAGGCTGGAGTGTACATCACACACGATAACACAGACTGGAGTGTACATCACACAGTATAACACAGGCTGGAGTGTACAACACACACGATAACACAGGCTGGAGTGTACATCACACACGATAACACAGACTGGAGTGTACAGCACAAAGATAACACAGACTGGAGTGTACATCACACACGATAACACAGACAGGAGAGTACATCACATACGATAACTCAGACTGGAGTGTACATCACACACGATAACAGACTGGAGTGTACATCACACATGATAACACACACTGGAGTGTACACCACGCACGATAACACAGACTGAAGTGTACAGCACACATGATAACAGAGACTGGAGAGTACATCACACATGATAACAGATACTGGAGTGTACATCACACATGATAACACAGACTGCAGTGTACATCACGCACGATAACACAGACTGCAGTGTACATCACACACGATAACACAGACTGGAGCATACATCACACATGATAACCCTGACTGGAGTGTACATCACACACGATAACACAGACTGGAGTGTACATAAGACAAGATAACACAGTCTGGCATGCGCATCACACACTATAACACAGACTGGAGTGTACATCACACACGTTAACACAGACTGGAGTGTACATAAGGCAAGATAACACAGACTGGCATGCATATCACACACTATAACACAGACTTGAGTGTACATCACACATGATTACACAGACTGGAGTGTGTGATAAAACATACTGGACTGTACATCACACACGATAACACAGGCTGGAGTGTGCATCACTCACAAAGCCACAGAAGGGAGTTTACGTCACACACGATAACACAGACTGGAATGTACATCACACACGGTAACACAGACTGGAGTGTACATCACACACGATAACACTGACTGGAGTGTACATCACACACGATAACAGACTAGAGTGTACAACACACACGATAACACAGGCTGGATTGTACATCACACATGATTACACAGACTGGAGTGTGTGATAAAACATACTGGACTGTACATCACACACGATAACACAGGCTGGATTGTACATCACACATGATTACACAGACTGGAGTGTGTGATAAAACATACTGGACTGTACATCACACACGATAACACAGGCTGGAGTGTGCATCACTCACAAAGCCACAGAAGGGAGTTTACGTCACACACGATAACACAGACTGGAATGTACATCACACACGGTAACACAGACTGGAGTGTACATCACACACGATAACACTGACTGGAGTATTATACAAATGATAACACAGACTGGAGTGTACACCACACATGATAACACAGACTGAAGTGTACATCACACATGATAACACAGACTGGAGAGTACATCACACACGATAACAGATACTGGAGTGTACATCTCACACGATAACACAGACTGCAGTGTACATCACACACGATAACACAGACTGCAGTGTACATCACACACGATAACACAGACTGTAGCATACATCACACATGATAACCCAGACTGGAGTGTACATCACACACAATAACACAGACTGGAGTGTACATAAGACAAGATAACACGGTCTGGCATGCACATCACACACTATAACACAGACTGGAGTGTACATCACACACGTTAGCACAGACTGGAGTGTACATAAGACAAGATAACACAGACTGGCGTGCATATCACACACTATAACACAGACTGGAGTGTACATGATACACGATAACACAGAGTGGAGTGTACATCACACACGATAACACAGGCTGGAGTGTACATCACACACGATAACAGACTAGAGTGTACAACACACACGATAACACAGACTGCATTGTACATCACACACGATTACACAGACTGGAGTGTGCTTCACACATGATAAAACAGACTGGACTGTACATCACACACGATAACACAGGTTGGAGTGTACATCACTCACAAAGCCACAGAAGGGAGTGTACGTCACACATGATAACACAGACTGGAGTGTACATCACACACGATAACACAGACTGGAGAGTACATCACACACGATAACACAGACAGGAGTATTATACAAATGATAACACAGACTGGAGTGTACATCACACACGATAACACAGACTGGAGTGTACATGACACACGATAACACAGGCTGGAGTATACATCGAACACGATAACACAGACTAGAGTGTACATCACTCACAATGCCACAGAAGGGAGTGCACATCACACACAATAACACAGACTGGAGTGTAGATCACACACGATAACACAGACTGGAGTCTACATCACACACGATAACACAGACTGGAGTGCACAGCACACACGATAACACAGACTAGAGTGTACATCACACAGGATAACACAGACTGGAGTGTACATCACACTCGATAACACAGGCTGGAGTGTACATCACACATGATAACACATGCTGGAGTGCATATCACACACGATAGCACAGACTGGAGTGTACAAAACACACGATAACACAGACTGGAGTGCACATCACGCAAGATACCACAGACTGGAATACTATACAAATGATAACACAGACTGGAGTGCACATCACACACGATAACACAGACTGGAGTGCACATCACACACGATAACACAGACTGGAGTGTACATCACACTCGATAACACAGACTAGAGTGTACATCACTCACAATGTCACAGAAGGAAATGTACATCATACACGATAACACAGACTGGAGTGTACATCACAGATGATAACACAGACTGGAGTTTACATCACACACGATAACACAGACTGGAGTGTACATCACACATGATAACACCAGCAGGAGTGTACATCACACACGATAACACAGACTGGAGTGTACATCACACAAGATAACACAGACTGCAGTGTACATCACAAACGATAACACAGGCTGGAATGTACATCACACATGATAACAGACTGGAGTGTACATCACACACGATACCACAGACTGGAGTGTACATCACACTCGATAACACAGGCTGGAGTGTACATCACACACGATAACGCAGGCTGGAGTGTATATCACACACGATAACACAGACTGGAGTGTACAAAACACACGAAAACACAGACTGGAGTGCACATCACACACGATACCACAGACTGGAGTGTACAAAACACATGATAACACAGAGTGGAGTGTACATCACACACGATAACACAGACTGGAGTGTACATCACACACGATAACACAGACTGGAGTATTATACAAATGATAACACAGACTGGAGTGTACATCACACATGATAACACAGACTGGAGTGTACATCACACACGATAACACAGACTGGAGTGTACATCACACTCGATAACACAGGCTGGAGTGTACATCACACACGATAACACAGACTGGAGTCTACATCACACACGATAACACAGGCTGGAGTGTACATCACACACGATAACACAGACTGGAGTCTATATCACACACGATAACACAGACTGGAGTGTACATCACACACGATAACACAGACTAGAGTGTACATCACACAGGATAACACAGACTGGAGTGTACATCACACTCGATAACACAGGCTGGAGTGTACATCACACATGATAACACAAGCTGGAGTGCATATCACACACGATAACACAGACTGGAGTGTACAAAACACATGATAACACAGACTGGAGTGCACATCACACACAATAACACAGTCTGCAGTGTACAACACTCACGGGAGTGTACAACAGGCACGATTACACAGGCTGGCGTGTACATCAAACACGATAACACAGACTGGAGTGTACATCACAAACGATAACACAGACTGGAGTGTACATCACACATGATAACACAGACTGGAATACTATACAAATGATAACACAGACTGGAGTGTACATCACACACAATAACACAGACTGAAGTATACATCACACACAATAACACAGACTAGAGTGTACATCACTCACAATGCCACAGAAGGAAGTGTACATCATACACGATAGCACAGACTGGAGTGTACATCACAGACGATAACACAGACTGGAGTTTACATCACACACGATAACACAGACTGGAGTGTACATCACACACGATAACACCAGCAGGAGTGTACATCACACAAGATAACACAGACTGGAGTGTACATCACACAAGATAACACAGACTGCAGTGTACATCACAAACGATTACACAGGCTGGAATGTACATCACACACGATAACAGACTGGAGTGTACATCACACACGATACCACAGACTGGAGTTTACATCACACACGATAACACAGACTGGAGTGTACATCACACACGATAACACCAGCAGGAGTGTACATCACACACGATAACACAGACTGGAGTGTACATCACACAAGATAACACAGTCTGCAGTGTACATCACAAACGATAACATAGGCTGGAATGTACATCACACACGATAACAGACTGGAGTGTACATCACACACGATACCACAGACTGGAGTGTACATCACACTCGATAACACAGGCTGGAGTGTACATCACACATGATAACACAGGCTGGAGTGTATATCACACACGATAACACAGACTGGAGTGTACAAAACACACGATAACACAGACTGGAGTGCACATCACACACGATACCACAGACTGGAGTGTACAAAACACATGATAACACAGAGTGGAATGTACATCACACACGATAACACAGACTGGAGTGTACATCACACACGATAACACAGACTGGAGTATTATACAAATGATAACACAGACTGGAGTGTACATCACACATGATAACACAGACTGGAGTGTACATCACACATGATAACACAGACTGGAGTGTACATCACACTTGATAACACAGGCTGGAGTGTACATCACACACGATAACACAGGCTGGAGTGTATATCACACACGATAACACAGACTGGAGTGTACAAAACACACGATAACACAGACTGGAGTGCACATCACACACGACACCACAGACTGGAGTGTACATCACACACGATTAGACGGACTGGAGTGTACATCACACACGATAACACGGACTGGAGTGTACATCACACAGGATAAGACAGGCTGGAGTGTACATCACACATGATTAGATGGACTGGAACGTACATCACACACGATAACACATGCTGGAGTGTACATCAAACATGATAACACCGGCTGGAGTGTACATCACACACGATAACACAGACTGGAGTGTACATCACACAAGATAACACAGACTGGAGTGTACATCACAAACGATAACACAGGATGGAGTGTACATCAAACAGGATAACACAGCTGGAGTGTACAGCACACTCGATAACACAGGCTGGAGTGTACATCACACATGATAACACAGGCTGGAGTGTATATCACACATGATAACACAGACTGGAGTGTACAACTCTCACGGGAGTTTACAACAGACAGGATAACACAGGATGGAGTGTACATCAAACAGGATAACACAGGCTGGAGTGTACAGCACACTCGATAACACAGGCTGGAGTGTACATCACACACGATAACACAATAGAGTGTACAACACACACGATAACACAGACTGGAGTGTACATCACACATGATAACACAGAGTGGAGTGTACATCACACACAATAAATCAGACTGGAGTGTACATCACACACGATAACACAGACTGGAGTGCACATCACACACTATAACACAGACTGGAGTGTACATCACACACGATAACACAGACGGGAGTTTAAATCACACACGATAACACAGACTGGAGTGTACATCACACACGATAACACAGACTAGAGTGCACATCACACACGATAACACAGACTGGAATGTACAGAAGACAAGATAACACAGACTGGAGTGCACATCACACACTATAACACAGGCTGGAGTGTACATCACACACGATAACACAGACGGTAGTTTACATCACACATGATAACACAGACTGGAGTGTACATCACACACGATAACACAGACTGGAGTGTACATCACACAGGATAACATAGGCTGGAGTGTACATCACACACAATAAAACAGACTGGAGTGTAAATCACACAGGATAACACAGACTGGAGTGTACATCACACATGATAACACAGACTGAAGTGTAAATCACGCACGATAACACAGGCTGGAGAGTACATCACACACGATAACACAGACTGGAGTGTAAATCACACACGATAACACAGGCTGGAGTGTACAACACACACGATAACACAGGCTGGAGTGTACATCACACACGATGACACAGACTGGAGTGTACATCACACACGATAACACAGACAGGAGAGTAAATCCCACACGATAACACAGGCTGGAGTGTACAACACACACAATAACACAGGCTGGAGTGTACATCACACACGATAACAGACTGGAGTGTACATCACACACAATAACACAGACTGGAGTGTACATCACACATGATAACACAGACTGAAGTGTACATCACACACAATAACACAGACTGAAGTGTACATCACACACGATAACTCAGATTGGAGTTTACATCACACACGATAACAGACTGGAGTGTACATCAAACACTATAACACAGACTGCAGTGTACATCACACACGATAACACAGACTGGAGCGTACATCACACACGATAACCCAGACTGGAGTGTACATCACACACGATAACACAGACTGGAGTGTACATAAGACAAGATAACACAGACTGGCATGCACATCACTCACTATAACACAGACTGGAGTGTACATCACACACGACAACACAGACTGGAGTGTACATAAGACAAGATAACACAGACTGTCATGCTTATCACACACAATAACACAGACTGGAGTAAACATCACACACGATAACACAGACTAGCGTGTACATCACTCACAATGCCACAGAAGGAAGTGTACATCATACACGATAACACAGGCTGGAGTGTATATCACACACGATAACACAGACTGGAGTGTACAAAACACATGGTAACACAGACTGGAGGGCACATCACACACGATACCACAGACTGGAGTGTACATCAGACACAATAACACAGACTGCAGTGTACATCACACAGGATACCACGGACTGGAGTGTACATCACACACGATTAGACGGACTGGAGGGTACATCACACACGATAACACGGACTGGAGTGTACATCACACACGATAAGACAGGCTGGAGTGTACATCAAACATGATAACACCAGCTGGAGTGTACATCACACACGATAAATTAGACTGGAGTGCACATCACACAAGACAACACAGACAGGAGTGTACATCACACACGATTACAGGGACTGGAGTGTACATCACACACGATAACACAGACTGGATTGTACATCACACACGATAACACAGACTGGAGTGTACATCAAACACGAAAACACCGGCTGGAGTGTACATCTCACACAGAAAACACTGACTGGAGTGTACGTCACACACGATAACACAGGCTGGAGTGTACATCACACACAATAACACAGACTGTAGTGTACAACACTCATGGGAGTGTACAACACACACGATAACACAGACTGGAGTGTACATCACACAAGATAGTACAGACTGGAGTGTACATCACAAATGATAACACAGGATGGAGTGTACATCATATAGTATAACACAGGCTGGAGTGTACAGCACAATCGATAACACAGGCTGGAGTGTTTATCACACATGATAACACAGACTGGAGTGTACATCACACACGATAACAAGGGCTGGAGTATACATCACACAGGATAACACAGGCTGGAGGGTACATCACACTCGATAACACAGTCTGGAGTGTACAACTCTCACGGGATTGTACAACAGACAGGATAACAAAGGATGTAGTGTACATCAAACAGGATAACACAGGCTGGAGTGTAAAGCACACTCGATAACACAGGCTGGAGTGTACATCACAAACGATAACACAGACTGGGATGTACATCACACACGATAACACAGGCTGGAGGGTTCATCACACACGATAACATAGACTGGAGTGTACATCATACACGAAAGCACAGAGTGGAATGTACATCACACATGATAACACAGGCTGGAGTGTATATCGGACATGATAACAGACTAGAGTGTACAACACACACGATAACACAGCCTGGAGTGTAAATCACACACATGATAACAGAGAGTGGAGTGTACATCACACAGGATAAATCAGACTGGAGTGTACATCACACACGATAACACAGGCTGGAGTGTACATCACACACGATAACACAGACTGGGATGTACATCACACATGATAACTCAGGCTCAAGTGTACAACACACACGATAACACAGACTAGAGTGTACATCACACACGAAATCACAGACTGGAGTGTACATCACACCCGATAACACAGACTGGAGTGTACATCACTAACAATAACACAGGCTGGAGTATACATCACACACGATAACACAGGCTGGAGTATACATCACACACGATAACACAGACTGGAGTGTACATCACACACGATAACACAGGCTAGAGTGTACATCACACACGATAACACAGACGGGATTTTATATCACACACGATAACACAGACTGGAGTGTACATCACAGACGATAACACAGACTGGAGTGTACCTCACACACGATAACACAGGCTGGAGTGTACATCACACACGATAACACAGACTGGAGTGTAAATCACACACGATAACACAGGCTGGAGTGTACAACACATACGATAACACAGGCTGGAGTGTACATCACACACGATAACACAGACTGGAGTGTACAACACACACGTTAACACAGGCTGGATTGTACATCACACACGATAACACAGGCTGGTGTGTACATCACTCACAATGCCACAGAAGGGAATGTACATCACACACGATAACACAGACTGGAGTGTACATCACACACGATAACACAGACTGGAGTGTACATCACACACGGTAACACAGACTGGAGTAAACATCACACACGATAACACAGACTAGAGTGTACATCACTCACAATGCCACAGAAGGAAGTGTACATCATACACGATAACACAGACTGGAGTGTACATCACAGGCGATAACACAGACTGGAGTTTACATCACACATGATAACACAGACTGGAGTGTACATCACACATGATAACACAGACTGGAGTGTACATCACACATGATAACACAGACTGGAGTGTACATCACACTTGATAACAGAGGCTGGAGTGTACATCACACACGATAACACAGGCTGGAGTGTATATCACACACGATAACACAGACTGGAGTGTACAAAACACACGATAACACAGACTGGAGTGCACATCACACACGACACCACAGACTGGAGTGTACATCACACACGATTAGACGGACTGGAGTGTACATCACACACGATAACACGGACTGGAGTGTACATCACACAGGATAAGACAGGCTGGAGTGTACATCACACATGATTAGACGGACTGGAACGTACATCACACATGATAACACACGCTGGAGTGTACATCAAACATGATAACACCGGCTGGAGTGTACATCACACACGATAACACAGACTGGAGTGTACATCACACAAGATAACACAGACTGGAGTGTACATCACAAACGATAACACAGGATGGAGTGTACATCAAACAGGATAACACAGCTGGAATGTACAGCACACTCGATAACACAGGCTGGAGTGTACATCACACATGATAACACAGGCTGGAGTGTATATCACACATGATAACACAGACTGGAGTGTACAACTCTCACGGGAGTTTACAACAGACAGGATAACACAGGATGGAGTGTACATCAAACAGGATAACACAGGCTGGAGTGTACAGCACACTCGATAACACAGGCTGGAGTGTACATCACACACGATAACACAATAGAGTGTACAACACACACGATAACACAGACTGGAGTGTACATCACACATGATAACACAGAGTGGAGTGTACATCACACACAATAAATCAGACTGGAGTGTACATCACACACGATAACACAGACTGGAGTGCACATCACACACTATAACACAGACTGGAGTGTACATCACACATGATAACACAGACGGGAGTTTAAATCACACACGATAACACAGACTGGAGTGTACATCACACACGATAACACAGACTAGAGTGCACATCACACACGATAACACAGACTGGAATGTACAGAAGACAAGATAACACAGACTGGAGTGCACATCACACACTATAACACAGGCTGGAGTGTACATCACACACGATAACACAGACGGTAGTTTACATCACACACGATAACACAGACTGGAGTGTACATCACACACGATAACACAGACTGGAGTGTACATCACACAGGATAACATAGGCTGGAGTGTACATCACACACAATAAAACAGACTGGAGTGTAAATCACACAGGATAACACAGACTGGAGTGTACATCACACATGATAACACAGACTGAAGTGTAAATCACGCACGATAACACAGGCTGGAGAGTACATCACACACGATAACACAGACTGGAGTGTAAATCACACACGATAACACAGGCTGGAGTGTACAACACACACGATAACACAGGCTGGAGTGTACATCACACACGATGACACAGACTCGAGTGTACATCACACACGATAACACAGACAGGAGAGTAAATCCCACATGATAACACAGGCTGGAGTGTACAACACACACAATAACACAGGCTGGAGTGTACATCACACACGATAACAGACTGGAGTGTACATCACACACAATAACACAGACTGGAGTGTACATCACACATGATAACACAGACTGAAGTGTACATCACACACAATAACACAGACTGAAGTGTACATCACACACGATAACTCAGATTGGAGTTTACATCACACACGATAACAGACTGGAGTGTACATCAAACACTATAACACAGACTGCAGTGTACATCACACACGATAACACAGACTGGAGCGTACATCACACACGATAACCCAGACTGGAGTGTACATCACACACGATAACACAGACTGGAGTGTACATAAGAAAAGATAACACAGACTGGCATGCACATCACTCACTATAACACAGACTGGAGTGTACATCACACACGACAACACAGACTGGAGTGTACATAAGACAAGATAACACAGACTGGCATGCTTATCACACACAATAACACAGACTGGAGTAAACATCACACACGATAACACAGACTAGCGTGTACATCACTCACAATGCCACAGAAGGAAGTGTACATCATACACGATAACACAGGCTGGAGTGTATATCACACACAATAACACAGACTGGAGTGTACAAAACACACGGTAACACAGACTGGAGTGCACATCACACACGATACCACAGACTGGAGTGTACATCAGACACAATAACACAGACTGCAGTGTACATCACACAGGATACCACGGACTGGAGTGTACATCACACACGATTAGACGGACTGGAGGGTACATCACACACGATAACACGGACTGGAGTGTACATCACACACGATAAGACAGGCTGGAGTGTACATCAAACATGATAACACCAGCTGGAGTGTACATCACACACGATAAATTAGACTGGAGTGCACATCACACAAGATAACACAGACAGGAGTGTACATCACACACGATTACAGGGACTGGAGTGTACATCACACACGATAACACAGACTGGATTGTACATCACACACGATAACACAGACTGGAGTGTACATCAAACACGAAAACACTGGCTGGAGTGTACATCTCACACAGAAAACACTGACTGGAGTGTACGTCACACACGATAACACAGGCTGGAGTGTACATCACACACAATAACACAGACTGTAGTGTACAACACTCACGGGAGTGTACAACACACATGATAACACAGACTGGAGTGTACATCACACAAGATAGTACAGACTGGAGTGTACATCACAAATGATAACACAGGATGGAGTGTACATCATATAGTATAACACAGGCTGGAGTGTACAGCACAATCGATAACACAGGCTGGAGTGTTTATCACACATGATAACACAGACTGGAGTGTACATCACACACGATAACAAGGGCTGGAGTATACATCACACAGGATAACACAGGCTGGAGGGTACATCACACTTGATAACACAGTCTGGAGTGTACAACTCTCACGGGATTGTACAACAGACAGGATAACAAAGGATGTAGTGTACATCAAACAGGATAACACAGGCTGGAGTGTAAAGCACACTCGATAACACAGGCTGGAGTGTACATCACAAACGATAACACAGACTGGGATGTACATCACACACGATAACACAGGCTGGAGGGTACATCACACACGATAACATAGACTGGAGTGTACATCATACACGAAAGCACAGAGTGGAATGTACATCACACATGATAACACAGGCTGGAGTGTATATCGGACATGATAACAGACTAGAGTGTACAACACACACGATAACACAGCCTGGAGTGTAAATCACACACATGATAACAGAGAGTGGAGTGTACATCACACAGGATAAATCAGACTGGAGTGTACATCACACACGATAACACAGGCTGGAGTGTACATCACACACGATAACACAGACTGGGATGTACATCACACATGATAACTCAGGCTCGAGTGTACAACACACACGATAACACAGACTAGAGTGTACATCACACACGAAATCACAGACTGGAGTGTACATCACACCCGATAACACAGACTGGAGTGTACATCACTAACAATAACACAGGCTGGAGTATACATCACACACGATAACACAGGCTGGAGTATACATCACACACGATAACACAGACTGGAGTGTACATCACACACGATAACACAGGCTAGAGTGTACATCACACACGATAACACAGACGGGATTTTATATCACACACGATAACACAGACTGGAGTGTACATCATAGACGATAACACAGACTGGAGTGTACCTCACACACGATAACACAGGCTGGAGTGTACATCACACACGATAACACAGACTGGAGTGTAAATCACACACGATAACACAGGCTGGAGTGTACAACACATATGATAACACAGGCTGGAGTGTACATCACACACGATAACACAGACTGGAGTGTACAACACACACGTTAACACAGGCTGGATTGTACATCACACACGATAACACAGGCTGGTGTGTACATCACACACAATGCCACAGAAGGGAATGTACATCACACACGATAACACAGACTGGAGTGTACATCACACACGATAACACAGACTGGAGTGTACATCACACACGGTAACACAGACTGGAGTAAACATCACACACGATAACACAGACTAGAGTGTACATCACTCACAATGCCACAGAAGGAAGTGTACATCATACACGATAACACAGACTGGAGTGTACATCACAGGCGATAACACAGACTGGAGTTTACATCACACATGATAACACAGACTGGAGTGTACATCACACACGATAACACAGACTGGAGTTTACAACACACACAATAACACCGGCAGGAGTGTACATCACACACGATAACACAGACTGGAGTGTACATCACAAAAGATAACACAGACTGTAGTGTACATCACAAACGATAACACAGGCTGGAGTGTACATCACACATGATAACAGACTGGAGTGTACTTCACACACGATACCACAGACTGGAGTGTACATCACCCTCAATAACACAGGCTGGAGTGTACATCACACACGATAACACAGGCTGGATTGTATATCACACATGATAACACAGAGTGGAGTGTACATCACACACGATAGCACAGACTGGAGTGCACATCACACACGATAACACAGGCTGGAGTATTATACAAACGATAATACAGACTGGAGTGTACATCACACACGATAACACAGACTGGAGTGTACATCACACACAATAACACAGACTGGAGTGTACATCACACGCAATAACACAGACTGGAGTGTACATCACACACGATAACACAGACTGGAGTGTACGTCACACACAATAACACAGAATGGTGTATACTTCACACACAATAACACAGACTAGAGTGTACATCATTCACAATGCCACAGAAGGAAGTATACATCACACACGATAACACAGACTGGAGTGTACATCACACACGATAACACAGACTGGAGTTTACATCACACACGATAACACAGACTGGAGTGTACATCACACACGATAACACAGACTAGAGTGTACATCACACAGGATAACACAGACTGGAGTGTACATCACACTCGATAACACAGGCTGGAGTGTACATCACACATGATAACACAGGCTGGAGTGTATGTCACACACGATAACACAGACTGGAGTGTACAAAACACACGATAACACAGACTGGAGTGCACATCACACATGACACCACAGACTGGAGTGTACATCAGACACAATAACACAGACTGCAGTGTACATCACACAAGATACCACAGACTGGAGTGTACATCACACATGATTAGACGGACTGGAGTGTACATCACACACGATAACACGCACTGGAGTGTACATCACACACGATAAGACAGGCTGGAGTGTACATCAAACATGATAACACCGGCTGGAGTGTACATCACACATGATAAATTAGACTGGAGTGCACATCACACAAGATAACACAGACTGGATTGTACATCACACACGATAACACAGACTGGAGTGTACATCAAATACGAAAACACCGGCTGGAGTGTACATCACACACGATAACAGTGACTGGAGTGTACGTCACACACGATAACACAGGCTGGAGTGTACATCACACACAATAACACAGAATGTAGTGTACAACACTCATGGGAGTGTACAACACACACGATAACACAGACTGGAGTGTACATCACACAAGATAGTACAGACTGGAGTGTACATCACAAATGATAACACAGGATGGACTGTACATCATATAGTATAACACAGGCTGGAGTGTACAGCACAGTCGGTAACACAGGCTGGAGTGTTTATCACACATGATAACACAGACTGGAGTGTACATCACACACGATAACAAGGGCTGGAGTATACATCACACAGGATAACACAGGCTGGAGGGTACATCACACTCGATAACACAGTCTGGAGTGTACAACTCTCACGGGAGTGTACAACAGACAGGATAACACAGGATGGATTGTACATCAAACAGGATAACACAGGCTGGAGTGTACAGCACACTCGATAACACAGGCTGGAGTGTACATCACAAACGATAACACAGACTGGGATGTACATCACACATGAGAACACAGGCTGGAGTGTACATCACACACGATAACATAGACTGGAGTGTACATCATACATGAAAGCACAGAGTGGAATGTACATCACACACGATAACACAGGCTGGAGTGTATATCAGACACGATAACAGACTAGAGTGTACAACACACACGATAACACAGACTGGAGAGTAAATCACACATGATAACAGAGAGTGGAGTGTACATCACACAGGGTAAATCAGACTGGAGTTTACATCACACACGATAACACAGACTGGAGTGTACATAATACAAGATAACACAGACTGGCATGCACATCACACACTATAACACAGTCTGGAGTGTACATCACACACCATAACACAGACTGGAGTGTACAAAACACACGGTAACACAGACTGGAGTGCACATCACACACGATACCACAGACTGGAGTGTACATCAGACACAATAACACAGACTGCAGTGTACATCACACAGGATACCACGGACTGGAGTGTACATCACACACGATTAGACGGACTGGAGGGTACATCACACACGATAACACGGACTGGAGTGTACATCACACACGATAAGACAGGCTGGAGTGTACATCAAACATGATAACACCAGCTGGAGTGTACATCACACACGATAAATTAGACTGGAGTGCACATCACACAAGATAACACAGACAGGAGTGTACATCACACACGATTACAGGGACTGGAGTGTACATCACACACGATAACACAGACTGGATTGTACATCACACATGATAACACAGACTGGAGTGTACATCAAACACGAAAACACCGGCTGGAGTGTACATCTCACACAGAAAACACTGACTGGAGTGTACATCACACACGATAACACAGGCTGGAGTGTACATCACACACAATAACACAGACTGTAGTGTACAACACTCACGGGAGTGTACAACACACACGATAACACAGACTGGAGTGTACATCACACAAGATAGTACAGACTGGAGTGTACATCACAAATGATAACACAGGATGGAGTGTACATCATATAGTCTAACACAGGCTGGAGTGTACAGCACAATCGATAACACAGGCTGGAGTGTTTATCACACATGATAACACAGACTGGAGTGTACATCACACACGATAACAAGGGCTGGAGTATACATCACACAGGATAACACAGGCTGGAGGGTACATCACACTCGATAACACAGTCTGGAGTGTACAACTCTCATGGGATTGTACAACAGACAGGATAACAAAGGATGTAGTGTACATCAAACAGGATAACACAGGCTGGAGTGTAAAGCACACTCGATAACACAGGCTGGAGTGTACATCACAAACGATAACACAGACTGGGATGTACATCACACACGATAACACAGGCTGGAGGGTACATCACACACGATAGCATAGACTGGAGTGTACATCATACACGAAAGCACAGAGTGGAATGTACATCACACATGATAACACAGGCTGGAGTGTATATCGGACATGATAACAGACTAGAGTGTACAACACACACGATAACACAGCCTGGAGTGTAAATCACACACATGATAACAGAGAGTGGAGTGTACATCACACAGGATAAATCAGACTGGAGTGTACATCACACACGATAACACAGGCTGGAGTGTACATCACACACGATAACACAGACTGGGATGTACATCACACATGATAACTCAGGCTCGAGTGTACAACACACACGATAACACAGACTAGAGTGTACATCACACACGAAATCACAGACTGGAGTGTACATCACACCCGATAACACAGACTGGAGTGTACATCACTAACAATAACACAGGCTGGAGTATACATCACACACGATAACACAGGCTGGAGTATACATCACACACGATAACACAGACTGGAGTGTACATCACACACGATAACACAGGCTAGAGTGTACATCACAGACGATAACACAGACTGGAGTGTACCTCACACACGATAACACAGGCTGGAGTGTACATCACACACGATAACACAGACTGGAGTGTAAATCACACACGATAACACAGGCTGGAGTGTACAACACATACGATAACACAGGCTGGAGTGTACATCACACACGATAACACAGACTGGAGTGTACAACACACACGTTAACACAGGCTGGATTGTACATCACACACGATAACACAGGCTGGTGTGTACATCACTCACAATGCCACAGAAGGGAATGTACATCACACACGATAACACAGACTGGAGTGTACATCACACACGATAACACAGACTGGAGTGTACATCACACACGGTAACACAGACTGGAGTAAACATCACACATGATAACACAGACTAGAGTGTACATCACTCACAATGCCACAGAAGGAAGTGTACATCATACACGATAACACAGACTGGAGTGTACATCACAGGCGATAACACAGACTGGAGTTTACATCACACATGATAACACAGACTGGAGTGTACATCATACACGATAACACAGACTGGAGTTTACAACACACACAATAACACCGGCAGGAGTGTACATCACACACGATAACACAGACTGGAGTGTACATCACAAAAGATAACACAGACTGTAGTGTACATCACAAACGATAACACAGGCTGGAGTGTACATCACACATGATAACAGACTGGAGTGTACTTCACACACGATACCACAGACTGGAGTGTACATCACCCTCAATAACACAGGCTGGAGTGTACATCACACACGATAACACAGGCTGGATTGTATATCACACATGATAACACAGAGTGGAGTGTACATCACACACGATAGCACAGACTGGAGTGCACATCACACACGATAACACAGGCTGGAGTATTATACAAACGATAATACAGACTGGAGTGTACATCACACACGATAACACAGACTGGAGTGTACATCACACACAATAACACAGACTGGAGTGTACATCACACGCAATAACACAGACTGGAGTGTACATCACACACGATAACACAGACTGGAGTGTACGTCACACACAATAACACAGAATGGTGTATACTTCACACACGATAACACAGACTAGAGTGTACATCATTCACAATGCCACAGAAGGAAGTATACATCACACACGATAACACAGACTGGAGTGTACATCACACACGATAACACAGACTGGAGTTTACATCACACATGATAACACAGACTGGAGTGTACATCACACACGATAACACAGACTAGAGTGTACATCACACAGGATAACACAGACTGGAGTGTACATCACACTCGATAACACAGGCTGGAGTGTACATCACACATGATAACACAGGCTGGATTGTACATCACACACGATAACACAGACTGGAGTGTACATCAAACACGAAAACACCGGCTGGAGTGTACATCTCACACAGAAAACACTGACTGGAGTGTACATCACACACGATAACACAGGCTGGAGTGTACATCACACACAATAACACAGACTGTAGTGTACAACACTCACGGGAGTGTACAACACACACGATAACACAGACTGGAGTGTACATCACACAAGATAGTACAGACTGGAGTGTACATCACAAATGATAACACAGGATGGAGTGTACATCATATAGTATAACACAGGCTGGAGTGTACAGCACAATCGATAACACAGGCTGGAGTGTTTATCACACATGATAACACAGACTGGAGTGTACATCACACACGATAACAAGGGCTGGAGTATACATCACACAGGATAACACAGGCTGGAGGGTACATCACACTCGATAACACAGTCTGGAGTGTACAACTCTCACGGGATTGTACAACAGACAGGATAACAAAGGATGTAGTGTACATCAAACAGGATAACACAGGCTGGAGTGTAAAGCACACTCGATAACACAGGCTGGAGTGTACATCACAAACGATAACACAGACTGGGATGTACATCACACACGATAACACAGGCTGGAGGGTACATCACACACGATAGCATAGACTGGAGTGTACATCATACACGAAAGCACAGAGTGGAATGTACATCACACATGATAACACAGGCTGGAGTGTATATCGGACATGATAACAGACTAGAGTGTACAACACACACGATAACACAGCCTGGAGTGTAAATCACACACATGATAACAGAGAGTGGAGTGTACATCACACAGGATAAATCAGACTGGAGTGTACATCACACACGATAACACAGGCTGGAGTGTACATCACACACGATAACACAGACTGGGATGTACATCACACATGATAACTCAGGCTCGAGTGTACAACACACACGATAACACAGACTAGAGTGTACATCACACACGAAATCACAGACTGGAGTGTACATCACACCCGATAACACAGACTGGAGTGTACATCACTAACAATAACACAGGCTGGAGTATACATCACACACGATAACACAGGCTGGAGTATACATCACACACGATAACACAGACTGGAGTGTACATCACACACGATAACACAGGCTAGAGTGTACATCACAGACGATAACACAGACTGGAGTGTACCTCACACACGATAACACAGGCTGGAGTGTACATCACACACGATAACACAGACTGGAGTGTAAATCACACACGATAACACAGGCTGGAGTGTACAACACATACGATAACACAGGCTGGAGTGTACATCACACACGATAACACAGACTGGAGTGTACAACACACACGTTAACACAGGCTGGATTGTACATCACACACGATAACACAGGCTGGTGTGTACATCACTCACAATGCCACAGAAGGGAATGTACATCACACACGATAACACAGACTGGAGTGTACATCACACACGATAACACAGACTGGAGTGTACATCACACACGGTAACACAGACTGGAGTAAACATCACACATGATAACACAGACTAGAGTGTACATCACTCACAATGCCACAGAAGGAAGTGTACATCATACACGATAACACAGACTGGAGTGTACATCACAGGCGATAACACAGACTGGAGTTTACATCACACATGATAACACAGACTGGAGTGTACATCACACACGATAACACAGACTGGAGTTTACAACACACACAATAACACCGGCAGGAGTGTACATCACACACGATAACACAGACTGGAGTGTACATCACAAAAGATAACACAGACTGTAGTGTACATCACAAACGATAACACAGGCTGGAGTGTACATCACACATGATAACAGACTGGAGTGTACTTCACACACGATACCACAGACTGGAGTGTACATCACCCTCAATAACACAGGCTGGAGTGTACATCACACACGATAACACAGGCTGGATTGTATATCACACATGATAACACAGAGTGGAGTGTACATCACACACGATAGCACAGACTGGAGTGCACATCACACACGATAACACAGGCTGGAGTATTATACAAACGATAATACAGACTGGAGTGTACATCACACACGATAACACAGACTGGAGTGTACATCACACACAATAACACAGACTGGAGTGTACATCACACGCAATAACACAGACTGGAGTGTACATCACACACGATAACACAGACTGGAGTGTACGTCACACACAATAACACAGAATGGTGTATACTTCACACACGATAACACAGACTAGAGTGTACATCATTCACAATGCCACAGAAGGAAGTATACATCACACACGATAACACAGACTGGAGTGTACATCACACACGATAACACAGACTGGAGTTTACATCACACATGATAACACAGACTGGAGTGTACATCACACACGATAACACAGACTAGAGTGTACATCACACAGGATAACACAGACTGGAGTGTACATCACACTCGATAACACAGGCTGGAGTGTACATCACACATGATAACACAGGCTGGAGTGTATGTCACACACGATAACACAGACTGGAGTGTACAAAACACACGATAACACAGACTGGAGTGCACATCACACATGACACCACAGACTGGAGTGTACATCAGACACAATAACACAGACTGCAGTGTACATCACACAGGATACCACAGACTGGAGTGTACATCACACACGATTAGATGGACTGGAGTGTACATCACACACGATAACACGCACTGGAGTGTACATCACACACGATAAGACAGGCTGGAGTGTACATCAAACATGATAACACCGGCTGGAGTGTACATCACACATGATAAATTAGACTGGAGTGCACATCACACAAGATAACACAGACTGGATTGTACATCACACACGATAACACAGACTGGAGTGTACATCAAATACGAAAACACCGGCTGGAGTGTACATCACACACGATAACAGTGACTGGAGTGTACGTCACACACGATAACACAGGCTGGAGTGTACATCACACAAAATAACACAGAATGTAGTGTACAACACTCATGGGAGTGTACAACACACACGATAACACAGACTGGAGTGTACATCACACAAGATAGTACAGACTGGAGTGTACATCACAAATGATAACACAGGATGGACTGTACATCATATAGTATAACACAGGCTGGAGTGTACAGCACAGTCGGTAACACAGGCTGGAGTGTTTATCACACATGATAACACAGACTGGAGTGTACATCACACACGATAACAAGGGCTGGAGTATACATCACACAGGATAACACAGGCTGGAGGGTACATCACACTCGATAACACAGTCTGGAGTGTACAACTCTCACGGGAGTGTACAACAGACAGGATAACACAGGATGGATTGTACATCAAACAGGATAACACAGGCTGGAGTGTACAGCACACTCGATAACACAGGCTGGAGTGTACATCACAAACGATAACACAGACTGGGATGTACATCACACATGAGAACACAGGCTGGAGTGTACATCACACACGATAACATAGACTGGAGTGTACATCATACATGAAAGCACAGAGTGGAATGTACATCACACACGATAACACAGGCTGGAGTGTATATCAGACACGATAACAGACTAGAGTGTACAACACACACGATAACACAGACTGGAGAGTAAATCACACATGATAACAGAGAGTGGAGTGTACATCACACAGGGTAAATCAGACTGGAGTGTACATCACACACGATAACACAGACTGGAGTGTACATAATACAAGATAACACAGACTGGCATGCACATCACACACTATAACACAGTCTGGAGTGTACATCACACACCATAACACAGGCTGGAGTGTACATCACACACGATAACACAGGCTGGAGTGTACATCACACACGATAACACAGACTGGAGTGTAAATCACACACGATAACATAGGCTGGTGTGTACATCACACACGATAACACAGACTGGAGTGTACAACACACACGGTAACACAGGCTGGATTGTACATCACACACGATAACACAGGCTGTTGTGTACATCACTCACAATGCCACAGAAGGGAATGTACATCACACACGATAACACAGACTGGAGTGTACATCACACACAATAACACAGACTGGAGTGTACATCACACACGGTAACACAGACTGAAGTGTACATCATTCACGATAACACAGGCTGGAGTGTACATCACAGACAGTAACACATGATGACGTGTACCTCACACAGGATAAGATAGGCTGGAGTGCACATCGCACACGATAAAAACTACTGGAGTGTATATCACACAAGATAACACAGACTGGAGTGTACATCACACACGATAACACAGGCTGGAGTGTACATCACACACGATAACACAGACTGGAGTGTAAATCACACACGATAACATAGGCTGGTGTGTACATCACACACGATAACACAGACTGGAGTGTACATAAGACAAGATAACACAGTCTGGCATGCACATCACACACTATAACACAGACTGGAGCATACATCACACATGATAACCCTGACTGGAGTGTACATCACACACGATAACACAGACTGGAGTGTACATAAGACAAGATAACACAGTCTGGCATGCACATCACACACTATAACACAGACTGGAGTGTACATCACACACAATGCCACAGAAGGGAATGTACATCACACACGATAACACAGACTGGAGTGAACATCACACACGATAACACAGACTGGAGTGTACATCACACACGGTAACACAGACTGAAGTGTACATCATTCACGATAACACAGGCTGGAGTGTACATCACAGACAGTAACACATGATGACGTGTACCTCACACAGGATAAGATAGGCTGGAGTGCACATCGCACACGATAAAAACGACTGGAGTGTATATCACACAAGATAACACAGGCTGGAATGTACATCACACACGATAACACAGGCTGGAGTGTACATCACACACGATAACACAGACTGGAGTGTAAATCACACACGATAACATAGGCTGGTGTGTACATCACACACGATAACACAGACTGGAGTGTACAACACACACGGTAACACAGGCTGGATTGTACATCACACACGATAACACAGGCTGTTGTGTACATCACTCACAATGCCACAGAAGGGAATGTACATCACACACGATAACACAGACTGGAGTGCACATCACACACGATAACACAGACTGGAGTGTACATCACACACGGTAACACAGACTGAAGTGTACATCATTCACGATAACACAGGCTGGAGTGTACATCACAGACAGTAACACATGATGACGTGTACCTCACACAGGATAAGATAGGCTGGAGTGCACATCGCACACGATAAAAACGACTGGAGTGTATATCACACAAGATAACACAGACTGGAGTGTACATCACACACGATAACACAGACTGGAGTGTACAACACACACGATAACACAGGCTGGAGTGTACAACACACACGATAACACAGGCTGGAGTGTACATCACACACGATAACACAGACTGGAGTGTACAGCACAAAGATAACACAGACTGGAGTGTACATCACACACGATAACACAGACAGGAGAGTACATCACACACGATAACACAGACTGGAGTGTATATCACACACGATAACAGACTGGAGTGTACATCACACATGATAACACAGACTGGAGTGTACACCACGCACGATAACACAGGCTGAAGTGTACATCACACATGATAACACAGACTGGAGAGTATATCACACACGATAACAGGTACTGGAGTGTACATCACACATGATAAGACAGACTGCAGTGTACATCACACACGATAACACAGACTACAGTGTACATCACACACGATAACACAGACTGGAGCATACATCACACATGATAACCCTGACTGGAGTGTACATCACACACGATAGCACAGACTGGAGTGTACATAAGACAAGATAACACAGTCTGGCATGCACATCACACACTATAACACAGACTGGAGTGTACATCACACACGTTAACACAGACTGGAGTGTACATAAGAGAAGATAACACAGACTGGCATGCATATCACACACTATAACACAGACTGGAGTGTACATGATACACGATAACACAGAGTGGAGTGTACATCACACACGATAACACAGGCTGGAGTGTACATCACACACGATAACAGACTAGAGTGTACAACACACACGATAACACAGGCTGGATTGTACATCACACATGATTACACAGACTGGAGTGTGCTTCACACATGATAAAACATACTGGACTGTACATCACACACGATAACACAGGCTGGAGTGTACATCACTCACAAAGCCACAGAAGGGAGTGTACGTCACACACGATAACACAGACTGGAATGTACATCACACGGTGACACAGACTGGAGTGTACATCACACATGATAACACAGACTGGAGTATTATACAAATGATAACACAGACTGGAGTGTACATCACACACGATAACACAGACTGGAGTGTACATCACACACAATAACAGAGGCTGGAGTGTACATCACACGCAATAACACAGACTGGAGTGTACATCACACATGATAACACAGACTGGAGTGTACATCACACACGATAACACAGGCTGGAGTATACATCAAACACGATAAACAGACAAGAGGGTACATCACTCACAATGCCACAGAAGGGAGTGCACATCACACACAATAACACAGACTGGAGTGTACATCACACACGATAACACAGACTGGAGTCTACATCACACACGATAACACAGACTGGAGTGTACATCACACACGATAACACAGACTAGAGTGTACATCACACAGGATAACACAGACTGGAGTGTACATCACACTCTATAACACAGGCTGGAGTGTACATCACACACGATAACACATGCTGGAGTGCATATGACACACGATAACACAGACTGGAGTGTACAAAACACACGATAACACAGACTGGCGTGCACATCACACACAATAACACAGACTGTAGTGTACAACACTCACGGGAGTGTACAACAGGCACGATAACATCGGCTGGAGTGTACATCACACATGATAACACAGACTGGAGTGTACATCACAAACGATAACACAGACTGGAGTGTACATCACACATGATAACACAGACTGGAGTATTATACAAATGATAACACAGACTGGAGTGTACATCACACACGATAACACAGACTGGAGTGTACATCAGACACGATAACACAGACTGGAGTGTACAACACACACGAAAACACAGCCTGGAGTGTATATCACACACAATAACACAGACTGGAGTGTACGTCACACAGGATAACACAGGCTGGAGTGTACAACACACACGATAACACAGGAGGGAGTGTACATCACACACGATAACACAGACTGGAGTGTACAGCACAAAGATAACACAGACTGGAGTGTACATCATACACGATTACACCGACAGGAGAGTACATCACACACGATAACTCAGACTGGAGTGTACATCACACACGATAACAGACTGGAGTGTACATCACACACGATAACACAGACTGGAGTGTACACCACGCACGATAACACAGACTGGAGTGTACATCACACACGATAACACAGACTGGAGTGTATATCACACACGATAACACAGACTGGAGTGTACATCACACGCAATAACACAGACGGCAGTGTACATCACACACGATAACACAGACTGGAGTGTACATCACACACAATAACACAGACTGGAGTATACATCACAAACGATAACACAGACTAGAGTGTACATCACTCACAATGCCACAGAAGGAAGTGTACATCATACACGATAACACAGACTGGAGTGTACATCACAGACGATAACACAGACTGGAGTTTACATCACACATGATAACACAGACTGGAGTGTACATCACACACGATAACACAGACTGGAGTTTACATCACACACAATAACACCGGCAGGAGTGTACATCACACACGATAACACAGACTGGAGTGCACATCACAAAAGATAACACAGACTGTAGTGAACATCACAAACAATAACACAGGCTGGAGTGTGCATCACACATGATAACAGACTGGAGTGTACTTCACACACGATACCACAGACTGGAGTGTACATCACCCTCAATAACGCAGGCTGGAGTGTACATCACACATGATAACACAGGCTGGATTGTATATCACACATGATAACACAGAGTGGAGTGTACATCACACACGATAGCACAGACTGGAGTGCACATCACACACGATAACACAGGCTGGAGTATTATACAAACGATAATACAGACTGGAGTGTACATCACACACGATAACACAGACTGGAGTGTACATCACACACAATAACACAGACTGGAGTGTACATCACACGCAATAACACAGACTGGAGTGTACATCACACACGATAACACAGACTGGAGTGTACGTCACACACAATAACACAGAATGGTGTATACTTCACACACGATAACACAGACTAGATTGTACATCATTCACAATGCCACAGAAGGAAGTATACATCACACACGATAACACAGACTGGAGTGTACATCACACACGATAACACAGACTGGAGTTTACATCACACACGATAACACAGACTGGAGTGTACATCACACACGATAACACAGACTAGAGTGTACATCACACAGGATAACACAGACTGGAGTGTACATCACACTCGATAACACAGGCTGGAGTGTACATCACACATGATAACACAGGCTGGAGTGTATGTCACACACGATAACACAGACTGGAGTGTACACAACACACGATAACACAGACTGGAGTGCACATCACACACGATACCACAGACTGGAGTGTACATCAGACACAATAACACAGACTGCAGTGTACATCTCACAGGATACCACAGACTGGAGTGTACATCACACACGATTAGACGGACTGGAGTGTACATCACACATGATAAATTAGACTGGAGTGCACATCACACAAGATAACACAGACAGGAGTGTACATCACACACGATAACAGGGACTGGAGTGTACATCACACATGATAACACAGACTGGATTGTACATCACACACGATAACACAGACTGGAGTGTACATCAAACACGAAAACACCGGCTGGAGTGTACATCACACACGATAACAGTGACTGGAGTGTACGTCACACACGATAACACAGGCTGGAGTGTACATCACACACAATAACACAGAATGTAGTGTACAACACTCACGGGAGTGTACAACACACACGATAACACAGACTGGAGTGTACATCACACAAGATAGTACAGACTGGAGTGTACATCACAAATGATAACACAGGATGGACTGTACATCATATAGTATAACACAGGCTGGAGTGTACAGCACAGTCGATAACACAGGCTGGAGTGTTTATCATACTTGATAACACAGACTGGAGTGTACATCACACACGATAACAAGGGCTGGAGTATACATCACACAGGATAACACAGGCTGGAGGGTACATCACACTCGATAACACAGTCTGTAGTGTACAACTCTCACGGGAGTGTACAACAGACAGGATAACACAGGATGGAGTGTACATCAAACAGGATAACACAGGCTGGAGTGTACAGCACACTCGATAACACAGGCTGGAGTGTACATCACAAACGATAACACAGACTGGGATGTACATCACACACGATAACACAGGCTGGAGTGTACATCACACACGATAACATAGACTGGAGTGTACATCATACATGAAAGCACAGAGTGGAATGTACATCACACACGATAGCACAGGCTGGAGTGTATATCAGACACGATAACAGACTAGAGTGTACAACACACACGATAACACAGGCGGGAGTGTAAATCACACATGATAACAGAGAGTGGAGTGTACATCACACAGGGTAAATCAGACTGGAGTGTACATCACACACGATAACACAGACTGGAGTGTACATAATACAAGATAACACAGACTGGCGTGCACATCACACACTATAACACAGACTGGAGTGTACATCACACACGATAACACAGGCTGGAGTGTACATCACACACGATAACACAGGCTGGAGTGTACATCACACACGATAACAGACTAGAGTGTACAACACACACGATAACACAGGCTGGATTGTATATCACACATGATTACACAGACTGGAGTGTGCTTCACACATGATAAAACATACTGGACTGTACATCACACACGATAACACAGGCTGGAGTGTACATCACTCACAAAGCCACAGAAGGGAGTTTACGTCACACACGATAACACAGACTGGAATGTACATCACACACGGTAACACAGACTGGAGTGTACATCACACACGATAACACAGACTGGAGTATTATACAAATGATAACACAGACTGGAGTGTACATCACACACGATAACACAGACTGGAGTGTACATCACACAGGATAACAGTGACTGGAGTGTACGTCACACACGATAACACAGGCTGGAGTGTACATCACACACAATAACACAGAATGTAGTGTACAACACTCACGGGAGTGTACAACACACACGATAACACAGACTGGAGTGTACATCACACAAGATAGTACAGACTGGAGTGTACATCACAAATGATAACACAGGATGGACTGTACATCATATAGTATAACACAGGCTGGAGTGTACAGCACAGTCGATAAAACAGGCTGGAGTGTTTATCACACATGATAACACAGACTGGAGTGTACATCACACACGCTAACAAGGGCTGGAGTATACATCACACAGGATAACACAGGCTGGAGGGTACATCACACTCGATAACACAGTCTGGAGTGTACAACTCTCACGGGAGTGTACAACAGACAGGATAACACAGGATGGAGTGTACATCAAACAGGATAACACAGGCTGGAGTGTACAGCTCACTCGATAACACAGGCTGGAGTGTACATCACAAACGATAACACAGACTGGGATGTACATCACACACGATAACACAGGCTGGAGTGTACATCACACACGATAACATAGACTGGAGTGTACATCATACATGAAAGCACAGAGTGGAATGTACATCACACACGATAACACAGGCTGGAGTGTATATCAGACACGATAACAGACTAGAGTGTACAACACACACGATAACACAGACTGGAGAGTAAATCACACATGATAACAGAGAGTGGAGTGTACATCACACAGGGTAAATCAGACTGGAGTGTACATCACACACGATAACACAGACTGGAGTGTACATAATACAAGATAACACAGACTGGCATGCACATCACACACTATAACACAGTCTGGAGTGTACATCACACACGATAACATAGGCTGGTGTGTACATCACTCACGATAACACAGACTGGAGTGTACAACACACACGGTAACACAGGCTGGATAGTACATCACACACGATAACACAGGCTGTTGTGTACATCACTCACAATGCCACAGAAGGGAATGTACATCACACACGATAACACAGACTGGAGTGTACATCACACACGATAACACAGACTGGAGTGTACATCACACACGGTAACACAGACTGAAGTGTACATCATTCACGATAACACAGGCTGGAGTGTACATCACAGACAGTAACACATGATGACGTGTACATCACACAGGATAAGATAGGCTGGAGTGCACATCACACACGATAAAACCGACTGGAGTGTATATCACACAAGATAACACAGACTGGAGTGGACATCACACACGATAACACAGACTGGAGTGTACAACACACACTATAACACAGGCTGGAGTGCACATCACACACGATAACACAGACTGGAGTGTACATCACACAGTATAACACAGGCTGGAGTGTACAACACACACGATAACACAGGCTGGAGTGTACATCACACACGATAACACAGACTGGAGTGTACAGCACAAAGATAACACAGACTGGAGTGTACATCACACACGATAACACAGACAGGAGAGTACATCACACACGATAACTCAGACTGGAGTGTACATCACACACGATAACAGACTGGAGTGTACATCACACATGATAACACAGACTGGAGTGCACACCACGCACGATAACACAGGCTGAAGTGTACATCACACATGATAACACAGACTGCAGTGTACATCACACACGATAACACAGACTGGAGCATACATCACACATGATAACCCTGACTGGAGTGTACATCACACACGATAACACAGACTGGAGTGTACATAAGACAAGATAACACAGTCTGGCATGCACATCACACACTATAACACAGACTGGAGTGTACATAACACACGTTAACACAGACTGGAGTGTACATAAGAGAAGATAACACAGACTGGCATGCATATCACACTCTATAACACAGACTGGAGTGTACATGATACACGATAACACAGAGTGGAGTGTACATCACACACGATAACACAGGCTGGAGTGTACATCACACACGATAACAGACTAGAGTGTACAACACACACGATAACACAGGCTGGATTGTACATCACACATGATTACACAGACTGGAGTGTGCTTCACACATGATAAAACATACTGGACTGTACATCACACACGATAACACAGGCTGGAGTGTACATCACTCACAAAGCCACAGAAGGGAGTTTACGTCACACACGATAACACAGACTGGAATGTACATCACACACGGTGACACAGACTGGAGTGCACATCACACACGATAACACAGACTGGAGTATTATACAAATGACAACACAGACTGGAGTGTACATCACACACGATAACACAGACTGGAGTGTACATCACACACGATAACAGAGGCTGGAGTGTACATCACACGCAATAACACAGACTGGAGTGTACATCACACATGATAACACAGACTGGAGTGTACATCACACACGATAACACAGGCTGGAGTATAAATCAAACACGATAAACAGACAAGAGGGTACATCACTCACAATGCCACAGAAGGGAGTGCACATCACACACAATAACACAGACTGGAGTGTACATCACACACGATAACCCAGACTGGAGTCTACATCACACACGATAACACAGACTGGAGTGTACATCACACACGATAACACAGACTAGAGTCTACATCACACAGGATAACACAGACTGGAGTGTACATCACACTCGATAACACAGGCTGGAGTGTACATCACACACGATAACACATGCTGGAGTGCATATGACACACGATAACACAGACTGGAGTGTACAAAACACACGATAACACAGACTGGAGTGCACATCACACACAATAACACAGACTGTAGTGTACAACACTCACGGGAGTGTACAACAGGCATGATAACACAGGCTGGCGTGTACATCAAACACGATAACATCGGCTGGAGTGTACATCACACATGATAACACAGACTGGAGTGTGCATCACGCAAGGTAACACAGACTGGAGTGTACATCAGACACGATAACACAGACTGGAGTGTACATCGGACACGATAACACAGACTGGAGTGTACATCAGACACGATAACACAGACTGGAGTGTACAACACACACGAAAACACAGCCTGGAGTGTATATCACACACAATAACACAGACTGGAGTGTACGTCACACAGGATAACACAAGCTGGAGTGTACAACACACACGATAACACAGGAGGGAGTGTACATCACACACGATAACACAGACTGGAGTGTACAGCACAAAGATAACACAGACTGGAGTGTACATCATACACGATTACACCGACAGGAGAGTACATTACACACGATAACTCAGACTGGAGTGTACATCACACACGATAACAGACTGGAGTGTACATCACACACGAAAACACAGACTGGAGTGTACACCATGCACGATAACACAGACTGGAGTGTACATCACACACGATAACACAGACTGGAGTGTACATCACACACGATAACACAGACTGGAGTGTACATCACACGCAATAACACAGACAGCAGTGTACATCACACACGATAACACAGACTGGAGTGTACATCACACACAATAACACAGACTGGAGTATACATCACAAACGGTAACACAGACTAGAGTGTACATCACTCACAATGCCACAGAAGGAAGTGTACATCATACACGATAACACAGACTGGAGTGTACATCACAGACGATAACACAGACTGGAGTTTACATCACACATGATAACACAGACTGGAGTGTACATCACACACGATAACACAGACTGGAGTTTACATCACACACAATAACACCGGCAGGAGTGTACATCACACACGATAACACAGACTGGAGTGTACATCACAAAAGATAACACGGACTGTAGTGTACATCACAAACGATAACACAGGCTGGAGTGTGCATCACACATGATAACAGACTGGAGTGTACTTCACACACGATACCACAGACTGGAGTGTACATCACCCTCAATAACACAGGCTGGAGTGTACATCACACACGATAACACAGGCTGGATTGTATATCACACATGATAACACAGAGTGGAGTGTACATCACACACGATAGCACAGACTGGAGTGCACATCACACATGATAACACAGGCTGGAGTATTATACAAACGATAATACAGACTGGAGTGTACATCACACACGATAACACAGACTGGAGTGTACGTCACACACAATAACACAGAATGGTGTATACTTCACACACGATAACACAGACTAGAGTGTACATCATTCACAATGCCACAGAAGGAAGTATACATCACACACGATAACACAGACTGGAGTGTACATCACACACGATAACACAGACTGGAGTGTACATCACACTCGATAACACAGGCTGGAGTGTACATCACACATGAAAACACAGGCTGGAGTGTATGTCACACACGATAACACAGACTGGAGTGTACACAACACACGATAACACAGACTGGAGTGCACATCACACACGATACCACAGACTGGAGTGTACATCAGACACAATAACACAGACTGCAGTGTACATCTCACAGGATACCACAGACTGGAGTGTACATCACACACGATTAGACGGACTGGAGTGTACATCACACACGATAACACGCACTGGAGTGTACATCACACACGATAAGACAGGCTGGAGTGTGCATCAAACATGATAACACCGGCTGGAGTGTACATCACACATGATAAATTAGACTGGAGTGCACATCACACAAGATAACACAGACAGGAGTGTACATCACACACGATAACAGGGACTGGAGTGTACATCACACATGATAACACAGACTGGATTGTACATCACACACGATAACACAGACTGGAGTGTACATCAAACACGAAAACACCGGCTGGAGTGTACATCACACACGATAACAGTGACTGGAGTGTACGTCACACACGATAACACAGGCTGGAGTGTACATCACACACAATAACACAGAATGTAGTGTACAACACTCACGGGAGTGTACAACACACACGATAACACAGACTGGAGTGTACATCACACAAGATAGTACAGACTGGAGTGTACATCACAAATGATAACACAGGATGGACTGTACATCATATAGTATAACACAGGCTGGAGTGTACAGCACAGTCGATAACACAGGCTGGAGTGTTTATCATACATGATAACACAGACTGGAGTGTACATCACACACGATAACAAGGGCTGGAGTATACATCACACAGGATAACACAGGCTGGAGGGTACATCACACTCGATAACACAGTCTGTAGTGTACAACTCTCACGGGAGTGTACAACAGACAGGATAACACAGGATGGAGTGTACATCAAACAGGATAACACAGGCTGGAGTGTACAGCACACTCGATAACACAGGCTGGAGTGTACATCACAAACGATAACACAGACTGGGATGTACATCACACACGATAACACAGGCTGGAGTGTACATCACACACGATAACATAGACTGGAGTGTACATCATACATGAAAGCACAGAGTGGAATGTACATCACACACGATAGCACAGGCTGGAGTGTATATCAGACACGATAACAGACTAGAGTGTACAACACACACGATAACACAGGCGGGAGTGTAAATCACACATGATAACAGAGAGTGGAGTGTACATCACACAGGGTAAATCAGACTGGAGTGTACATCACACACGATAACACAGACTGGAGTGTACATAATACAAGATAACACAGACTGGCGTGCACATCACACACTATAACACAGACTGGAGTGTACATCACACACGATAACACAGGCTGGAGTGTACATCACACACGATAACACAGGCTGGAGTGTACATCACACACGATAACAGACTAGAGTGTACAACACACACGATAACACAGGCTGGATTGTATATCACACATGATTACACAGACTGGAGTGTGCTTCACACATGATAAAACATACTGGACTGTACATCACACACGATAACACAGGCTGGAGTGTACATCACTCACAAAGCCACAGAAGGGAGTTTACGTCACACACGATAACACAGACTGGAATGTACATCACACACGGTGACACAGACTGGAGTGCACATCACACACGATAACACAGACTGGAGTATTATACAAATGACAACACAGACTGGAGTGTACATCACACACGATAACACAGACTGGAGTGTACATCACACACGATAACAGAGGCTGGAGTGTACATCACACGCAATAACACAGACTGGAGTGTACATCACACATGATAACACAGACTGGAGTGTACATCACACACGATAACACAGGCTGGAGTATAAATCAAACACGATAAACAGACAAGAGGGTACATCACTCACAATGCCACAGAAGGGAGTGCACATCACACACAATAACACAGACTGGAGTGTACATCACACACGATAACCCAGACTGGAGTCTACATCACACACGATAACACAGACTGGAGTGTACATCACACACGATAACACAGACTAGAGTCTACATCACACAGGATAACACAGACTGGAGTGTACATCACACTCGATAACACAGGCTGGAGTGTACATCACACACGATAACACATGCTGGAGTGCATATGACACACGATAACACAGACTGGAGTGTACAAAACACACGATAACACAGACTGGAGTGCACATCACACACAATAACACAGACTGTAGTGTACAACACTCACGGGAGTGTACAACAGGCATGATAACACAGGCTGGCGTGTACATCAAACACGATAACATCGGCTGGAGTGTACATCACACATGATAACACAGACTGGAGTGTGCATCACGCAAGATAACACAGACTGGAGTGTACATCAGACACGATAACACAGACTGGAGTGTACATCGGACACGATAACACAGACTGGAGTGTACATCAGACACGATAACACAGACTGGAGTGTACAACACACACGAAAACCTAGCCTGGAGTGTATATCACACACAATAACACAGACTGGAGTGTACGTCACACAGGATAACACAAGCTGGAGTGTACAACACACACGATAACACAGGAGGGAGTGTACATCACACACGATAACACAGACTGGAGTGTACAGCACAAAGATAACACAGACTGGAGTGTACATCATACACGATTACACCGACAGGAGAGTACATTACACACGATAACTCAGACTGGAGTGTACATCACACACGATAACAGACTGGAGTGTACATCACACATGAAAACACAGACTGGAGTGTACACCATGCACGATAACACAGACTGGAGTGTACATCACACACGATAACACAGACTGGAGTGTACATCACACACGATAACACAGACTGGAGTGTACATCACACGCAATAACACAGACAGCAGTGTACATCACACACGATAACACAGACTGGAGTGTACATCACACACAATAACACAGACTGGAGTATACATCACAAACGGTAACACAGACTAGAGTGTACATCACTCACAATGCCACAGAAGGAAGTGTACATCATACACGATAACACAGACTGGAGTGTACATCACAGACGATAACACAGACTGGAGTTTACATCACACATGATAACACAGACTGGAGTGTACATCACACACGATAACACAGACTGGAGTTTACATCACACACAATAACACCGGCAGGAGTGTACATCACACACGATAACACAGACTGGAGTGTACATCACAAAAGATAACACGGACTGTAGTGTACATCACAAACGATAACACAGGCTGGAGTGTGCATCACACATGATAACAGACTGGAGTGTACTTCACACACGATACCACAGACTGGAGTGTACATCACCCTCAATAACACAGGCTGGAGTGTACATCACACACGATAACACAGGCTGGATTGTATATCACACATGATAACACAGAGTGGAGTGTACATCACACACGATAGCACAGACTGGAGTGCACATCACACATGATAACACAGGCTGGAGTATTATACAAACGATAATACAGACTGGAGTGTACATCACACACGATAACACAGACTGGAGTGTACGTCACACACAATAACACAGAATGGTGTATACTTCACACACGATAACACAGACTAGAGTGTACATCATTCACAATGCCACAGAAGGAAGTATACATCACACACGATAACACAGACTGGAGTGTACATCACACACGATAACACAGACTGGAGTGTACATCACACTCGATAACACAGGCTGGAGTGTACATCACACATGATAACACAGGCTGGAGTGTATGTCACACACGATAACACAGACTGGAGTGTACACAACACACGATAACACAGACTGGAGTGCACATCACACACGATACCACAGACTGGAGTGTACATCAGACACAATAACACAGACTGCAGTGTACATCTCACAGGATACCACAGACTGGAGTGTACATCACACACGATTAGACGGACTGGAGTGTACATCACACACGATAACACGCACTGGAGTGTACATCACACACGATAAGACAGGCTGGAGTGTGCATCAAACATGATAACACCGGCTGGAGTGTACATCACACATGATAAATTAGACTGGAGTGCACATCACACAAGATAACACAGACAGGAGTGTACATCACACACGATAACAGGGACTGGAGTGTACATCACACATGATAACACAGACTGGATTGTACATCACACACGATAACACAGACTGGAGTGTACATCAAACACGAAAACACCGGCTGGAGTGTACATCACACACGATAACAGTGACTGGAGTGTACGTCACACACGATAACACAGGCTGGAGTGTACATCACACACAATAACACAGAATGTAGTGTACAACACTCACGGGAGTGTACAACACACACGATAACACAGACTGGAGTGTACATCACACAAGATAGTACAGACTGGAGTGTACATCACAAATGATAACACAGGATGGACTGTACATCATATAGTATAACACAGGCTGGAGTGTACAGCACAGTCGATAACACAGGCTGGAGTGTTTATCATACATGATAACACAGACTGGAGTGTACATCACACACGATAACAAGGGCTGGAGTATACATCACACAGGATAACACAGGCTGGAGGGTACATCACACTCGATAACACAGTCTGTAGTGTACAACTCTCACGGGAGTGTACAACAGACAGGATAACACAGGATGGAGTGTACATCAAACAGGATAACACAGGCTGGAGTGTACAGCACACTCGATAACACAGGCTGGAGTGTACATCACAAACGATAACACAGACTGGGATGTACATCACACACGATAACACAGGCTGGAGTGTACATCACACACGATAACATAGACTGGAGTGTACATCATACATGAAAGCACAGAGTGGAATGTACATCACACACGATAGCACAGGCTGGAGTGTATATCAGACACGATAACAGACTAGAGTGTACAACACACACGATAACACAGGCGGGAGTGTAAATCACACATGATAACAGAGAGTGGAGTGTACATCACACAGGGTAAATCAGACTGGAGTGTACATCACACACGATAACACAGACTGGAGTGTACATAATACAAGATAACACAGACTGGCGTGCACATCACACACTATAACACAGACTGGAGTGTACATCACACACGATAACACAGGCTGGAGTGTACATCACACACGATAACACAGGCTGGAGTGTACATCACACACGATAACAGACTAGAGTGTACAACACACACGATAACACAGGCTGGATTGTATATCACACATGATTACACAGACTGGAGTGTGCTTCACACATGATAAAACATACTGGACTGTACATCACACACGATAACACAGGCTGGAGTGTACATCACTCACAAAGCCACAGAAGGGAGTTTACGTCACACACGATAACACAGACTGGAATGTACATCACACACGGTAACACAGACTGGAGTGTACATCACACACGATAACACAGACTGGAGTATTATACAAATGATAACACAGACTGGAGTGTACATCACACACGATAACACAGACTGGAGTGTACATCACACAGGATAACAGTGACTGGAGTGTACGTCACACACGATAACACAGGCTGGAGTGTACATCACACACAATAACACAGAATGTAGTGTACAACACTCACGGGAGTGTACAACACACACGATAACACAGACTGGAGTGTACATCACACAAGATAGTACAGACTGGAGTGTACATCACAAATGATAACACAGGATGGACTGTACATCATATAGTATAACACAGGCTGGAGTGTACAGCACAGTCGATAACACAGGCTGGAGTGTTTATCACACATGATAACACAGACTGGAGTGTACATCACACACGCTAACAAGGGCTGGAGTATACATCACACAGGATAACACAGGCTGGAGGGTACATCACACTCGATAACACAGTCTGGAGTGTACAACTCTCACGGGAGTGTACAACAGACAGGATAACACAGGATGGAGTGTACATCAAACAGGATAACACAGGCTGGAGTGTACAGCTCACTCGATAACACAGGCTGGAGTGTACATCACAAACGATAACACAGACTGGGATGTACATCACACACGATAACACAGGCTGGAGTGTACATCACACACGATAACATAGACTGGAGTGTACATCATACATGAAAGCACAGAGTGGAATGTACATCACACACGATAACACAGGCTGGAGTGTATATCAGACACGATAACAGACTAGAGTGTACAACACACACGATAACACAGACTGGAGAGTAAATCACACATGATAACAGAGAGTGGAGTGTACATCACACAGGGTAAATCAGACTGGAGTGTACATCACACACGATAACACAGACTGGAGTGTACATAATACAAGATAACACAGACTGGCATGCACATCACACACTATAACACAGTCTGGAGTGTACATCACACACGATAACATAGGCTGGTGTGTACATCACACACGATAACACAGACTGGAGTGTACAACACACACGGTAACACAGGCTGGATAGTACATCACACACGATAACACAGGCTGTTGTGTACATCACTCACAATGCCACAGAAGGGAATGTACATCACACACGATAACACAGACTGGAGTGTACATCACACACGATAACACAGACTGGAGTGTACATCACACACGGTAACACAGACTGAAGTGTACATCATTCACGATAACACAGGCTGGAGTGTACATCACAGACAGTAACACATGATGACGTGTACATCACACAGGATAAGATAGGCTGGAGTGCACATCACACACGATAAAACCGACTGGAGTGTATATCACACAAGATAACACAGACTGGAGTGGACATCACACACGATAACACAGACTGGAGTGTACAACACACACTATAACACAGGCTGGAGTGCACATCACACACGATAACACAGACTGGAGTGTACATCACACAGTATAACACAGGCTGGAGTGTACAACACACACGATAACACAGGCTGGAGTGTACATCACACACGATAACACAGACTGGAGTGTACAGCACAAAGATAACACAGACTGGAGTGTACATCACACACGATAACACAGACAGGAGAGTACATCACACACGATAACTCAGACTGGAGTGTACATCACACACGATAACAGACTGGAGTGTACATCACACATGATAACACAGACTGGAGTGCACACCACGCACGATAACACAGGCTGAAGTGTACATCACACATGATAACACAGACTGCAGTGTACATCACACACGATAACACAGGCTGGAGTGTACATCACACACGATAACAGACTAGAGTGTACAACACACACGATAACACAGGCTGGATTGTATATCACACATGATTACACAGACTGGAGTGTGCTTCACACATGATAAAACATACTGGACTGTACATCACACACGATAACACAGGCTGGAGTGTACATCACTCACAAAGCCACAGAAGGGAGTTTACGTCACACACGATAACACAGACTGGAATGTACATCACACACGGTAACACAGACTGGAGTGTACATCACACACGATAACACAGACTGGAGTATTATACAAATGATAACACAGACTGGAGTGTACATCACACACGATAACACAGACTGGAGTGTACATCACACAGGATAACAGTGACTGGAGTGTACGTCACACACGATAACACAGGCTGGAGTGTACATCACACACAATAACACAGAATGTAGTGTACAACACTCACGGGAGTGTACAACACACACGATAACACAGACTGGAGTGTACATCACACAAGATAGTACAGACTGGAGTGTACATCACAAATGATAACACAGGATGGACTGTACATCATATAGTATAACACAGGCTGGAGTGTACAGCACAGTCGATAACACAGGCTGGAGTGTTTATCACACATGATAACACAGACTGGAGTGTACATCACACACGCTAACAAGGGCTGGAGTATACATCACACAGGATAACACAGGCTGGAGGGTACATCACACTCGATAACACAGTCTGGAGTGTACAACTCTCACGGGAGTGTACAACAGACAGGATAACACAGGATGGAGTGTACATCAAACAGGATAACACAGGCTGGAGTGTACAGCTCACTCGATAACACAGGCTGGAGTGTACATCACAAACGATAACACAGACTGGGATGTACATCACACACGATAACACAGGCTGGAGTGTACATCACACACGATAACATAGACTGGAGTGTACATCATACATGAAAGCACAGAGTGGAATGTACATCACACACGATAACACAGGCTGGAGTGTATATCAGACACGATAACAGACTAGAGTGTACAACACACACGATAACACAGACTGGAGAGTAAATCACACATGATAACAGAGAGTGGAGTGTACATCACACAGGGTAAATCAGACTGGAGTGTACATCACACACGATAACACAGACTGGAGTGTACATAATACAAGATAACACAGACTGGCATGCACATCACACACTATAACACAGTCTGGAGTGTACATCACACACGATAACATAGGCTGGTGTGTACATCACACACGATAACACAGACTGGAGTGTACAACACACACGGTAACACAGGCTGGATAGTACATCACACACGATAACACAGGCTGTTGTGTACATCACTCACAATGCCACAGAAGGGAATGTACATCACACACGATAACACAGACTGGAGTGTACATCACACACGATAACACAGACTGGAGTGTACATCACACACGGTAACACAGACTGAAGTGTACATCATTCACGATAACACAGGCTGGAGTGTACATCACAGACAGTAACACATGATGACGTGTACATCACACAGGATAAGATAGGCTGGAGTGCACATCACACACGATAAAACCGACTGGAGTGTATATCACACAAGATAACACAGACTGGAGTGGACATCACACACGATAACACAGACTGGAGTGTACAACACACACTATAACACAGGCTGGAGTGCACATCACACACGATAACACAGACTGGAGTGTACATCACACAGTATAACACAGGCTGGAGTGTACAACACACACGATAACACAGGCTGGAGTGTACATCACACACGATAACACAGACTGGAGTGTACAGCACAAAGATAACACAGACTGGAGTGTACATCACACACGATAACACAGACAGGAGAGTACATCACACACGATAACTCAGACTGGGGTGTACATCACACACGATAACAGACTGGAGTGTACATCACACATGATAACACAGACTGGAGTGCACACCACGCACGATAACACAGGCTGAAGTGTACATCACACATGATAACACAGACTGCAGTGTACATCACACACGATAACACAGACTGGAGCATACATCACACATGATAACCCTGACTGGAGTGTACATCACACACGATAACACAGACTGGAGTGTACATAAGACAAGATAACACAGTCTGGCATGCACATCACACACTATAACACAGACTGGAGTGTACATAACACACGTTAACACAGACTAGAGTTTACAACACACACGATAACACAGGCTGGATTGTACATCACACATGATTACACAGACTGGAGTGTGCTTCACACATGATAAAACATACTGGACTGTACATCACACACGATAACACAGGCTGGAGTGTACATCACTCACAAAGCCACAGAAGGGAGTTTACGTCACACACGATAACACAGACTGGAATGTACATCACACACGGTGACACAGACTGGAGTGCACATCACACACGATAACACAGACTGGAGTATTATACAAATGACAACACAGACTGGAGTGTACATCACACATGATAACACAGACTGGAGTGTACATCACACACGATAACAGAGGCTGGAGTGTACATCACACGCAATAACACAGACTGGAGTGTACATCACACATGATAACACAGACTGGAGTGTACATCACACACGATAACACAGGCTGGAGTATAAATCAAACACGATAAACAGACAAGAGGGTACATCACTCACAATGCCACAGAAGGGAGTGCACATCACACACAATAACACAGACTGGAGTGTACATCACACACGATAACCCAGACTGGAGTCTACATCACACACGATAACACAGACTGGAGTGTACATCACACACGATAACACAGACTAGAGTGTACATCACACAGGATAACACAGACTGGAGTGTACATCACACTCGATAACACAGGCTGGAGTGTACATCACACACGATAACACATGCTGGAGTGCATATGACACACGATAACACAGACTGGAGTGTACAAAACACACGATAACACAGACTGGAGTGCACATCACACACAATAACACAGACTGTAGTGTACAACACTCACGGGAGTGTACAACAGGCACGATAACACAGGCTGGCGTGTACATCAAACACGATAACATCGGCTGGAGTGTACATCACACATGATAACACAGACTGGAGTGTGCATCACGCAAGATAACACAGACTGGAGTGTACATCAGACACGATAACACAGACTGGAGTGTACATCAGACACGATAACACAGACTGGAGTGTACATCAGACACGATAACACAGACTGGAGTGTACAACACACACGAAAACACAGCCTGGAGTGTATATCACACACAATAACACAGACTGGAGTGTACGTCACACAGGATAACACAAGCTGGAGTGTACAACACACACGATAACACAGGAGGGAGTGTACATCACACACGATAACACAGACTGGAGTGTACAGCACAAAGATAACACAGACTGGAGTGTACATCATACACGATTACACCGACAGGAGAGTACATTACACACGATAACTCAGACTGGAGTGAACATCACACACGATAACAGACTGGAGTGTACATCACACACGAAAACACAGACTGGAGTGTACACCATGCACGATAACACAGACTGGAGTGTACATCACACACGATAACACAGACTGGAGTGTACATCACACACGATAACACAGACTGGAGTGTACATCACACGCAATAACACAGACAGCAGTGTACATCACACACGATAACACAGACTGGAGTGTACATCACACACAATAACACAGACTGGAGTATACATCACAAACGGTAACACAGACTAGAGTGTACATCACTCACAATGCCACAGAAGGAAGTGTACATCATACACGATAACACAGACTGGAGTGTACATCACAGACGATAACACAGACTGGAGTTTACATCACACATGATAACACAGACTGGAGTGTACATCACACACGATAACACAGACTGGAGTTTACATCACACACAATAACACCGGCAGGAGTGTACATCACACACGATAACACAGACTGGAGTGTACATCACAAAATATAACACGGACTGTAGTGTACATCACAAACGATAACACAGGCTGGAGTGTGCATCACACATGATAACAGACTGGAGTGTACTTCACACACGATACCACAGACTGGAGTGTACATCACCCTCAATAACACAGGCTGGAGTGTACATCACACACGATAACACAGGCTGGATTGTATATCACACATGATAACACAGAGTGGAGTGTACATCACACACGATAGCACAGACTGGAGTGCACATCACACATGATAACACAGGCTGGAGTATTATACAAACGATAATACAGACTGGAGTGTACATCACACACGATAACACAGACTGGAGTGTACGTCACACACAATAACACAGAATGGTGTATACTTCACACACGATAACACAGACTAGAGTGTACATCATTCACAATGCCACAGAAGGAAGTATACATCACACACGATAACACAGACTGGAGTGTACATCACACACGATAACACAGACTGGAGTTTACATCACACATGATAACACAGACTGGAGTGTACATCACACACGATAACACAGGCTAGAGTGTACATCACACAGGATAACACAGACTGGAGTGTACATCACACTCGATAACACAGGCTGGAGTGGACATCAGACATGATAACACAGGCTGGAGTGTATGTCACACATGATAACACAGACTGGAGTGTACAAAACACACGATAACACAGACTGGAGTGCACATCACACACAATAACACAGACTGCAGTGTACATCTCACAGGATACCACAGACTGGAGTGTACATCACACACGATTAGACGGACTGGAGTGTACATCACACACGATAACACGCACTGGAGTGTACATCACACACGATAAGACAGGCTGGAGTGTACATCAAACATGATAACACCGGCTGGAGTGTACGTCACACATGATAAATTAGACTGGAGTGCACATCACACAAGATAACACAGACAGGAGTGTACATCACACACGATAACAGGGACTGGAGTGTACATCACACATGATAACACAGACTGGATTGTACATCACACACGATAACACAGACTGGAGTGTACATCAAACACGAAAACACCGGCTGGAGTGTACATCACACATGATAACAGTGACTGGAGTGTACGTCACACACGATAACACAGGCTGGAGTGTACATCACACACAATAACACAGAATGTAGTGTACAACACTCACGGGAGTGTACAACACACATGATAACACAGACTGGAGTGTACATCACACAAGATAGTACAGACTGGAGTGTACATCACAAATGATAACACAGGATGGACTGTACATCATATAGTATAACACAGGCTGGAGTGTACAGCACAGTCGATAACACAGGCTGGAGTGTTTATCATACATGATAACACAGACTGGAGTGTACATCACACACGATAACAAGGGCTGGAGTATACATCACACAGGATAACACAGGCTGGAGGGTACATCACACTCGATAACACAGTCTGTAGTGTACAACTCTCACGGGAGTGTACAACAGACAGGATAACACAGGATGGAGTGTACATCAAACAGGATAACACAGGCTGGAGTGTACAGCACACTCGATAACACAGGCTGGAGTGTACATCACAAACGATAACACAGACTGGGATGTACATCACACACGATAACACAGGCTGGAGTGTACATCACACACGATAACATAGACTGGAGTGTACATCATACATGAAAGCACAGAGTGGAATGTACATCACACACGATAGCACAGGCTGGAGTGTATATCAGACACGATAACAGACTAGAGTGTACAACACACACGATAACACAGGCGGGAGTGTAAATCACACATGATAACAGAGAGTGGAGTGTACATCACACAGGGTAAATCAGACTGGAGTGTACATCACACACGATAACACAGACTGGAGTGTACATAATACAAGATAACACAGACTGGCGTGCACATCACACACTATAACACAGACTGGAGTGTACATCACACACGATAACACAGGCTGGAGTGTACATCACACACGATAACAGACTAGAGTGTACAACACACACGATAACACAGGCTGGATTGTATATCACACATGATTACACAGACTGGAGTGTGCTTCACACATGATAAAACATACTGGACTGTACATCACACACGATAACACAGGCTGGAGTGTACATCACTCACAAAGCCACAGAAGGGAGTTTACGTCACACACGATAACACAGACTGGAATGTACATCACACACGGTAGCACAGACTGGAGTGTACATCACACACGATAACACAGACTGGAGTATTATACAAATGATAACACAGACTGGAGTGTACATCACACACGATAACACAGACTGGAGTGTACATCACACAGGATAACAGTGACTGGAGTGTACGTCACACACGATAACACAGGCTGGAGTGTACATCACACACGATAACATAGACTGGAGTGTACATCATACATGAAAGCACAGAGTGGAATGTACATCACACACGATAACACAGGCTGGAGTGTATATCAGACACGATAACAGACTAGAGTGTACAACACACACGATAACACAGACTGGAGAGTAAATCACACATGATAACAGAGAGTGGAGTGTACATCACACAGGGTAAATCAGACTGGAGTGTACATCACACACGATAACACAGACTGGAGTGTACATAATACAAGATAACACAGACTGGCATGCACATCACACACTATAACACAGTCTGGAGTGTACATCACACACGATAACATAGGCTGGTGTGTACATCACACACGATAACACAGACTGGAGTGTACAACACACACGGTAACACAGGCTGGATAGTACATCACACACGATAACACAGGCTGTTGTGTACATCACTCACAATGCCACAGAAGGGAATGTACATCACACACGATAACACAGACTGGAGTGTACATCACACACGATAACACAGACTGGAGTGTACATCACACACGGTAACACAGACTGAAGTGTACATCATTCACGATAACACAGGCTGGAGTGTACATCACAGACAGTAACACATGATGACGTGTACATCACACAGGATAAGATAGGCTGGAGTGCACATCGCACACGATAAAACCGACTGGAGTGTATATCACACAAGATAACACAGACTGGAGTGGACATCACACACGATAACACAGACTGGAGTGTACATCACACACGATAACACAGACTGGAGTGTACAGCACAAAGATAACACAGACTGGAGTGTACATCACACACGATAACACAGACAGGAGAGTACATCACACACGATAACTCAGACTGGAGTGTACATCACACACGATAACACAGACTGGAGTGCACACCACGCACGATAACACAGGCTGAAGTGTACATCACACATGATAACACAGACTGCAGTGTACATCACACACGATAACACAGACTGGAGCATACATCACACATGATAACCCTGACTGGAGTGTACATCACACACGATAACACAGACTGGAGTGTACATAAGACAAGATAACACAGTCTGGCATGCACATCACACACTATAACACAGACTGGAGTGTACATCACACACGTTAACACAGACTGGAGTGTACATAAGAGAAGATAACACAGACTGGCATGCATATCACACTCTATAACACAGACTGGAGTGTACATGATACACGATAACACAGAGTGGAGTGTACATCACACACGATAACACAGGCTGGAGTGTACATCACACACGATAACAGACTAGAGTGTACAACACACACGATAACACAGGCTGGATTGTACATCACACATGATTACACAGACTGGAGTGTGCTTCACACATGATAAAACATACTGGACTGTACATCACACACGATAACACAGGCTGGAGTGTACATCACTCACAAAGCCACAGAAGGGAGTTTACGTCACACACGATAACACAGACTGGAGTGCACATCACACACGATAACACAGACTGGAGTATTATACAAATGACAACACAGACTGGAGTGTACATCACACACGATAACACAGACTGGAGTGTACATCACACACGATAACAGAGGCTGGAGTGTACATCACACGCAATAACACAGACTGGAGTGTACATCACACATGATAACACAGACTGGAGTGTACATCACACACGATAACACAGGCTGGAGTATAAATCAAACACGATAAACAGACAAGAGGGTACATCACTCACAATGCCACAGAAGGGAGTGCACATCGCACACAATAACACAGACTGGAGTGTACATCACACACGATAACACAGACTGGAGTCTACATCACACACGATAACACAGACTGGAGTGTACATCACACACGATAACACAGACTAGAGTGTACATCACACAGGATAACACAGACTGGAGTGTACATCACACTCGATAACACAGGCTGGAGTGTACATCACACACGATAACACATGCTGGAGTGCATATGACACACGATAACACAGACTGGAGTGTACAAAACACACGATAACACAGACTGGAGTGCACATCACACACAATAACACAGACTGTAGTGTACAACACTCACGGGAGTGTACAACAGGCACGATAACACAGGCTGGCGTGTACATCAAACACGATAACATCGGCTGGAGTGTACATCACACATGATAACACAGACTGGAGTGTGCATCACGCAAGATAACACAGACTGGAGTGTACATCAGACACGATAACACAGACTGGAGTGTACATCAGACACGATAACACAGACTGGAGTGTACATCAGACACGATAACACAGACTGGAGTGTACAACACACACGAAAACACAGCCTGGAGTGTATATCACACACAATAACACAGACTGGAGTGTACGTCACACAGGATAACACAAGCTGGAGTGTACAACACACACGATAACACAGGAGGGAGTGTACATCACACACGATAACACAGACTGGAGTGTACAGCACAAAGATAACAGAGACTGGAGTGTACATCATACACGATTACACCGACAGGAGAGTACATTACACACGATAACTCAGACTGGAGTGTACATCACACACGATAACAGACTGGAGTGTACATCACACACGAAAACACAGACTGGAGTGTACACCATGCACGATAACACAGACTGGAGTGTACATCACACACGATAACACAGACTGGAGTGTACATCACACACGATAACACAGACTGGAGTGTACATCACACGCAATAACACAGACAGCAGTGTACATCACACACGATAACACAGACTGGAGTGTACATCACACACAATAACACAGACTGGAGTATACATCACAAACGATAACACAGACTAGAGTGTACATCACTCACAATGCCACAGAAGGAAGTGTACATCATACACGATAACACAGACTGGAGTGTACATCACAGACGATAACACAGACTGGAGTTTACATCACACATGATAACACAGACTGGAGTGTACATCACACACGATAACACAGACTGGAGTTTACATCACACACAATAACACCGGCAGGAGTGTACATTACACACGATAACACAGACTGGAGTGTACATCACAAAAGATAACACGGACTGTAGTGTACATCACAAACGATAACACAGGCTGGAGTGTACATCACACACGATAACACAGGCTGGATTGTATATCACACATGATAACACAGAGTGGAGTGTACATCACACACGATAGCACAGACTGGAGTGCACATCACACACGATAACACAGGCTGGAGTATTATACAAACGATAATACAGACTGGAGTGTACATCACACACGATAACACAGACTGGAGTGTACGTCACACACAATAACACAGAATGGTGTATACTTCACACACGATAACACAGACTAGAGTGTACATCATTCACAATGCCACAGAAGGAAGTATACATCACACACGATAACACAGACTGGAGTGTACATCACACACGATAACACAGACTGGAGTTTACATCACACACGATAACACAGACTGGAGTGTACATCACACACGATAACACAGACTAGAGTGTACATCACACAGGATAACACAGACTGGAGTGTACATCACACTCGATAACACAGGCTGGAGTGGACATCAGACATGATAACACAGGCTGGAGTGTATGTCACACATGATAACACAGACTGGAGTGTACAAAACACACGATAACACAGACTGGAGTGCACATCACACACGATACCACAGACTGGAGTGTACATCAGACACAATAACACAGACTGCAGTGTACATCTCACAGGATACCACAGACTGGAGTGTACATCACACACGATTAGACGGACTGGAGTGTACATCACACACGATAACACGCACTGGAGTGTACATCACACACGATAAGACAGGCTGGAGTGTACATCAAACATGATAACACCGGCTGGAGTGTACGTCACACATGATAAATTAGACTGGAGTGCACATCACACAAGATAACACAGACAGGAGTGTACATCACACACGATAACAGGGACTGGAGTGTACATCACACATGATAACACAGACTGGATTGTACATCACACACGATAACACAGACTGGAGTGTACATCAAACATGAAAACACCGGCTGGAGTGTACATCACACATGATAACAGTGACTGGAGTGTACGTCACACACGATAACACAGGCTGGAGTGTACATCACACACAATAACACAGAATGTAGTGTACAACACTCACGGGAGTGTACAACACACACGATAACACAGACTGGAGTGTACATCACACAAGATAGTACAGACTGGAGTGTACATCACAAATGATAACACAGGATGGACTGTACATCATATAGTATAACACAGGCTGGAGTGTACAGCACAGTCGATAACACAGGCTGGAGTGTTTATCACACATGATAACACAGACTGGAGTGTACATCACACACGATAACACAATCTGGAGTGTGCAACTCTCACGGGAGTGTACAACAGACAGGATAACACAGGATGGAGTGTCCATCAAACAGGATAACACAGGCTGGAGTGTACAGCTCACTCGATAACACAGGCTGGAGTGTACATCACAAACGATAACACAGACTGGGATGTACATCACACACGATAACACAGGCTGGAGTGTACATCACACACGATAACATAGACTGGAGTGTACATCACACATGAAAGCACAGAGTGGAATGTACATCACACATGATAACACAGGCTGGAGTGTATATCAGACACGATAACAGACGAGAGTGTACAACACACACGATAACACAGACTGGAGTGTACATCACACACGATAACACAGGCTGGAGTGTACATCACACACGATAACACAGGCTGGAGTGTACATCACACATGATAACACAGACTGGAGTGTAAATCACACACGATAACATAGGCTGGAGTGTACAACACATACGATAACATAGGCTGGTGTGTACATCACACACGATAACACAGACTGGAGTGTACAACACACACGGTAACACAGGCTGGATTGTACATCACACACGATAACACAGGCTGTTGTGTACATCACTCACAATGCCAGAGAAGGGAATGTACATCACACACGATAACACAGACTGGAGTGTACATCACACACGATAACACAGACTGGAGTGTACATCACACACGGTAACACAGACTGAAGTGTACATCATTCACAATAACACAGGCTGGAGTGTACATCACAGACGGTAACACATGATGACGTGTACATCACACAGGATAAGATAGGCTGGAGTGCACATCGCACACGATAAAACCGACTGGAGTCTATATCACACAAGATAACACAGACTGGAGTGCACATCACACACGATAACACAGACTGGAGTGTACAACACACACGAGAACACAGGCTGGAGTGTACATCACACACGATAACACAGACTGGAGTGTACATCACACAGTATAACACAGGCTGGAGTGTACAACACACACGATAACACAGGCTGGAGTGTACATCACACACGATATCACAGACTGGAGTGTACAGCACAAAGATAACACAGACTGGAGTGTACATCACACACGATAACACAGACAGGAGAGTACATCACACACGATAACTCAGACTGGAGTGTACATCACACACGATAACAGACTGGAGTGTACATCACACATGATAACACAGACTGGAGTGTACACCACGCACGATAACACAGGCTGAAGTGTACATCACACATGATAACACAGACTGGAGAGTATATCACACACGATAACAGATACTGGAGTGTACATCAAACATGATAACACAGACTGCAGTGTACATCACACACGATAACACAGACTGCAGTGTACATCACACACGATAACACAGACTGGAGCATTCATCACACATGATAACCCTGACTGGAGTGTACATCACACACGATAACACAGACTGCAGTGTACATAAGACAAGATAACACAGTCTGGCATGCACATCACACACTATAACACAGACTGGAGTGTACATCACACACGTTAACACAGACTGGAGTGTACATAAGACAAGATGACACAGACTGGCATGCATATCACACGCTGTAACACAGACTGGAGTGTACATGATACACGATAACACAGAGTGGAGTGTACATCACACACAATAACACAGGCTGGAGTGTACATCACACACGATAACAGACTAGAGTGTACAACACACACGATAACACAGGCTGCATTGTACATCACACATGATTACACAGACTGGAGTGTGCTTCACACATGATAAAACATACTGGACTGTACATCAGACACGATAACACAGGCTGGAGTCTACATCACACACGATAACACAGACTGGAGTGTACATCACACACGATAACACAGACTAGAGTGTACATCACACAGGATAACACAGACTGGAGTGTACATCACACTCGATAACACAGGCTGGAGTGTACATCACACACGATAACACATGCTGGAGTGCATATGACACACGATAACACAGACTGGAGTGTACAAAACACACGATAACACAGACTGGAGTGCACATCACACACAATAACACAGACTGTAGTGTACAACACTCACGGGAGTGTACAACAGGCACGATAACACAGTCTGGCGTGTACATCAAACACGATAACATCGGCTGGAGTGTACATCACACGTGATAACACAGACTGGAGTGTACATCACGCAAGATAACACAGACTGGAGTGTACATCACAAAGATAACACAGACTGGAGTGTACATCACACATGATAACACAGACTGGAGTATTATACAAATGATAACACAGACTGGAGTGTACATCACACACGATAACACAGACTGGAGTGTACATCAGACATGATAACACAGACTGGAGTGTACAACACACACGAAAACACAGCCTGGAGTGTATATCACACACAATAACACAGACTGGAGTGTACGTCACACAGGATAACACAGGCTGGAGTGTACAACACACACGATAACACAGGCTGGAGTGTACATCACACACGATAACACAGACTGGAGTGTACATCACACATGATAACACAGACTGGAGTATTATACAAATGATAACACAGACTGGAGTGTACATCACACACGATAACACAGACTGGAGTGTACATCAGACATGATAACACAGACTGGAGTGTACAACACACACGAAAACACAGCCTGGAGTGTATATCACACACAATAACACAGACTGGAGTGTACGTCACACAGGATAACACAGGCTGGAGTGTACAACACACACGATAACACAGGCTGGAGTGTACATCACACACGATAAAACAGACTGGAGTGTACAGCACAAAGATAACACAGACTGGAGTGTACATCATACACGATTACACCGACAGGAGGGTACATCACACACGATAACTCAGACTGGTGTGTACATCACACACGATAACAGACTGGAGTGTACATCACACACGATAACACAGACTGGAGTGTACACCACGCACGATAACACAGACTGGAGTGTACAGCACACACGATAACACAGACTGGAGTGTACATCACACACGATAACACAGACTGGAGTGTACATCACACGCAATATCACAGACGGCAGTGTACATCACACATGATAACACAGACTGGAGTGTACATCATACACAATGACACAGACTGGAGTAAACATCACACACGTTAACACAGACTAGAGTGTACATCACTCACAATGCCGCAGAAGGAAGTGTACATCATACACGATAACACAGACTGGAGTGTACATCACAGACGATAACACAGACTGGAGTTTACTTCACACATGATAACACAGACTGGAGTGTACATCAAACACGATAACACAGACTGGAGTTTACATCACACACAATAACACTGGCAGGAGTGTACATCACACACGATAACACAGACTGGAGTGTACATCACAAAAGATAACACAGACTGTAGTGTACATCACAAACGATAACACAGGCTGGAGTGTACATCACACATGATAACAGACTGGAGTGTACTTCACACACGATACCACAGACTGGAGTGTACATCACCCTCAATAACACAGGCTGGAGTGTACATCACACATGATAACACAGGCTGGATTGTATATCACACATGATAACACAGAGTGGAGTGTACATCACACACGATAGCACAGACTGGAGTGCACATCACACATGATAACACAGGCTGGAGTATTATACAAACGATAATACAGACTGGAGTGTACATCACAGATGATAACACAGACTGGAGTGTACGTCACACACAATAACACAGGATGGTGTATACTTCACACACGATAACACAGACTAGAGTGTACATCATTCACAATGCCACAGAAGGAAGTATACATCACACACGATAACACAGACTGGAGTGTACATCACACACGATAACACAGACTGGAGTTTACATCACACACGATAACACAGACTGGAGTGTACATCACACACGATAACACAGACTAGAGTGTACATCACACAGGATAACACAGACTGGAGTGTACATCACACTCGATAACACAGGCTGGAGTGTACATCACACATGATAACACAGGCTGGAGTGTATGTCACACACGATAACACAGACTGGAGTGTACAAAACACATGATAACACAGACTGGAGTGCACATCACACACGATACCACAGACTGGAGTGTACATCAGACACAATAACACAGACTGCAGTGTACATCACACAGGATACCACAGACTGGAGTGTACATCACACACGATTAGACGGACTGGAGTGTACATCACACACGATAACACGCACTGGAGTGTACATCACACACGATAAGACAGGCTGGAGTGTACATCAAACATGATAACACCGGCTGGAGTGTACATCACACATGATAAATTAGACTGGAGTGCACATCACACAAGATAACACAGACAGGAGTGTACATCACACACGATAACAGGGACTGGAGTGTACATCACACATGATAACACAGACTGGATTGTACATCACACACGATAACACAGACTGGAGTGTACAACTCTCACGGGAGTGTGCAACAGACAGGAAAACACAGGATGGAGTGTACATCAAACAGGATAACACAGGCTGGAGTGTACAGCACACTCGATAACACAGGCTGGAGTGTACGTCACAAACGATAACACAGACTGGGATGTACATCACACACGATAACACAGGCTGGAGTGTACATCACACACGATAACATAGACTGGAGTGTACATCATACATGAAAGCACAGAGTGGAATGTACATCACACAAGATAACACAGGCTGGAGTGTATATCAGACACGATAACAGACTAGAGTGTACAACACACACGATAACACAGACTGGAGTGTAAATCACACATGATAACAGAGAGTGGAGTGTACATCACACAGGGTAAATCAGACTGGAGTGTACATCACACACGATAACACAGACTGGAGTGTACATAATACAAGATAACACAGACTGGCATGCACATCACACACTATAACACAGTCTGGAGTGTACATCACACACGATAACACAGGCTGGAGTGTACATCACACACGATAACACAGACTGGAGTGTACATCACACACGATAACACAGACTGGAGTGTACATAATACAAGATAACACAGACTGGCATGCACATCACACACTATAACACAGACTGGAGTGTACATCACACGCAATAACACAGGCTGGAGTGTACATCACACACGATAACACAGGCTGGAGTGTACATCACACAGGATAACACAGACTGGAGTGTAAATCACACACGAGACCATAGGCTGGATTGTACATCACACACGATAACACAGGCTGTTGTGTACATCACTCACAATGCCACAGAAGGGAATGTACATCACACATGATAACACAGACTGGAGTGTGCATCACACACGATAACACAGACTGGAGTGTACATCACACATGGTAACACAGACTGAAGTGTACATCATTCACGATAACACAGGCTGGAGTGTACATCACAGACGGTAACACATGATGACGTGTACATCACACAGGATAAGATAGGCTGGAGTGCACATCGCACACGATAAAACCGACTGGAGTGTATATCACACAAGATAACACAGACTGGAGTGTACATCACACACGATAACACAGACTGGAGTGTACAACACACACGATAACACAGGCTGGAGTGTACATCACACACGATAACACAGACTGGAGTGTACATCACACAGTATAACACAGGCTGGAGTGTACAACACACACGATAACACAGGCTGGAGTGTACATCACACACGATAACACAGACTGGAGTGTACAGCACAAAGATAACACAGACTGGAGTGTACATCACACACGATAACACAGACAGGAGAGTACATCACACACGATAACTCAGACTGGAGTGTACATCACACACGATAACAGACTGGAGTGTACATCACACATGATAACACAGACTGGAGTGGACACCACGCACGATAACACAGGCTGAAGTGTACATCACACATGATAACACAGACTGGAGAGTATATCACACACGATAACAGATACTGGAGTGTACATCACACATGATAACACAGACTGGAGCATACATCACACATGATAACCCTGACTGGAGTGTACATCACACACGATAACACAGACTGGAGTGTACATAAGACAAGATAACACAGTCTGGCATGCACATCACACACTATAACACAGACTGGAGTGTACATCACACACGTTAACACAGACAGGAGTGTACATAAGACAAGATAACACAGACTGGCATGCATATCACACACTATAACACAGACTGGAGTGTACATGATACACGATAACACAGAGTGGAGTGTACATCACACACGATAACACAGGCTGGAGCGTACATCACACACGATAACAGACTAGAGTGTACAACACACACCATAACACAGGCTGGATTGTACATCACACATGATTACACAGACTGGAGTGTGCTTCACACATGATAAAACATACTGTACTGTACATCACACACGATAACACAGGCTGGAGTGTACATCACTCACAAAGCCACAGAAGGGAGTTTACGTCACACACGATAACACAGACTGGAATGTACATCACACACGGTGACACAGACTGGAGTGTACATCACACACGATAACACAGACTGGAGTATTATACAAATGATAACACAGACTGGAGTGTACATCACACACGATAACACAGACTGGCGTGTACATCACACACGATAACAGAGGCTGGAGTGTACATCACACGCAATAACACAGACTGGAGTGTACATCACACACGATAACGCAGACTGGAGTGTACATCACACACGATAACACAGGCTGGAGTATACATCAAACACGATAAACAGACAAGAGGGTACATCACTCACAATGCCGCAGAAGGGAGTGCACATCACACACAATAACACAGACTGGAGTGTACATCACACACGATAACACAGACTGGAGTCTACATCACACACAATAACACAGACTGGAGTGTACATCACACACGATAATACAGACTAGAGTGTACATCACACAGGATAACACAGACTGGAGTGTACATCACACTCGATAACACAGGCTGGAGTGTACATCACACACGATAACACATGCTGGAGTGCATATGACACAAGATAACACAGACTGGAGTGTACAAAACACACGATAACACAAACTGGAGTGCACAGCACACACAATAACACAGACTGTATTGTACAACACTCACGGGAGTGTACAACAGGCACGATAACACAGGCTGGTGTGTACATCAAACACGATAACATCGGCTGGAGTGTACATCACACATGATAACACAGACTGGAGTGTACATCACGCAAGATAACACAGACTGGCGTGTACATCACAAACGATAACACAGACTGGAGTGTACATCACACAAGATAACACAGACTGGAGTATTATACAAATGATAACACAGACTGGAGTGTCCATCACACACGATATCACAGACTGGAGTGTACATCAGACATGATAACACAGACTGGAGTGAACAACACACACGAAAACACAGCCTGGAGTGTATATCACACACAATAACACAGACTGGAGTGTACGTCACACAGGATAACACATGCTGGAGTGTACAACACACACGATAACACAGGCTGGAGTGTACATCACACACGATAACACAGACTGGAGTGTACAGCACAAAGATAACACAGACTGGAGTGTACATCATACACGATTACACCGACAGGAGAGTACATCACACACGATAACTCAGACTGGAGTGTACATCACACACGATAACAGACTGGAGTGTACATCACACATGATAACACAGACTGGAGTGTACACCACGCACGATAACACAGACTGAAGTGTACATCACACATGATAACAAAGACTGGAGAGTACATCACACACGATAACAGATACTGGAGTGTACATCACACATGATAACACAGACTGCAGTGTACATCACACACGATAACACAGACTGCAGTGTACATCACACACGATAACACAGACTGGAGCATACATCACACATGATAACCCAGACTGGAGTGTACATCACACACGATAACACAGACTGGAGTGTACATGAGACAAGATAACACAGTCTGGCATGCACATCACACACTATAACACAGACTGGAGTGTACATCACACACGTTAGCACAGACTGGAGTGTACATAAGACAAGATAACACAGACTGGCGTGCATATCACACACTATAACACAGACTGGAGTGTACATGATACATGATAACACAGAGTGGAGTGTACATCACACACGATAACACAGGCTGGAGTGTACATCACACACGATAACAGACTAGAGTGTACAACACACACGATAACACAGACTGCATTGTACATCACACACGATTACACAGACTGGAGTGTGCTTCACACATGATAAAACAGAGTGGACTGTACATCACACACGATAACACAGGCTGGAGTGTACATCACTCACAAAGCCACAGAAGGGAGTGTATGTCACACATGATAACACAGACTGGAGTGTACATCACACATGATAATACAGACTGGGGAGTACATCACACACGATAACACAGACTGGAGTATTATACAAATGATAACACAGACTGGAGTGTACATCACACACGATAACACAGACTGGAGTGTACAACACACACGATAACAGAGACTGGAGTGTACATCACACGCAATAACACAGACTGGAGTGTACATCGCACACGATAACACAGACTGGAGTGTACATCACACACAATAACACAGGCTGGAGTATACATCAAACACGATAACACAGACTAGAGTGTACATCACTCACAATGCCACAGAAGGGAGTGCACATCACACACAATAACACAGACTGGAGTGTACATCACACACGATAACACAGACTGGAGTCTACATCACACACGATAACACAGACTGGAGTGTACATCACACACGATAACACAGACTAGAGTGTACATCACACAGGATAACACTGACTGGAGTGTACATCACACTCGATAACACAGGCTGGAGTGTACATCACACATGATAACACATGCTGGAGTGTATATCACACACGATAACACAGACTGGAGTGTACGAAACATACGATAACACAGACTGGAGTGCACATCACACACAATAACACAGTCTGTAGTGTACAACACTCACGGGAGTGTACAACAGGCACAATAACACAGGCTGGCGTGTACATCAAACATGATAACATCGGCTGGAGTGTACATCACACATGATAACACAGAGTGGAGTGTACATCACGCAAGATACCACAGACTGGAGTGTACATCACAAATGATAACACAGACTGGAGTGTACATCACACATGATAACACAGACTGGAATACTATACAAATGATAACACAGACTGGAGTGCACATCACACACGATAACACAGACTGGAGTGTACATCACACATGATAACACAGACTGGAGTGTACATCACATGCAATAACACAGACTGGAGTGTACATCACACACGATAACACAGACTGGAGTGTACATCACACACAATAACACAGACTGGAGTATACGTCACACACGATAACACAGACTAGAGTGTACATCACTCACAATGCCACAGAAGGAAGTGTACATCATACACGATAACGCAGACTGGAGTGTACATCACAGACGATAACACAGACTGGAGTTACCATCACACACGATAACACAGACTGGAGTGTACATCACACACGATAACACCAGCAGGAGTGTACATCACACACGGTAACACAGACTGGAGTGTACATCACACAAGATAACACAGACTGCAGTGTCCATCACAAAGGATAACACAGGCTGGAATGTACATCACACACGATAACAGACTGGAGTTTACATCACACACGATACAACAGACTGGAGTGTACATCACACTCGATAACACAGGCTGGAGTGTACATCACACACGATAACACAGGCTGGAGTGCATATCACACACGATAACACAGACTGGAGTGTACAAAACACACGATAACACAGACTGGAGTGCACATCACACACGACACCACAGACTGGAGTGTACATCACACACGATAACACAGACTGGAGTATTATACAAATGATAACACAGACTGGAGTGTACATCACACATGATAACACAGACTGGAGTGTACATCACACACGATAACACAGACTGGAGTGTACATCTCACTCGATAACACAGGCTGGAGTGTACATCACACACGATAACACAGACTGGAGTCTACATCACACACGATAACACAGACTGGAGTGTACATCACTCACAATGCCACAGAAGGGAGTGCACATCACACACAATGACACAGACTGGAGTGTACATCACACACGATAACACAGACTGGAGTCTACATCACACACGATAACACAGACTGGAGTGTACATCACGCACTATAACACAGACTAGAGTGTACATCACACAGGATAACAAAGACTGGTATGTACATCACACTCGATAACACAGGCTGGAGTGTACATCACACATGATAACACATGCTGGAGTGCATATCACACACGATAACACAGACTGGAGTGTACAAAACACACGATAACACAGACTGGAGTGCACATCACACACAAGAACACAGTCTGTAGTGTACAACACTCACGGGAGTGTACAACAGGCACAAGAACACAGGCTGGCGTGTACATCAAACACGATAACATCGGCTGGAGTGTTCATCTCACATGATAACACAGAGTGGAGTGTACATCACGCAAGATACCACAGACTGGAGTGTACATCACAAATGATAACACAGACTGGAGTGTACATCACACATGATAACACAGACTGGAATACTATGCAAATGATAACACAGACTGGAGTGCACATCACACACGATAACACAGACTGGAGTGTACATCACACACGATAACACAGACTGGAGTGTACATCACACGCAATAACACAGACTGGAGTGTACATCACACACGATAACACAGACTGGAGTGTACATCACACACAATAACACAGACTGGAGTATACAACACACACGATAACACAGACTAGGGTGTACATCACTCACAATGGCACAGAAGGAAGTGTACATCATACACGATAACACAGACTGGAGTGTACATCACAGACGATAACACAGACTGGAGTTTACATCACACACGATAACACAGACTGGAGTGTACATCACACACGATAACACCAGCAGGAGTGTACATCACACACAATAACACAGACTGGAGTGTACATCACACAAGATAACACAGACTGCAGTGTACATCACAAACGATAACACAGGCTGGAATGTACATCACACACGATAACAGACTGGAGTGTACATCACACATGATACAACAGACTGGAGTGTACATCACACTCGATAACACAGGCTGGAGTGTACATCACACACGATAACACAGGCTGGAGTGTATATCACACACGATAACACAGACTGGAGTGTACAAAACACACGATAACACAGACTGGAGTGCACATCACACACGATACCACCGACTGGAGTGTACAAAACACATGATAACACAGAGTGAAGTGTACATCACACACGATAACACAGACTGGAGTGCACATCACACACGATAACACAGACTGGAGTATTATACAAATGATAACACAGACTGGAGTGTACATCACACATGATAACACAGAATGGAGTGTACATCACACACGATAACACAGACTGGACTGTACATCACACTTGATAACACAGGCTGGAGTGCACATCACACACGATAACACAGACTGGAGTCTACATCACACACGATAACACAGACTGGAGTGTACATCACACACGATAACACAGACTAGAGTGTACATCTCACAGTGTAACACAGACTGGAGTGTACATCACACTCGATAACACAGGCTGGAGTGTACATCACACATGATAACACATGCTGGAGTGCATATCACACACGATAACACAGACTGGAGTGTACAAAACACACGATAACACAGACTGGAGTGCACATCACACACAATAACACAGTCTGTAGTGTACAACACTCACGGGAGTGTACAACAGGCACGATAACACAGGCTGGCGTGTACATCAAACACGATAACATCGGCTGGAGTGTACATCACACATGATAACACAGAGTGGAGTGTACATCACACACGATAACACAGACTGGAGTGTATATCACACACGATAACACAGACTGGAATATTATACAAATGATAACACGGACTGGAGTGTACATCACACACGATAACACAGACTGGAGTGTACATCACACATGATAACACAGACTGGAGTGTACATCACATGCAATAACACAGACTGGAGTGTACATCACACACGATAACACAGACTGGAGTGTACATCACACACAATAACACAGACTGGAGTATACGTCACACACGATAACACAGACTAGAGTGTACATCACTCACAATGCCACAGAAGGAAGTGTACATCATACACGATAACGCAGACTGGAGTGTACATCACAGACGATAACACAGACTGGAGTTACCATCACACACGATAACACAGACTGGAGTGTACATCACACACGATAACACCAGCAGGAGTGTACATCACACACGGTAACACAGACTGGAGTGTACATCACACAAGATAACACAGACTGCAGTGTCCATCACAAAGGATAACACAGGCTGGAATGTACATTACACACGATAACAGACTGGAGTGTACATCACACACGATACAACAGACTGGAGTGTACATCACACTCGATAACACAGGCTGGAGTGTACATCACACACGATAACACAGGCTGGAGTGCATATCACACACGATAACACAGACTGGAGTGTACAAAACACACGATAACACAGACTGGAGTGCACATCACACACAACACCACAGACTGGAGTGTACATCACACACGATAACACAGACTGGAGTATTATACAAATGATAACACAGACTGGAGTGTACATCACACATGATAACACAGACTGGAGTGTACATCACACACGATAACACAGACTGGAGTGTACATCTCACTCGATAACACAGGCTGGAGTGTACATCACACACGATAACACAGACTGGAGTCTACATCACACACGATAACACAGACTGGAGTGTACATCACTCACAATGCCACAGAAGGGAGTGCACATCACACACAATGACACAGACTGGAGTGTACATCACACACGATAACACAGACTGGAGTCTACATCACACACGATAACACAGACTGGAGTGTACATCACGCACTATAACACAGACTAGAGTGTACATCACACAGGATAACAAAGACTGGAATGTACATCACACTCGATAACACAGGCTGGAGTGTACATCACACATGATAACACATGCTGGAGTGCATATCACACACGATAACACAGACTGGAGTGTACAAAACACACGATAACACAGACTGGAGTGCACATCACACACACGAACACAGTCTGTAGTGTACAACACTCACGGGAGTGTACAACAGGCACAATAACACAGGCTGGCGTGTACATCAAACACGATAACATCGGCTGGAGTGTTCATCTCACATGATAACACAGAGTGGAGTGTACATCACGCAAGATACCACAGACTGGAGTGTACATCACAAATGATAACACAGACTGGAGTGTACATCACACATGATAACACAGACTGGAATACTATACAAATGATAACACAGACTGGAGTGCACATCACACACGATAACACAGACTGGAGTGTACATCACACACGATAACACAGACTGGAGTGTACATCACACGCAATAACACAGACTGGAGTGTACATCACACACGATAACACAGACTGGAGTGTACATCACACACAATAACACAGACTGGAGTATACAACACACACGATAACACAGACTAGGGTGTACATCACTCACAATGGCACAGAAGGAAGTGTACATCATACACGATAACACAGACTGGAGTGTACATCACAGACGATAACACAGACTGGAGTTTACATCACACACGATAACACAGACTGGAGTGTACATCACACACGATAACACCAGCAGGAGTGTACATCACACACAATAACACAGACTGGAGTGTACATCACACAAGATAACACAGACTGCAGTGTACATCACAAACGATAACACAGGCTGGAATGTACATCACACACGATAACAGACTGGAGTGTACATCACACACGATACAACAGACTGGAGTGTACATCACACTCGATAACACAGGCTGGAGTGTACATCACACACGATAACACAGGCTGGAGTGTATATCACACACGATAACACAGACTGGAGTGTACAAAACACACGATAACACAGACTGGAGTGCACATCACACACGATACCACCGACTGGAGTGTACAAAACACATGATAACACAGAGTGGAGTGTACATCACACACGATAACACAGACTGGAGTGCACATCACACACGATAACACAGACTGGAGTATTTTACAAATGATAACACAGACTGGAGTGTACATCACACATGATAACACAGAATGGAGTGTACATCACACACGATAACACAGACTGGACTGTACATCACACTTGATAACACAGGCTGGAGTCTACATCACACACGATAACACAGACTGGAGTGTACATCACACAGTGTAACACAGACTGGAGTGTATATCACACTCGATAACACAGGCTGGAGTGTACATCACACATGATAACACATGCTGGAGTGCATATCACACACGATAACACAGACTGGAGTGTACAAAACACACGATAACACAGACTGGAGTGCACATCACACACAATAACACAGTCTGTAGTGTACAACACTCACGGGAGTGTACAACAGGCACGATAACACAGGCTGGCGTGTACATCAAACACGATAACATCGGCTGGAGTGTACATCACACATGATAACACAGAGTGGAGTGTACATCACACACGATAACACAGACTGGAGTGTATATCACACACGATAACACAGACTGGAATATTATACAAATGATAACACGGACTGGAGTGTACATCACACACGATAACACAGACTGGAGTGTACATCACACATGATAACACAGACTGGAGTGTACATCACACTCGATAACACAGGCTGGAGTGTACATCACACACGGTAACACAGGCTGGAGTGTATATCACTCACGATAACACAGACTGGAGTGTACAAAACACACGATAACACAGACTGGAGTGCACATCAAACACGATACCACAGACTGGAGTGTACAAAACACATGATAACACAGAGTGGAGCGTACATCACACACGATAACACAGACTGGAGTGTACATCACACACGATAACACAGACTGGAGTATTATACAAATGATAACACAGACTGGAGTGTACATCACACATGATAACACAGACTGGACTGTACATCACACACGATAACACAGACTGGAGTGTACATCACACTCGATAACACAGGCTGGAGTGTAGATCACACACGATAACACAGGCTGGAGTGTATATCACACACGATGACACAGACTGGAGTGCACAAAACACACGATAACACAGACTGGAGTGCACATCACACACGACACCACAGACTGGAGTGTACATCACACATGATAAGACAGGCTGGAGTGTACACCACACATTATCAGACAGACTGGAACGTACATCACACACGATAACACAGGCTGGAGTGTACATCAAACATGATAACACCGGCTGGAGTGTACATCACACATGATAACACAGACTGGAGTGTACATCATACAAGATAACACAGACTGGAGTGTACATCACAAACGATAACACAGGATGGAGTGTACATCAAACAGGATAACACAGGCTGGAGTGTACAGCACACTCGATAACACAGGCTGGAGTGTACATCACAAACGATAACACAGACTGGGATGTACATCACACATGATAACACAGGCTGGAGTGTACATCACACACGATAACACACTAGAGTGTACATCACACACGATAACACAGACTGGAGTGTACATCACACATGATAACACAGAGTGGAGTGTACATCACATGCAATAAATCAGACTGGAGTGTACATCACACACGATAACACAGACTGGAGTGCACATCACACACTATAACACAAACTGGAGTGTACATCACACACGATAACACAGACGGGAGTTTACATCACACACGATAACACAGACTGGAGTGTACATCACACACAATAACACAGACTAGAGTGCACATCACACACGATAACACAGACTGGCGTGTACAGAAGACAGGATAACACAGACTGGAGTGCACATCACACACTATAACACAGGCTGGAGTGTACATCACACACGATAACACAGACGGTAGTTTACATCACACACGATAACACAGACTAGAGTGTACATCACTCACAATGCCACAGAAGGAAGTCTACATCATACACGATAACACAGGCTGGAGTGTATATCACACATGATAACACAGACTGGAGTGTACAAAACACACGATAACACAGACTGGAGTGCACAGCACACACGATACCACAGACTGGAGTGTACATCAGACACAATAACACAGACTGCAGTGTACATCACACAGGATACCACGGACTGGAGTGTACATCACACACGATAAATTAGACTGGAGTGCACATCACACAAGATAACACAGACAGGAGTGTACATCACACACGATTACAGGGACTGGAGTGTACATCACACACGATAACACAGACTGGATTGTACATCACACACGATAACACAGACTGGAGTGTACATCAAACACGAAAACACCGGCTGGAGTGTACATCACACACGATAACACTGACTGGAGTGTACGTCACACACGATAACACAGACTGGAGTGTACATCACACACAATAACACAGACTGTAGTGTACAACACTCATGGGAGTGTAGAACACACACGATAACACAGACTGGAGTGTACATCACACAAGATAGTACAGACTGGAGTGTACATCACAAATGATAACACAGGATGGAGTGTACATCATATAGTATAACACAGGCTGGAGTGTACAGCACAATCGATAACACAGGCTGGAGTGTTTATCACACACGATAACACAGACTGGAGTGTACATCACACAGGATAACACAGGCTGGAGGGTACATCACACTCGATAACACAGTCTGGAGTGTACAACTCTCACGGGATTGTACAATAGACAGGATAACAAAGGATGGAGTGTACATCAAACAGGATAACACAGGCTGGAGTGTACAGCACACTCGATAACACAGGCTGGAGTGTACATCACAAACGATAACACAGACTGGGATGTACATCACACACGATAACACAGGCTGGAGTGTATATCAGACACGATAACAGACTAGAGTGTACAACACACACGATAACACAGACTGGAGTGTAAATCACACATGATAACAGAGAGTGGAGTGTACATCACACAAGATAAATCAGGCTGGAGTGTACATCACACACGATAACACAGACTGGAATGTACATAATACAAGATAACACAGACTGGCATGCACATCACACACTATAACACAGACTGGACTGTACATCACACACGATAACACAGGCTGGAGTGTACATCACACACGATAACACAGACTGGGATGTACATCACACATGATAACTCAGGCTCGAGTGTACAACACACACGATAACACAGACTAGAGTGTACATCACACACAAAATCACAGACTGGAGTGTACATCACACCCGATAACACAGACTGGAGTGTACATCACTAACAATAACACAGGCTGGAGTATACATCACACACGATAACACAGACGGGAGTTTATATCACACACGATAACACAGACTGGAGTGTACATCACAGACGATAACACAGACTGGAGTGTACATCACACACGATAACACAGGCTGGAGTGTATATCACACACGATAACACAGATTGGAGTGTAAATCACACATGATAACACAGGCTGGAGTGAACAACACATACGATAACACAGGCTTGAGTGTACATCACACACGATAACACAGACTGGAGTGTACAACACACACGTTAACACAGGCTGGATTGTACATCACACACGATAACACAGGCTGGTGTGTACATCACTCACAATGCCACAGAAGGGAATGTACATCACACACGATAACACAGACTGGAGTGTACATCACACACAATAACACAGATTGGAGTGTACATCACACACGGTAACACAGACTGAAGTGTACATCATTCACGATAACACAGGCTGGAGTGTACATCACAGACGGTAACACATGATGACGTGTACATCACACAGGATAAGATAGGCTGGAGTGTACATCGCACATGACAAAACTGACTGGAGTGTATATCACACAAGATAACACAGACTGGAGTGTACATCACACACGATAATACAGACTGGAGTGTACAACACACACGATAACATAGGCTGGAGTGTACATCACACACGATAACACAGACTGGAGTGTATATCACACACGATAACACAGACTGGAGTATTATACAAATGATAACACAGACTGGAGTGTTCATCACACACGATAACACAGACTGGAGTGTACATCACACACGATAACACAGACTGGAGTGTACATCACACTCGATAACACAGGCTGGACTGTAGATCACACACGATAACACAGGCTGGAGTGTATATCACACACGATAACACAGACTGGAGTGTACTAAACACACGATAACACAGACTGGAGTGCACATCACACACGATACCACAGACTGGAGTGTACAAAACACATGATAACACAGAGTGGAGTGTACATCACACACGATAACACAGACTAGAGTGTACATCACACACGATAACACAGACTGGAGTATTATACAAATGATAACACAGACTGGAGTGTTCATCACACACGATAACACAGACTGGAGTGCACATCACACACGATACCACAGACTGGAGTGTACAAAACACATGATAACACAGAGTGGAGTGTGCATCACACTCGATAACACAGGCTGGAGTGTACATCACACACGATAACACAGGCTGGAGTGTTTTTCACACACGATAACACAGACTGGAGTGTACAAAACACATGATAACACAGACTGGAGTGCACATCACACACGACACCACAGACTGGAGTGTACATCACACACGATAACACGGACTGGAGTGTACATCACACACGATAAGACAGGCTGGAGTGTACATCACACATGATTAGACGGACTGGAACGTACATCACACACGATAACACAGGCTGGAGTGTACATCAAACATGATAACACCGGCTGGAGTGTACATCACACACGATAACACAGACTGGAGTGTACATCACACAAGATAACACAGACTGGAGTGTACATCACAAACGATAACACAGGATGGAGTGTACATCAAACAGGATAACACAGCTGGAGTGTACAGCACACTCGATAACACAGGCTGGAGTGTACATCACACATGATAACACAGGCTGGAGTGTATGTCACACATGACAACACAGACTGGAGTGTACATCACACACGATAACAAGGGCTGGAGTATACATCACACAGGATAACACAGGCTGGAGTGCAAATCACACTCAATAACACAGACTGTAGTGTACAACTCTCACGGGAGTTTACAACAGACAGGATAACACAGGATGGAGTGTACATCAAACAGGATAACACAGGCTGGAGTGTACAGCACACTCGATAACACAGGCTGGAGTGTACATCACAAACGATAACACAGACTGGGATGTACATCACACATGATAACACAGGCTGGAGTGTACATCACACACAATAAATCAGACTGGAGTGTACATCACACACGATAACACAGACTGGAGTGCACATCACACACTATAACACAGACTGGAGTGTACATCACACACGATAACACAGACGGGAGTTTACATCACACACGATAACACAGACTGGAGTGTACATCACACACGATAACACAGACTAGAGTGCACATCACACACGATAACACAGACTAGAGTGTACATCACACAGGATAACATAGGCTGGAGTGTACATCACACACAATAAAACAGACTGGAGTGTAAATCACACAAGATAACACAGACTGGAGTGTACATCACACATGATAACACAGACTGAAGTGTAAATCACGCACGATAACACAGGCTGGAGAGTACATCACACACGATAACACAGACTGGAGTGTAAATCACACACGATAACTCAGGCTGGAGTGTACAACACACACGATAACACAGGCTGGAGTGTACATCACACACGATGACACAGACTGGAGTGTACATCACACACGATAACACAGACAGGAGAGTAAATCACACACGATAACACAGGCTGGAGTGTACAACACACACAATAACACAGGCTGGAGTGCACATCACACACGATAACAGACTGGAGTGTACATCACACACAATAACACAGACTGGAGTGTACATCACACATGATAACACAGACTGAAGTGTACATCACACACAATAACACAGACTGAAGTGTACATCACACACTATAACTCAGATTGGAGTGTACATCACACACGATAACAGACTGGAGTGTACATCAAACATTATAACACAGACTGCAGTGTACATCACAGATGATAACACAGACTGGAGCATACATCACACACGATAACCCAGACTGGAGTGTACATCACACACGACAACACAGACTGGAGTGTACATAAGGCAAGATAACACAGACTGGCATGCTTATCACACACAATAACACAGACTGGAGTAAACATCACACACGATAACACAGACTAGAGTGTACATCACTCACAATGCCACAGAAGGAAGTGTACATCATACACGATAACACAGGCTGGAGTGTATATCACACACGATAACACAGACTGGAGTGTACAAAACACACGATAACACAGACTGGAGTGCACATCACACACGATACCACAGACTGGAGTGTACATCAGACACAATAACACAGACTGCAGTGTACATCACACAGGATATCACGGACTGGAGTGAACATCACACACGATTAGACGGACTGGAGGGTACATCACACACGCTAACACGGACTGGAGTGTACATCACACACGATAAGACAGGCTGGAGTGTACATCACACATGATAAAACTGACTGGAGTGTACGTCACACACGATAACACAGGATGGAGTGTACATCACACACAATAACACAGACTGTAGTGTACAACACTCACGGGAGTGTACAACACATGCGATAACACAGACTGGAGTGTACATCACACAATATAGTACAGACTGGAGTGTACATCACAAATGATAACACAGGATGGAGTGTACATCATATAGTATAACACAGGCTGGAGTGTACAGCAAAATCGATAACACAGGCTGGAGTGTTTATCACACATGATAACACAGACTGGAGTGTACATCACACACGATAACAAGGGCTGGAGTATACATCACACAGGATAACACAGGCTGGAGGGTACATCACACTCGATAACACAGTCTGGAGTGTACAACTCTCACGGGATTGTACAACAGACAGGATAACAAAGGATGGAGTGTACATCAAACAGGATAACACAGGCTGGAGTGTACAGCACACTCGATAACACAGGCTGGAGTGTACATCACAAACGATAACACAGACTGGGATGTACATCACACACGATAACATAGACTGGAGTGTACATCATACACGAAAGCTCAGAGTGGAGTGTACATCACACAGGACAAATCAGACTGGAGTGCACATCACACACGATAACACAGGCTGGAGTGTACATCACACACGATAACACAGACTGGGATGTACATCACACATGATAACTCAGGCTCGAGTGTACAACACACACGATAACACAGTCTAGAGTGTACATCACACACGAAATCACAGACTGGAGTGTCCATCACACCCGATAACACAGACTGGAGTGTACATCACTAACAATAACACAGGCTGGAGTATACATCACACACGATAACACAGGCTGGAGTATACATCACACATGATAACACAGACTGGAGTGTACATCACACACGATAACACAGGCTAGAGTGTACATCACACACGATAACACAGACGGGAGTTTATATCACACACGATAACACAGACTGGAGTGTACATCACAGACGATAACACAGACTAGAGTGTACATCACACAGGATAACACACACTGGAGTGTACATCACACACGATAACACAGACTGGAGTGTAAATCACACACGATAACACAGGCTGGAGTGTACAACACATACGATAACACAGGCTGGAGTGTACATCACACACGATAACACAGACTGGAGTAAACAACACACACGTTAACACAGGCTGGATTGTACATCACACACGATAACACAGGCTGTTGTGTACATCACTCACAATGCCACAGAAGGGAATGTACATCACACACGATAACACAGACTGGAGTGTACATCACACACGGTAACACAGACTGAAGTGTACATCATTCACGATAACACAGGCTGGAGTGTACATCACAGACGGTAACACAGACTGGAGTGTACAGCACAAAGGATAACACAGGCTGGAGTGTACAACACACACGATAACACAGGCTGGAGTGTACATCACACACGATAACACAGACTGGAGTGTACAGCACAAAGATAACACAGACTGGAGTGTACATCACACACGATAACACAGACAGGAGAGTACATCACACATGATAACTCAGACTGGAGTGTACATCACACACGATAACAGACTGGAGCGTACATCACACATGATAACACAGACTGGAGTGTACACCACGCATGATAACACAGACTGAAGTGTACATCACACATGATAACACAGACTGGAGTGTACATCACACATGATAACAGATACTGGAGTGTACATCACACATGATAACACAGACTGCAGTGTACATCACACACGATAACACAGACTGCAGTCTACATCACACACGATAACACAGACTGGAGCATACATCACACATGATAACCCAGACTGGAGTGTACATCACACACGATAACACAGACTGGAGTGTACATAAGACAAGATAACACAGTCTGGCATGCACATCACACACTATAACACGGACTGGAGTGTACATCACACATGTTAACACAGACTGGAGTGTACATAAGACAAGATAACACAGCCTGGCATGCATATCACACACTATAACACAGACTGGAGTGTACATGATACACGATAACACAGAGTGGAGTGTACATCACACACGATAACACAGGCTGGAGTGTACATCACACACGATAACAGACTAGAGTGTACAACACACACGATAACACAGGCTGGATTGTGCATCACACACGATTACAAAGACTGGAGTGTGCTTCACACATGATAAAACAGACTGGAAGGTGCATCACTCACGATAACACAGGCTGGAGTGCACATCACTCACAAATCCACAGAAGGGAGTTTACGTCACACACGATAACACAGACTGGAGTGTACATCACACACGATAACACAGACTGGAGTATTATACAAATGATAACACAGACTGGAGTGTACATCACACACGATAACACAGACTGGAGTGTACATCACACACGATAACAGAGGCTGGAGTGTACATCACACGCAATAACACAGACTGGAGTATACATCACACACGATAACACAGACTGGAGTGTACATCACACATGATAACACAGGCTGGAGTATACATCAAACACGATAAACAGACTAGAGTGTACATCACTCACAATGCCACAGAAGGGAGTGCACATCACGCACAATAACACAGACTGGAGTGTACATCACACACGAAAACACAGACTGGAGTCTACATCACACACGATAACACAGACTGGAGTGTACATCACACACGATAACACAGACTAGAGTGTACATCACACAGGATAACACAGACTGGAGTGTACATCACACTCGATAACACAGGCTGGAGTGTACATCACACACGATAACAGATGCTGGAGTGCATATCACACACGATAACACAGACTGGAGTGTACAAAACACCCGATAACACAGACTGGAGTGCACATCACACACAATAACACAGACTGTAGTGTACAACACTCACGGGAGTGTACAACAGGCACGATAACACAGGCTGGCGTGTACATCAAACACGATAACATCGGCTGGAGTGTACATCACACATGATAACACAGACTGGAGTGTACATCACGCAAGATAACACAGACTGGAGTGTACATCACAAACGATAACACAGACTGGAGTGTACATCACACATGATAACACAGACTGGAGTATTATACAAATGATAACACAGACTGGAGTGTACCTCACACACGATAACACAGACTGGAGTGTACATCACACATGATAACACAGACTGGAGTGTACAACACACACGATAACACAGGCTGGAGTGCACATCACACACGATAACACAGACTGGAGTGTACATCACACAGGATAACACAGGCTGGAGTGTACAACACACGCGATAACACAGGCTGGAGTGTACATCATACACGATAACACAGACTGGAGTGTCCAGCACAAAGATAACACAGACTGGAGTGTACATCACACAAGATAACACAGACAGGAGAGTACATCACACACGATAATTCAGACTGGAGTGTACATCACACACGATAACAGACTGGAGTGTACATCACACACGATAACACAGACTGGAGTGCACACCACGCACGATAACACAGACTGAAGTGTACATCACACATGATAACACAGGCTGGAGAGTACATCACACACGATAACAGATACTGGAGTGTACATCACACATGATAACACAGACTGCAGTGTACATCATACACGATAACACAGACTGCAGTGTACATCACACACGATAACACAGACTGGAGCATACATCACACATGACAACCCAGACTGGAGTGTCCATCACACACGATAACACAGACTGGAGTGTACATAAGACAAGATACCACAGTCTGGCATGCACATCACACACTACAACACAGACTGGAGTGTACATCACACAGGTTAGCACAGACTGGAGTGTACATAAGACAAGATAACACAGACTGGCGTGCATATCACACACTATAACACAGACTGGAGTGTACATGATACACGATAACACAGAGTGGAGTGTACATCACACACGATAACACAGGCTGGAGTGTACATGACACACGATAAAACAGACTGGACTGTACATCACACACGATAACACAGGCTGGAGTGTACATCACTCACAAAGCCACAGAAGGGAGTGTACGTCACACACGATAACACAGACTGGAGTGTACATCACACACGATAACACAGACTGGAGTGTACATCACAAACGATAACACAGACTGGAGTGTACATCACACATGATAACACAGACTGGAGTATTATACAAATGATAACACAGACTGGAGTGTACCTCACACACGATAACACAGACTGGAGTGTACATCACACATGATAACACAGGCTGGAGTGTACAACACACACGATAACACAGGCTGGAGTGCACATCACACACGATAACACAGACTGGAGTGTACATCACACAGGATAACACAGGCTGGAGTGTACAACACACGCGATAACACAGGCTGGAGTGTACATCATACACGATAACACAGACTGGAGTGTCCAGCACAAAGATAACACAGACTGGAGTGTACATCACACAAGATAACACAGACAGGAGAGTACATCACACACGATAATTCAGACTGGAGTGTACATCACACACGATAACAGACTGGAGTGTACATCACACACGATAACACAGACTGGAGTGCACACCACGCACGATAACACAGACTGAAGTGTAAATCACACATGATAACACAGGCTGGAGAGTACATCACACACGATAACAGATACTGGAGTGTACATCACACATGATAACACAGACTGCAGTGTACATCATACACGATAACACAGACTGCAGTGTACATCACACACGATAACACAGACTGGAGCATACATCACACATGACAACCCAGACTGGAGTGTCCATCACACACGATAACACAGACTGGAGTGTACATAAGACAAGATACCACAGTCTGGCATGCACATCACACACTACAACACAGACTGGAGTGTACATCACACAGGTTAGCACAGACTGGAGTGTACATAAGACAAGATAACACAGACTGGCGTGAATATCACACACTATAACACAGACTGGAGTGTACATGATACACGATAACACAGAGTGGAGTGTACATCACACACGATAACACAGGCTGGAGTGTACATGACACACGATAACAGACTAGAGTGTACAACACACACGATAACACAGACTGGATTGTACATCACACACAATTACACAGACTGGAGTGTGCTTCACACACGATAAAACAGACTGGACTGTACATCAAACACGATAACACAGGCTGGAGTGTACATCACTCACAAAGCCACAGAAGGGAGTGTACGTCACACACGATAACACAGACTGGAGTGTACATCACACACGATAACACAGACTGGAGTGTACATCACACACGATAACACAGACTGGAGTATACATCACACACGATAACACAGACTGGAGTGTACATCACACACGATAACACAGACTAGAGTGTACATCACACAGGATAACACAGACTGGAGTGTACATCACACTCGATAACACAGGCTGGAGGGTACATCACACACGATAACACATGCTGGAGTGCATATCACACACGATAACACAGACTGGAGTGTACTAAACACACGATAACACAGACTGGATTGCACATCACACACAATAACACAGACTGCAGTGTACAACACTCACGGGAGTGTACAACAGGCACGATAACACAGGCTGGCGTGTACATCAAACACGATAACATCGGCTGGAGTGTACATCACACATGATAACACAGACTGGTGTGTACATCACGCAAGATAAACAGACTGGAGTGTACATCACAAATGATAACACAGACTGGAGTGTACATCACACATGATAACACAGACTGGAGTACTATACAAATGATAACAGAGACTGGAGTGTACATCACACACGATAACACAGACTGGAGTGTACATCACACACGATAACACAGACTGGAGTGTACAACACACACGTTAACACAGGCTGGATTGTACATCACACACGATAACACAGGCTGGTGTGTACATCACTCACAATGCCACAGAAGGGAATGTACATCACACACGATAACACAGACTGGAGTGTACATCACACACGATAACACAGACTGAAGTGTACATCATTCACGATAACACAGGCTGGAGTGTACATCACAGACGGTAACACATGATGACGGGTACATCACACAGGATAAGATAGGCTGGAGTGTACATCGCACACGACAAAACTGACTGGAGTGTATATCACACAAGATAACACAGACTGGAGTGTACATCACACACGAAAACAGACTGGAGTGTACATCACACATGATAACACAGACTGGAGTGTACACCACGCATGATAACACAGACTGAAATGTACATCACACACGATAACACAGACTGGAGTGTACAACACACACGATAACACAGGCTGGAGTGTAAATCAGACACGATAACACAGACTGGAGTGTATATCACACAGGATAACACAGGCTGGAGTGTACAACACACACGATAACAAAGGCTGGAGTGTACATCACACACGATAACTCAGACTGGAGTGTACATCACACACGAAAACAGACTGGAGTGTACATCACACATGATAACACAGACTGGAGTGTACACCACGCATGATAACACAGACTGGAGAGTACATTACACATGATAACCCAGACTGGAGTGTACATAAGACAAGATAACACCGTCTGGCATGCACATCACACACTATAACACAGACTGGAGTGTACATCACACATGTTAACACAGACTGGAGTGTACATAAGACAAGATAACACAGACTGGCGTGCATATCACACACTATAACACAGACTGGAGTGTACATGGTACACGATAAGACAGAGTGGAGTGTACATCACACACGATAACACAGGCTGGAGTGTACATCACACATGATAACAGACTAGAGTGTACAACACACACGATAACACAGGCTGGATTCTACATCACACACGATTACACAGACTGGAGTGTGCTTCACGCATGATAAAACAGACTGGACTGTACATCACTCACGATAACACAGGCTGGAGTGCACATCACTCACAAAGCCACAGAAGGGAGTTTACGTCACACACGATAACACAGACTGGAATGAACATCACACACGATAACACAGACTGGAGTGTACATCACACACGATAACACAGACTGGAGTATTATACAATTGATAACACGGACTGCAGTCTACATCACACACGATAACACAGACTGGAGCATACATCACACATGATAACCCAGACTGGAGTGTACATCACACACGATAACACAGACTGGAGTGTACATAAGACAAGATAACACCGTCTGGCATGCACATCACACACTATAACACAGACTGGAGTGTACATCACACATGTTAACACAGACTGGAGTGTACATAAGACAAGATAACACAGACTGGCGTGCATATCACACACTATAACACAGACTGGAGTGTACATGGTACACGATAAGACAGAGTGGAGTGTACATCACACACGATAACACAGGCTGGAGTGTACATCACACATGATAACAGACTAGAGTGTACAACACACACGATAACACAGGCTGGATTCTACATCACACACGATTACACAGACTGGAGTGTGCTTCACGCATGATAAAACAGACTGGACTGTACATCACTCACGATAACACAGGCTGGAGTGCACATCACTCACAAAGCCACAGAAGGGAGTTTACGTCACACACGATAACACAGACTGGAATGAACATCACACACGATAACACAGACTGGAGTGTACATCACACACGATAACACAGACTGGAGTATTATACAATTGATAACACAGACTGGAGTGTACATCACACACGATAACACAGACTGGAGTGTACATCACTCACGATAACAGAGGCTGGAGTGTACATCACATGCAATAACACAGACTGGAGTGTATATCACACATGATAACACAGACTGGAGTGCACATCACACACTATAACACAGACTGGAGTGTACATGGTACACGATAACACAGAGTGGAGTGTACATCACACACGATAACACAGGCTGGAGTGTACATCACACACGATAACAGACTAGAGTGTACAACACACACGATAACACAGGCTGGATTGTACATCACACACGATTACACAGACTGGAGTGTGCTTCACACATGATAAAACAGACTGGACTGTACATCACTCACGATAACACAGGCTGGAGTGCACATCACTCACAAAGCCACAGAAGGGAGTTTACGTCACACACGATAACACAGACTGGAATGTACATCACACACGATAACACAGACTGGAGTGTACATCACACACGATAACACAGACTGGAGTATTATACAATTGATAACACAGACTGGAGTGTACATCACACACGATAACACAGACTGGAGTGTACATCACTCACGATAACAGAGGCTGGAGTGTACATCACATGCAATAACACAGACTGGAATGTATATCACACACGATAACACAGACTGGAGTGCACATCACACATGAAAACACAGGCTGGAGTATACATCAAACACGATAAACAGACTAGAGTGTACATCACTCACAATGCCACAGAAGGGAGTGCACATCACACACAATAACACAGACTGGAGTGTGCATCACACACGATAACACAGACTGGAGTCTACATCACACACGATAACACAGACTGGAGTGTACATCACACACGATAACACAGACTGGAGTGTACATCACGCAAGATAACACAGACTGGAGTGTACATCACAAACGATAACACAGGCTGGAGTGTACATCACACATGATAACACAGACTGGAGTGTACATCACACGTGATAACACAGACTGGAGTGTACAACACACACGATAACACAGGCTGGAGTGTACATCACACACGATAACACAGACTGGAGTGTACATCACACAGGATAACACAGGCTGGAGTGTACAACACACACGATAACACAGGCTGGAGTGTACATCATACACGATAACACAGACTGGAGTGTACAGCACAAAGATAACACAGACTGGATTGTACATCACACAAGATAACACAGACAGGAGAGGACATCACACACGATAACTCAGACTGGAGTGTACATCATACACGATAACAGACTGGAGTGTACATCACACATGATAACACAGACTGGAGTGTACACCACGCACGATAACAGAGACTGAAGTGTACATCACACATGATAACACAGTCTGGAGAGTACATCACACACGATAACAGATACTGGAGTATACATCACACATGATAACACAGACTGCAGTGAACATCACACACGATAACACAGACTGCAGTGTACATCACACACGATAACACAGACTGGAGCATACATCACACATGACAACCCAGACTGGAGTGTACATCACACACGATAACACAGACTGGAGTGTACATAAGACAAGATAACACAGTCTGGCATGCACATCACACACTATAACACAGACTGGAGTGTACATCACACAGGTTAGCACAGACTGGAGTGTGCATAAGACAAGATAACACAGACTGGCGTGCATATCACACACTATAACACAGACTGGAGTGTACATGATACACGATAACACAGAGTGGAGTGTACATCACACACGATAACACAGGCTGGAGTTTACATGACACACGATAACAGACTGGAGTGTACAACACACACGATAACACAGACTGGATTGTACATCACACACAATTACACAGACTGGAGTGTGCTTCACACACGATAAAACAGACTGGACTGTACATCACACACGATAACACAGGCTGGAGTGTACCTCACTCACAAAGCCACAGAAGGGAGTGTACGTCACACAAGATAACACAGACTGGAGTGTACATCACACACGATAACACAGACTGGAGTGTACATCACACACGATAACACAGACTGGAGTATACATCACACACGATAATACAGACTGGAGTGTACATCACACACGATAACACAGACTAGAGTGTACATCACACAGGATAACACAGACTGGAGTGTACATCACACTCGATAACACAGGCTGGAGGGTACAAAACACATGATAACACAGACTGGATTGCACATCACACACAATAACACAGACTGTAGTGTACAACACTCACGGGAGTGTACAACAGGCACGATAACACAGGCTGGCGTGTACATCAAACACGATAACATCGGCTGGAGTGTACATCACACATGATAACAAAGACTGGTGTGTACATCACGCAAGATAACACAGACTGGAGTGTTCATCACAAACGATAACACAGACTGGAGTGTACATCACACATGATAACACAGACTGGAGTACTATACAAATGATAACACAGACTGGAGTGTACATCACACACGATAACACAGACTGGAGTGTACATCACACACGATAACACAGACTGGAGTGTACATCACACGCAATAACACAGACTGGAGTGTACATCACACACGATAACACAGACTGGAGTGTACATCACACACAATAACACAGACTGGAGCATACATCACACACGATAACACAGACTAGAGTGTACATCACTCACAATGCCACAGAAGGAAGTGTACATCATACACGATAAGACAGACTGGAGTGTGCATCACAGACGATAACACAGACTGGAGTTTACATCACACACGATAACAAAGACTGGAGTGTACATCACACACGATAACACCAGCAGGGGTGTACATCACACACGATAACACAGACTGGAGTGTACATCACACACGATAACACCAGCAGGAGTGTACATCACACACGATAACACAGACTGGAGTGTACATCACACACGATAACACAGACTGGAGTATACATCACACATGATAACACAGACTGGAGTGTACATCGCACACGATAACACAGACTAGAGTGTAAATCACACAGGATAACACAGACTGGAGTGTACATCACACTCGATAACACAGGCTGGAGGGTACATCACACACGATAACACATGCTGGAGTGCATATCACACACGATAACACAGACTGGAGTGTACAAAACACACGATAACACAGACTGAATTGCACATCACACACAATAACACAGACTGTAGTGTACAACACTCACGGGAGTGTACAACAGGCACGATAACACAGGCTGGCGTGTACATCAAACACGATAACATCGGCTGGAGTGTACATCACACATGATAACACAGACTGGTGTGTACATCACGCAAGATAACACAGACTGGAGTGTACATCACAAACGATAACACAGACTGGAGTGTACATCACACATGATAACACAGACTGGAGTACTATACAAATGATAACACAGACTGGAGAGTACATCACACACGATAACACAGACTGGAGTGTACATCACACACGATAACACAGACTGGAGTGTACATCACACGCAATAACACAGGCTGGAGTGTACATCACACACGATAACACAGACTGGAGTGTACATCACACACAATAACACAGACTGGAGTTTACATCACACACGATAACACAGACTAGAGTGTACATCACTCACAATGCCACAGAAGGAAGTGTACATCACAACGATAAGACAGACTGGAGTGTCCATCACAGACGATAACACAGACTGGAGTGTACATCACACACGATAACACAGACTGGAGTGTACATCACACAAGATAACAGACTGGAGCGTACATCACACATGATAACACAGACTGGAGTGTACACCACGCATGATAACACAGACTGAAGTGTACATCACACATGATAACACAGACTGGAGTGTACATCACACATGATAACAGATACTGGAGTGTACATCACACATGATAACACAGACTGCAGTGTACATCACACACGATAACACAGACTGCAGTCTACATCACACACGATAACACAGACTGGAGCATACATCACACATGATAACCCAGACTGGAGTGTACATCACACACGATAACACAGACTGGAGTGTACATAAGACAAGATAACACAGTCTGGCATGCACATCACACACTATAACACGGACTGGAGTGTACATCACACATGTTAACACAGACTGGAGTGTACATAAGACAAGATAACACAGCCTGGCATGCATATCACACACTATAACACAGACTGGAGTGTACATGATACACGATAACACAGAGTGGAGTGTACATCACACACGATAACACAGGCTGGAGTGTACATCACACACGATAACAGACTAGAGTGTACAACACACACGATAACACAGGCTGGATTGTGCATCACACACGATTACAAAGACTGGAGTGTGCTTCACACATGATAAAACAGACTGGAAGGTGCATCACTCACGATAACACAGGCTGGAGTGCACATCACTCACAAATCCACAGAAGGGAGTTTACGTCACACACGATAACACAGACTGGAGTGTACATCACACACGATAACACAGACTGGAGTATTATACAAATGATAACACAGACTGGAGTGTACATCACACACGATAACACAGACTGGAGTGTACATCACACACGATAACAGAGGCTGGAGTGTACATCACACGCAATAACACAGACTGGAGTATACATCACACACGATAACACAGACTGGAGTGTACATCACACATGATAACACAGGCTGGAGTATACATCAAACACGATAAACAGACTAGAGTGTACATCACTCACAATGCCACAGAAGGGAGTGCACATCACGCACAATAACACAGACTGGAGTGTACATCACACACGAAAACACAGACTGGAGTCTACATCACACACGATAACACAGACTGGAGTGTACATCACACACGATAACACAGACTAGAGTGTACATCACACAGGATAACACAGACTGGAGTGTACATCACACTCGATAACACAGGCTGGAGTGTACATCACACACGATAACAGATGCTGGAGTGCATATCACACACGATAACACAGACTGGAGTGTACAAAACACCCGATAACACAGACTGGAGTGCACATCACACACAATAACACAGACTGTAGTGTACAACACTCACGGGAGTGTACAACAGGCACGATAACACAGGCTGGCGTGTACATCAAACACGATAACATCGGCTGGAGTGTACATCACACATGATAACACAGACTGGAGTGTACATCACGCAAGATAACACAGACTGGAGTGTACATCACAAACGATAACACAGACTGGAGTGTACATCACACATGATAACACAGACTGGAGTATTATACAAATGATAACACAGACTGGAGTGTACCTCACACACGATAACACAGACTGGAGTGTACATCACACATGATAACACAGACTGGAGTGTACAACACACACGATAACACAGGCTGGAGTGCACATCACACACGATAACACAGACTGGAGTGTACATCACACAGGATAACACAGGCTGGAGTGTACAACACACGCGATAACACAGGCTGGAGTGTACATCATACACGATAACACAGACTGGAGTGTCCAGCACAAAGATAACACAGACTGGAGTGTACATCACACAAGATAACACAGACAGGAGAGTACATCACACACGATAATTCAGACTGGAGTGTACATCACACACGATAACAGACTGGAGTGTACATCACACACGATAACACAGACTGGAGTGCACACCACGCACGATAACACAGACTGAAGTGTACATCACACATGATAACACAGGCTGGAGAGTACATCACACACGATAACAGATACTGGAGTGTACATCACACATGATAACACAGACTGCAGTGTACATCATACACGATAACACAGACTGCAGTGTACATCACACACGATAACACAGACTGGAGCATACATCACACATGACAACCCAGACTGGAGTGTCCATCACACACGATAACACAGACTGGAGTGTACATAAGACAAGATACCACAGTCTGGCATGCACATCACACACTACAACACAGACTGGAGTGTACATCACACAGGTTAGCACAGACTGGAGTGTACATAAGACAAGATAACACAGACTGGCGTGCATATCACACACTATAACACAGACTGGAGTGTACATGATACACGATAACACAGAGTGGAGTGTACATCACACACGATAACACAGGCTGGAGTGTACATGACACACGATAAAACAGACTGGACTGTACATCACACACGATAACACAGGCTGGAGTGTACATCACTCACAAAGCCACAGAAGGGAGTGTACGTCACACACGATAACACAGACTGGAGTGTACATCACACACGATAACACAGACTGGAGTGTACATCACAAACGATAACACAGACTGGAGTGTACATCACACATGATAACACAGACTGGAGTATTATACAAATGATAACACAGACTGGAGTGTACCTCACACACGATAACACAGACTGGAGTGTACATCACACATGATAACACAGGCTGGAGTGTACAACACACACGATAACACAGGCTGGAGTGCACATCACACACGATAACACAGACTGGAGTGTACATCACACAGGATAACACAGGCTGGAGTGTACAACACACGCGATAACACAGGCTGGAGTGTACATCATACACGATAACACAGACTGGAGTGTCCAGCACAAAGATAACACAGACTGGAGTGTACATCACACAAGATAACACAGACAGGAGAGTACATCACACACGATAATTCAGACTGGAGTGTACATCACACACGATAACAGACTGGAGTGTACATCACACACGATAACACAGACTGGAGTGCACACCACGCACGATAACACAGACTGAAGTGTAAATCACACATGATAACACAGGCTGGAGAGTACATCACACACGATAACAGATACTGGAGTGTACATCACACATGATAACACAGACTGCAGTGTACATCATACACGATAACACAGACTGCAGTGTACATCACACACGATAACACAGACTGGAGCATACATCACACATGACAACCCAGACTGGAGTGTCCATCACACACGATAACACAGACTGGAGTGTACATAAGACAAGATACCACAGTCTGGCATGCACATCACACACTACAACACAGACTGGAGTGTACATCACACAGGTTAGCACAGACTGGAGTGTACATAAGACAAGATAACACAGACTGGCGTGAATATCACACACTATAACACAGACTGGAGTGTACATGATACACGATAACACAGAGTGGAGTGTACATCACACACGATAACACAGGCTGGAGTGTACATGACACACGATAACAGACTAGAGTGTACAACACACACGATAACACAGACTGGATTGTACATCACACACAATTACACAGACTGGAGTGTGCTTCACACACGATAAAACAGACTGGACTGTACATCAAACACGATAACACAGGCTGGAGTGTACATCACTCACAAAGCCACAGAAGGGAGTGTACGTCACACACGATAACACAGACTGGAGTGTACATCACACACGATAACACAGACTGGAGTGTACATCACACACGATAACACAGACTGGAGTATACATCACACACGATAACACAGACTGGAGTGTACATCACACACGATAACACAGACTAGAGTGTACATCACACAGGATAACACAGACTGGAGTGTACATCACACTCGATAACACAGGCTGGAGGGTACATCACACACGATAACACATGCTGGAGTGCATATCACACACGATAACACAGACTGGAGTGTACTAAACACACGATAACACAGACTGGATTGCACATCACACACAATAACACAGACTGCAGTGTACAACACTCACGGGAGTGTACAACAGGCACGATAACACAGGCTGGCGTGTACATCAAACACGATAACATCGGCTGGAGTGTACATCACACATGATAACACAGACTGGTGTGTACATCACGCAAGATAAACAGACTGGAGTGTACATCACAAATGATAACACAGACTGGAGTGTACATCACACATGATAACACAGACTGGAGTACTATACAAATGATAACAGAGACTGGAGTGTACATCACACACGATAACACAGACTGGAGTGTACATCACACACGATAACACAGACTGGAGTGTACAACACACACGTTAACACAGGCTGGATTGTACATCACACACGATAACACAGGCTGGTGTGTACATCACTCACAATGCCACAGAAGGGAATGTACATCACACACGATAACACAGACTGGAGTGTACATCACACACGATAACACAGACTGAAGTGTACATCATTCACGATAACACAGGCTGGAGTGTACATCACAGACGGTAACACATGATGACGGGTACATCACACAGGATAAGATAGGCTGGAGTGTACATCGCACACGACAAAACTGACTGGAGTGTATATCACACAAGATAACACAGACTGGAGTGTACATCACACACGAAAACAGACTGGAGTGTACATCACACATGATAACACAGACTGGAGTGTACACCACGCATGATAACACAGACTGAAATGTACATCACACACGATAACACAGACTGGAGTGTACAACACACACGATAACACAGGCTGGAGTGTACATCAGACACGATAACACAGACTGGAGTGTATATCACACAGGATAACACAGGCTGGAGTGTACAACACACACGATAACAAAGGCTGGAGTGTACATCACACACGATAACACAGACTGGAGTGTACAGCACAAAGATAACACAGACAGGAGTGTACATCACACACGATAACAGAGACAGGAGAGTACATCACACACGATAACTCAGACTGGAGTGTACATCACACACGAAAACAGACTGGAGTGTACATCACACATGATAACACAGACTGGAGTGTACACCACGCATGATAACACAGACTGAAATGTACATCACACATGATAACACAGACTGGAGAGTACATTACACACGATAACAGATACTGGATTGTACCTCACACACGATAACACGGACTGCAGTCTACATCACACACGATAACACAGACTGGAGCATACATCACACATGATAACCCAGACTGGAGTGTACATCACACACGATAACACAGACTGGAGTGTACATAAGACAAGATAACACCGTCTGGCATGCACATCACACACTATAACACAGACTGGAGTGTACATCACACATGTTAACACAGACTGGAGTGTACATAAGACAAGATAACACAGACTGGCGTGCATATCACACACTATAACACAGACTGGAGTGTACATGGTACACGATAAGACAGAGTGGAGTGTACATCACACACGATAACACAGGCTGGAGTGTACATCACACATGATAACAGACTAGAGTGTACAACACACACGATAACACAGGCTGGATTCTACATCACACACGATTACACAGACTGGAGTGTGCTTCACGCATGATAAAACAGACTGGACTGTACATCACTCACGATAACACAGGCTGGAGTGCACATCACTCACAAAGCCACAGAAGGGAGTTTACGTCACACACGATAACACAGACTGGAATGAACATCACACACGATAACACAGACTGGAGTGTACATCACACACGATAACACAGACTGGAGTATTATACAATTGATAACACAGACTGGAGTGTACATCACACACGATAACACAGACTGGAGTGTACATCACTCACGATAACAGAGGCTGGAGTGTACATCACATGCAATAACACAGACTGGAGTGTATATCACACATGATAACACAGACTGGAGTGCACATCACACACTATAACACAGACTGGAGTGTACATGGTACACGATAACACAGAGTGGAGTGTACATCACACACGATAACACAGGCTGGAGTGTACATCACACACGATAACAGACTAGAGTGTACAACACACACGATAACACAGGCTGGATTGTACATCACACACGATTACACAGACTGGAGTGTGCTTCACACATGATAAAACAGACTGGACTGTACATCACTCACGATAACACAGGCTGGAGTGCACATCACTCACAAAGCCACAGAAGGGAGTTTACGTCACACACGATAACACAGACTGGAATGTACATCACACACGATAACACAGACTGGAGTGTACATCACACACGATAACACAGACTGGAGTATTATACAATTGATAACACAGACTGGAGTGTACATCACACACGATAACACAGACTGGAGTGTACATCACTCACGATAACAGAGGCTGGAGTGTACATCACATGCAATAACACAGACTGGAATGTATATCACACACGATAACACAGACTGGAGTGCACATCACACATGAAAACACAGGCTGGAGTATACATCAAACACGATAAACAGACTAGAGTGTACATCACTCACAATGCCACAGAAGGGAGTGCACATCACACACAATAACACAGACTGGAGTGTGCATCACACACGATAACACAGACTGGAGTCTACATCACACACGATAACACAGACTGGAGTGTACATCACACACGATAACACAGACTGGAGTGTACATCACGCAAGATAACACAGACTGGAGTGTACATCACAAACGATAACACAGGCTGGAGTGTACATCACACATGATAACACAGACTGGAGTGTACATCACACGTGATAACACAGACTGGAGTGTACAACACACACGATAACACAGGCTGGAGTGTACATCACACACGATAACACAGACTGGAGTGTACATCACACAGGATAACACAGGCTGGAGTGTACAACACACACGATAACACAGGCTGGAGTGTACATCATACACGATAACACAGACTGGAGTGTACAGCACAAAGATAACACAGACTGGATTGTACATCACACAAGATAACACAGACAGGAGAGGACATCACACACGATAACTCAGACTGGAGTGTACATCATACACGATAACAGACTGGAGTGTACATCACACATGATAACACAGACTGGAGTGTACACCACGCACGATAACAGAGACTGAAGTGTACATCACACATGATAACACAGTCTGGAGAGTACATCACACACGATAACAGATACTGGAGTATACATCACACATGATAACACAGACTGCAGTGAACATCACACACGATAACACAGACTGCAGTGTACATCACACACGATAACACAGACTGGAGCATACATCACACATGACAACCCAGACTGGAGTGTACATCACACACGATAACACAGACTGGAGTGTACATAAGACAAGATAACACAGTCTGGCATGCACATCACACACTATAACACAGACTGGAGTGTACATCACACAGGTTAGCACAGACTGGAGTGTGCATAAGACAAGATAACACAGACTGGCGTGCATATCACACACTATAACACAGACTGGAGTGTACATGATACACGATAACACAGAGTGGAGTGTACATCACACACGATAACACAGGCTGGAGTTTACATGACACACGATAACAGACTGGAGTGTACAACACACACGATAACACAGACTGGATTGTACATCACACACAATTACACAGACTGGAGTGTGCTTCACACACGATAAAACAGACTGGACTGTACATCACACACGATAACACAGGCTGGAGTGTACCTCACTCACAAAGCCACAGAAGGGAGTGTACGTCACACAAGATAACACAGACTGGAGTGTACATCACACACGATAACACAGACTGGAGTGTACATCACACACGATAACACAGACTGGAGTATACATCACACACGATAATACAGACTGGAGTGTACATCACACACGATAACACAGACTAGAGTGTACATCACACAGGATAACACAGACTGGAGTGTACATCACACTCGATAACACAGGCTGGAGGGTACAAAACACATGATAACACAGACTGGATTGCACATCACACACAATAACACAGACTGTAGTGTACAACACTCACGGGAGTGTACAACAGGCACGATAACACAGGCTGGCGTGTACATCAAACACGATAACATCGGCTGGAGTGTACATCACACATGATAACAAAGACTGGTGTGTACATCACGCAAGATAACACAGACTGGAGTGTTCATCACAAACGATAACACAGACTGGAGTGTACATCACACATGATAACACAGACTGGAGTACTATACAAATGATAACACAGACTGGAGTGTACATCACACACGATAACACAGACTGGAGTGTACATCACACACGATAACACAGACTGGAGTGTACATCACACGCAATAACACAGACTGGAGTGTACATCACACACGATAACACAGACTGGAGTGTACATCACACACAATAACACAGACTGGAGCATACATCACACACGATAACACAGACTAGAGTGTACATCACTCACAATGCCACAGAAGGAAGTGTACATCATACACGATAAGACAGACTGGAGTGTGCATCACAGACGATAACACAGACTGGAGTTTACATCACACACGATAACAAAGACTGGAGTGTACATCACACACGATAACACCAGCAGGGGTGTACATCACACACGATAACACAGACTGGAGTGTACATCACACACGATAACACCAGCAGGAGTGTACATCACACACGATAACACAGACTGGAGTGTACATCACACACGATAACACAGACTGGAGTATACATCACACATGATAACACAGACTGGAGTGTACATCGCACACGATAACACAGACTAGAGTGTAAATCACACAGGATAACACAGACTGGAGTGTACATCACACTCGATAACACAGGCTGGAGGGTACATCACACACGATAACACATGCTGGAGTGCATATCACACACGATAACACAGACTGGAGTGTACAAAACACACGATAACACAGACTGAATTGCACATCACACACAATAACACAGACTGTAGTGTACAACACTCACGGGAGTGTACAACAGGCACGATAACACAGGCTGGCGTGTACATCAAACACGATAACATCGGCTGGAGTGTACATCACACATGATAACACAGACTGGTGTGTACATCACGCAAGATAACACAGACTGGAGTGTACATCACAAACGATAACACAGACTGGAGTGTACATCACACATGATAACACAGACTGGAGTACTATACAAATGATAACACAGACTGGAGAGTACATCACACACGATAACACAGACTGGAGTGTACATCACACACGATAACACAGACTGGAGTGTACATCACACGCAATAACACAGGCTGGAGTGTACATCACACACGATAACACAGACTGGAGTGTACATCACACACAATAACACAGACTGGAGTTTACATCACACACGATAACACAGACTAGAGTGTACATCACTCACAATGCCACAGAAGGAAGTGTACATCACAACGATAAGACAGACTGGAGTGTCCATCACAGACGATAACACAGACTGGAGTGTACATCACACACGATAACACAGACTGGAGTGTACATCACACAAGATAACACAGACTGCTGTGTACATCACAAACAATAACACAGGCTGGCATGTACATCACACGCAATAACAGACTGGAGTGTACATCACACACAATACCACAGACTGGGGTGTACATCACACTCGATAACACAGGCTGGAGTGTACATCACACCCGATAACACAGGTTGGATTGTATATCACACATGATAACACAGAGTGGAGTGTACATCACACACGATAACACAGACTGGAGTGTACATCACACACGATAACACAGACTGGAGTATTATACAAATGATAACACAGACTGGAGTGTACATCACACACGATAACACAGACTGGAGTGTACATCACACACGATAACACAGACTGGAGTGTACATCACACTCGATAACACAGGCTGGAGTGTACATCACACACGATAACACAGGCTGGAGTGTATATCACACACGATAACACAGACAGGAGTGTACAAAACACACAATAACACAGACTGGTGTGCACATCACACACGATACCACAGACTGGAGTGTACAAAACACACGATAACACAGAGTGGAGTGTACATCACACACGATAACACAGACTGGAGTGTACATCACACACAATAACACAGACTGGAGCATTATACAAATGATAACACAGACTGGAGTGTACATTACACACGATAACACAGACTGGAGTGTACATCACACACAATAACACAGACTGGAGTGTACATCACTCTCGATAACACAGGCTGGAGTGTACATCACACACGATAACACAGGCTGGAGTGTATATCACACACGATAACACAGACGGGAGTGTACAAAACACACGATAACACAGACTGGAGTGCACATCACACACGACACCACAGACTGGAGTGTACATCACACACGATTAGACGGACTGGAGTGTACATCACACACGATAACACGGACTGGAGTGTACATCACACATGATAACACCGGCTGGAGTGTACATCACACACGATAACACAGTCTGGAGTGTACATCACACAAGATAACACAGACTGGAGTGTACATCACAAATGATAACACAGGATGGAGTGTACATCAAACAGGATAACACAGCTGGAGTGTGCAGCACACTCGATAACACAGGCTGGAGTGTACATCACACATGATAACACAGGCTGCAGTGTATATCACACATGATAACACAGACTGGAGTGTACATCACACACGATAACAAGGGCTGGAGTATACATCACACAGGTTAACACAGGCTGGAGTGTAAATCACACTCAATAACACAGACTGTAGTGTACAACTCTCACGGGAGTTTACAACAGACAGGATAACACAGGATGGAGTGTACATCAAACAGGATAACACAGGCTGGAGTGTACAGCACACTCGATAACACAGGCTGGAGTGTACATCACAAACGATAACACAGACTGGGATGTACATCAAACACGATAACACAGGCTGGAGTGTACATCACACACGATAACACACTAGAGTGTACAACACACACGATAACACAGACTGGAGTGTACATCACACAAGATAACACAGAATGGAGTGTACATCACACACAATAAATCAGACTGGAGTGTACATCACACACGATAACACAGACTGGAGTGCACATCACACACTATAACACAGACTGGAGTGTACATCACACACGATAACACAGACGGGAGTTTACATCACACACGATAACACAGACTGGAGTGTACATCACACACGATAACACAGACTAGAGTGTACATAAGACAAGATAACACAGGCTGGAGTTCACATCATACACTATAACACAGGCTGGAGTGTACATCACACACGATAACACAGACAGGAGTGTACAACACACACAATAACACAGGCTGGAGTGTACATCACACACGATGACACAGACTGGAGTGTACATCACACACGATAACACAGACAGGAGAGTAAATCACACGCGATAACAGAGGCTGGAGTGTACAACACACACAATAACGCAGGCTGGAGTGTACATCACACACGATAACAGACTGGAGTGTACATCACACACAATAACAGACTGGAGTGTACATCACATATGATAACACAGACTGAAGTGTACATCACACACAATAACACAGACTGAAGTGTACATCACACACGATAACTCAGATTGGAGTGTACATCACACACGATAACAGACTGGAGTGTACATCAAACACTATAACACAGACTGCAGTGTACATCACACACGATAACACAGACTGGAGCGTACATCACACACGATAACCCAGACTGGAGTGTACATCACACACGATAACACAGACTGGAGTGCACATCACACGCAATAACACAGACTGGAGTGTACATCACACATGATAACACAGACTGGAGTGTACATCACACACAATAACACAGACTGGAGTGTACAGCACAAAGATAACACAGACTGGAGTGTACATCACACAAGATAACACAGACAGGAGAGTACATCACACACGATAACTCAGTCTGGAGTGTACATCACACACGATAACAGACTGGAGTGTACATCACACACGATAACACAGACTGGAGTGTACACCACGCATGATAACAGAGACTGAAGTGTACATCACACATGATAACACAGGCTGGAGAGTACATCACACACGATAACAGATACTGGAGTATACATCACACATGATAACACAGACTGCAGTGTACATCACACACGAGAACACAGACTGCAGTGTACATCACACACGATAACACAGACTGGAGCATACATCACACATGACAACCCAGACTGGAGTGTACATCACACACGATAACACAGACTGGAGTGTACATAAGACAAGATAACACAGTCTGGCATGCACATCACACACTATAACACAGACTGGAGTGTACATCACACAGGTTAGCACAGACTGGAGTGTACATGAGACAAGATAACACAGACTGGCGTGCATATCACACACTATAACACAGACTGGAGTGTACATGATACATGATATCACAGAGTGGAGTGTACATCACACACGATAACACAGGCTGGAGTTTACATGACACACGATAACAGACTGGAGTGTACAACACACACGATAACACAGACTGGATTGTACATCACACACAATTACACAGACTGGAGTGTGCTTCACACACGATAAAACAGACTGGACTGTACATCACACACGATAACACAGGCTGGAGTGTACCTCACTCACAAAGCCACAGAAGGGAGTGTACGTCACACAAGATAACACAGACTGGAGTGTACATCACACACGATAACACAGACTGGAGTGTACATCACACACGATAACACAGACTGGAGTATACATCACACACGATAACACAGACTGGAGTGTACATCACACACGATAACACAGACTAGAGTGTACATCACACAGGATAACACAGACTGGAGTGTACATCACACTCGATAACACAGGCTGGAGGGTACATCACACACGATAACACATGCTGGAGTGCATATCACACACGATAACACAGACTGGAGTGTACAAAACACACGATAACACAGACTGGATTGCACATCACACACAATAACACAGACTGTAGTGTACAACACTCACGGGAGTGTACAACAGGCACGATAACACAGGCTGGCGTGTACATCAAACACGATAACATCGGCTGCAGTGTACATCACACATGATAACACAGACTGGTGTGTACATCACGCAAGATAACACAGACTGGAGTGTACATCACAAACGATAACACAGACTGGAGTGTACATCACACATGATAACACAGACTGGAGTACTATACAAATGATAACACAGACTGGAGTGTACATCACACACTATAACACAGACTGGAGTGTACATCACACACGATAACACAAACTGGAGTGTACATCACACGCAATAACACAGACTGGAGTGTACATCACACATGATAACACAGATTGGAGTGTACATCACACACAATAACACAGACTGGAGCATACATCACACACGATAACACAGACTAGAGTGTACATCACTCACAATGCCACAGAAGGAAGTGTACATCATACACGATAAGACAGACTGGAGTGTGCATCACAGACGATAACACAGACTGGAGTTTACATCACACACGATAACAAAGACTGGAGTGTACATCACACACGATAACACCAGCAGGAGTGTACATCACACACGATAACACAGACTGGAGTGTACATCACACAAGATAACACAGACTGCTGTGTACATCACAAACAATAACACAGGCTGGCGTGTACATCACACGTGATAACAGACTGGAGTGTACATCACACACGATACCACAGACTGGAGTGTACATCACACTCGATAACACAGGCTGGAGTGTACATCACACCCGATAGTACAGGCTGGATTGTATATCACACATGATAACACAGAGTGGAGTGCACATCACACACGATAACACAGACTGGAGTGTACATCACACATGATAACACAGACTGGAGTATTATACAAATGATAACAGACTGGAGTGTACATCACACACAATAACGCAGACTGGAGTGTACATCACACACGATAACACAGACTGGAGTGTACATCACACTCGATAACACAGGCTGGAGTGTACATAAGACAAGATAACACAGTCTGGCATGCACATCACACACTATAACACAGACTGGAGTGTACATCACACAGGTTAGCACAGACTGGAGTGTACATAAGACAAGATAACACAGACTGGCGTGCATATCACACACTATAACACAGACTGGAGTGTACATGATACACGATAACACAGAGTGGAGTGTACATCACACACGATAACACAGGCTGGAGTGTACATGACACACGATAACAGACTAGAGTGTACAACACACACGATAACACAGACTGGATTGTACATCACACACAATTACACAGACTGGAGTGTGCTTCACACATGATAAAACAGACTGGACTGCACATCACACACGATAACACAGGCTGGAGTGTACATCGCTCACAAAGCCACAGAAGGGAGTGTACATCACACACGATAACACAGACTGGAGTGTAAATCACACACGATAACACAGACTGGAGTGTACATCACACACGATAACACAGACTGGAGTATACATCACACACGATAACACAGACTGGAGTGTACATCACACACGATAACACAGACTAGAGTTTACATCACACAGGATAACACAGACTGGAGTGTACATCACACTCGAGAACACAGGCTGGAGGGTACATCACACACGATAACACATGCTGGAGTGCATATCACACACGATAACACAGACTGGAGTGTACAAAACACACGATAACACAGACTGAATTGCACATCACACACAATAACACAGACTGTAGTGTACAACACTCACGGGAGTGTACAACAGGCACGATAACACAGGCTGGCATGTACATCAAACACGATAACATCGGCTGGAGTGTACATCATACATGATAACACAGACTGGTGTGTACATTACGCAAGATAACACAGACTGGAGTGTACATCACAAACGATAACACAGACTGGAGTGTACATCACACATGATAACACAGACTGGAGTACTATACAAATGATAACACAGACTGGAGTGTACATCACACACGATAACACAGACTGGAGTGTACATCACACACGATAACACAGACTGGAGTGTACATCACACGCAATAACACAGACTGGAGTGTACATCACACACGATAACACAGACTGGAGTGTACATCACACACAATAACACAGACTGGAGTATACATCACACACGATAACACAGACTAGAGTGTACATCACTCACAATGCCACAGATGGAAGTGTACATCATACACGATAAGACAGACTGGAGTGTACATCACAGACGATAACACAGACTGGAGTGTACATCACACACGATAACACAGACTGGAGTGCACATCACACAAGATAACACAGACTGCTGTGTACATCACAAACGACAACACAGGCTGGCGTGTACATCACACGCAATAACAGACTGGAGTGTACATCACACACGATACCACAGACTGGAGTGTACATCACACTCGATAACAGAGGCTGGAGTGTACATCACACCCGATAACACAGGTTGGATTGTATATCACACATGATAACACAGAGTGGAGTGTACATCACACACGATAACACAGACTGGAGTGTACATCACACACGATAACACAGACTGGAGTATTATACAAATCATAACACAGACTGGAGTGTACATCACACACAATAACACAGACTGGAGTGTACATCACACTCGATAACACAGGCTGGAGTGTACATCACACACGATAACACAGGCTGGAGTGTATATCACACACGATAACACAGACTGGAGTGTACAAAACACACAATAACACAGACTGGAGTGCACATCACACACGATACCACAGACTGGAGTGTACAAAACACACGATAACACAGAGTGGAGTGTACATCACACACGATAACACAGACTGGAGTGTACATCACACACAATAACACAGACTGGAGTATTATACAAATGATAACACAGACTGGAGTGTAGATCACACATGATAACACAGACTGGAGTGTACATCACACACAATAACACAGACTGGAGTGTATATCACACTCGATAACACAGGCTGGAGTGTACATCACACACGATAACACAGGCTGGAGTGTATATCACACACGATAACACAGACGGGAGTGTACAAAACACACGATAACACAGACTGGAGTGCACATCACACACGACACCACAGACTGGAGTGTACATCACACACGATTAGACGGACTGGAGTGTACATCACACACGATAACACGGACTGGATTGTACATCACACACGATAAGACAGGCTGGAGTGTACAGCACACATGGTTGGAAGAACTGGAACGTACATCACACACGATAACACAGGCTGGAGTGTACATCAAACGTGATAACACCGGCTGGAGTGTACATCACACACGATAACACAGTCTGGAGTGTACATCACACAAGATAACACAGACTGGAGTGTACATCACAAATGATAACACAGGATGGAGTGTACATCAAACAGGATAACACAGCTGGAGTGTGCAGCACACTCGATAACACAGGCTGGAGTGTACATCACACATGATAACACAGGCTGCAGTGTATATCACACATGATAACACAGACTGGAGTGTACATCACACACGATAACAAGGGCTGGAGTATACATCACACAGGTTAACACAGGCTGGAGTGTAAATCACACTCAGTAACACAGACTGTAGTGTACAACTCTCACGGGAGTTTACAACAGACAGGATAACACAGGATGGAGTGTACATCAAACAGGATAACACAGGCTGGAGTGTGCAGCACACTCGATAACACAGGCTGGAGTGTACATCACAAACGATAACACAGACTGGGATGTACATCAAACACGATAACACAGGCTGGAGTGTACATCACACATGAGAACACACTAGAGTGTACAACACACACGATAACACAGACTGGAGTGTACATCACACATGATAACACAGAATGGAGTGTACATCACACACAATAAATCAGACTGGAGTGTACATCACACACGATAACACAGACTGGAGTGCACATCACACACTATAACACAGACTGGAGTGTACATCACACACGATAACACAGATGGGAGTTTACATCACACACGATAACACAGACTGGAGTGTACATCACACATGATAAGACAGACTAGAGTGTACATAAGAGAAGATAACACAGGCTGGAGTGCACATCACACACTATAACACAGGCTGGAGTGTACATCACACACGATAACACAGACAGGAGTTTAAATCACACACGATAACACAGACTGGAGTGTACATCACACACGATAACATAGACTAGAGTGTACATCACACAGGATAACATAGGCTGGAGTGTACATCACACACAATAAAACAGGCTGGAGTGTAAATCACACACGATAACACAGACTGGAGTGTACATCACACATGATAACACAGACTGGAGTGTAAATCACGCACGATAACACAGGCTGGAGTGTACATCACACATGATAACACAGACTGGAGTGTAAATCACACACGATAACACAGGCTGGAGTGTACAACACACACAATAACACAGGCTGGAGTGCACATCACACATGATAACAGACTGGAGTGTACATCACACACGATACCACAGACTGGAGTGTACATCACACTCGATAACACAGGCTGGAGTATTATACAAATGATAACACAGACTGGAGTGTACATCACACACGATAAAACAGGCTGGAGTGTAAATCACACACGATAACACAGACTGGAGTGTACATCACACACAATAAAACAGGCTGGAGTGTAAATCACACACGATAACACAGACTGGAGTGTACATCACACACAATAAAACAGTCTGGAGTGTAAATCACACACGATAACACAGACTGGAGTGTACATCACACATGATAACACAGACTGGAGTGTAAATCACGCACGATAACACAGGCTGGAGTGTACATCACACATGATAACACAGACTGGAGTGTAAATCACACACGATAACACAGGCTGGAGTGTACAACACACACGATAACACAGGCTGGAGTGTATATCACACACGATAACACAGACTGGAGTGTACAAAACACACAATAACACAGACTGGAGTGCACATCACACACGATAACACAGACTAGAGTGTACATCACACAGGATAACATAGGCTGGAGTGTACATCACACACAATAAAACAGACTGGAGTGTAAATCACACATGATAACACAGACTGGATTGTACATCACACATGATAACACAGACTGGAGTGTAAATCACGCACGATAACACAGGCTGGAGAGTACATCACACAGGATAACACAGACTGGAGTGTAAATCACACACGATAACACAGGCTGGAGTGTACAACACACACGATAACACAGGCTGGAGTGTACATCACACACGATGACACAGACTGGAGTGTACATCACACACGATAACACAGACAGGAGAGTAAATCACACATGATAACAGAGGCTGGAGTGTACAACACACACAATAACACAGGCTGGAGTGTACATCACACACGATAACAGACTGGAGTGCACATCACACACGATACCACAGACTGGAGTGTACAAAACACATGATAACACAGAGTGGAGTGTACATCACACACGATAACACAGACTGGAGTGTACATCACACACAATAACACAGACTGGAGTATTATACAAATGATAACACAGACTGGAGTGTACATCACACATGATAACACAGACTGGAGTGTACATCACACACAATAGCACAGACTGGAGTGTACATCACACTCGATAACACAAGCTGGAGTGTACATCACACACGATAACACAGGCTGGAGTGTATATCACACACGATAACACAGACTGGAGTGTACAAAACACACGATAACACAGAGTGGAGTGCACATCACACACGATAACACAGACTGGAGTGTACATCACACACAATAACACAGACTGGAGTATTATACAAATGATAACACAGACTGGAGTGTACATCACACACGATAACACAGACTGGAGTGTACATCACACACAATAACACAGACTGGAGTGTACATCACACTCGATAACACAAGCTGGAGTGTACATCACACACGATAACACAGGCTGGAGTGTATATCACACACGATAACACAGACGGGTGTGCACAAAACACACAATAACACAGACTGGAGTGCACATCACACACGACACCACAGACTGGAGTGTACATCACACACGATTAGACGGACTGGAGTGTACATCACACACGATAACACGGACTGGAGTGTACATCACACACGATAAGACAGGCTGGAGTGTACAGCACACATGATTGGACGGACTGGAACGTACATCACACACGATAACACAGGCTGGAGTGTACATCAAACATGATAACACCGGCTGGAGTGTACATCACACACGATAACACAGTCTGGAGTGTACATCACACAAGATAACACAGACTGGAGTGTACATCACAAATGATAACACAGGATGGAGTGTACATCAAACAGGATAACACAGCTGGAGTGTGCAGCACACTCGATAACACAGGCTGGAGTGTACATCACACATGATAACACAGGCTGCAGTGTATATCACACATGATAACACAGACTGGAGTGTACATCACACACGAGAACAAGGGCTGGAGTATACATCACACAGGTTAACACAGGCTGGAGTGTAAATCACACTCAATAACACAGACTGTAGTGTACAACTCTCACGGGAGTTTACAACAGACAGGATAACACAGGATGGAGTGTACATCAAACAGGATAACACAGGCTGGAGTGTACAGCACACTCGATAACACAGGCTGGAGTGTACATCACAAACGATAACACAGACTGGGATGTACATCAAACACGATAACACAGGCTGGAGTGTACATCACACACGATAACACAGACTGGAGTGTACATCACACATGATAACACAGAATGGAGTGTACATCACACACAATAAATCAGACTAGAGTGTACATCACACACGATAACACAGACTGGAGTGCACATCACACACTATAACACAGACTGGAGTGTACATCAAACACGATAACACAGACGGGAGTTTACATCACACACGATAACACAGACTGGAGTGTACATCACACACGATAACACAGACTAGAGTGTACATAAGACAAGATAACACAGGCTGGAGTGCACATCACACACTATAACACAGGCTGGAGTGTGCATCACACACGATAACACAGACAGGAGTTTAAATCACACACGATAACACAGACTGGAGTGTACATCACACACGATAACACAGACTAGAGTGTACATCACACAGGATAACATAGGCTGGAGTGTACATCACACACAATAAAACAGGCTGGAGTGTAAATCACGCACGATAACACAGGCTGGAGAGTACATCACACATGATAACACAGACTGGAGTGTAAATCACACACGATAACACAGGCTGGAGTGTACAACACACACGATAACACAGGCTGGAGTGCACATCACACATGATAACAGACTGGAGTGTACATCACACACGATACCACAGACTGGAGTGTACATCACACTCGATAACACAGGCTGGAGTGTACATCACACACGATAACACAGGCTGGAGTGTATATCACACACGATAACACAGACTGGAGTGTACAAAACACACAATAACACAGACTGGAGTGCACATCACACATGATAACACAGACTGGATTGTACATCACACATGATAACACAGACTGGAGTGTAAATCACGCACGATAACACAGGCTGGAGAGTACATCACACAGGATAACACAGACTGGAGTGTAAATCACACACGATAACACAGGCTGGAGTGTACAACACACACGATAACACAGGCTGGAGTGTACATCACACACGATGACACAGACTGGAGTGTACATCACACACGATAACACAGACAGGAGAGTAAATCACATGCGATAACAGAGGCTGGAGTGTACAACACACACAATAACACAGGCTGGAGTGTACATCACACACGATAACAGACTGGAGTGCACATCACACACGATACCACAGACTGGAGTGTACAAAACACATGATAACACAGAGTGGAGTGTACATCACACACGATAACACAGACTGGAGTGTACATCACACACAATAACACAGACTGGAGTATTATACAAATGATAACACAGACTGGAGTGTACATCACACATGATAACACAGACTGGAGTGTACATCACACACAATAACACAGACTGGAGTGTACATCACACTCGATAACACAAGCTGGAGTGTACATCACACACGATAACACAGGCTGGAGTGTATATCACACACGATAACACAGACTGGAGTGTACAAAACACACGATAACACAGAGTGGAGTGCACATCACACACGATAACACAGACTGGAGTGTACATCACACACAATAACACAGACTGGAGTATTATACAAATGATAACACAGACTGGAGTGTACATCACACATGATAACACAGACTGGAGTGTACATCACACACAATAACACAGACTGGAGTGTACATCACACTCGATAACACAAGCTGGAGTGTACATCACACACGATAACACAGGCTGGAGTGTATATCACACACGATAACACAGACGGGTGTGCACAAAACACACAATAACACAGACTGGAGTGCACATCACACATGACACCACAGACTGGAGTGTACATCACACACGATTAGACGGACTGGAGTGTACATCACACACGATAACACGGACTGGAGTGTACATCACACACGATAAGACAGGCTGGAGTGTACAGCACACATGATTGGACGGACTGGAACGTACATCACACACGATAACACAGGCTGGAGTGTACATCAAACATGATAACACCGGCTGGAGTGTACATCACACACGATAACACAGTCTGGAGTGTACATCACACAAGATAACACAGACTGGAGTGTACATCACAAATGATAACACAGGATGGAGTGTACATCAAACAGGATAACACAGCTGGAGTGTGCAGCACACTCGATAACACAGGCTGGAGTGTACATCACACATGATAACACAGGCTGCAGTGTATATCACACATGATAACACAGACTGGAGTGTACATCACACACGAGAACAAGGGCTGGAGTATACATCACACAGGTTAACACAGGCTGGAGTGTAAATCACACTCAATAACACAGACTGTAGTGTACAACTCTCACGGGAGTTTACAACAGACAGGATAACACAGGATGGAGTGTACATCAAACAGGATAACACAGGCTGGAGTGTACAGCACACTCGATAACACAGGCTGGAGTGTACATCACAAACGATAACACAGACTGGGATGTACATCAAACACGATAACACAGGCTGGAGTGTACATCACACACGATAACACAGACTGGAGTGTACATCACACATGATAACACAGAATGGAGTGTACATCACACACAATAAATCAGACTAGAGTGTACATCACACACGATAACACAGACTGGAGTGCACATCACACACTATAACACAGACTGGAGTGTACATCACACACGATAACACAGACGGGAGTTTACATCACACACGATAACACAGACTGGAGTGTACATCACACACGATAACACAGACTAGAGTGTACATAAGACAAGATAACACAGGCTGGAGTGCACATCACACACTATAACACAGGCTGGAGTGTGCATCACACACGATAACACAGACAGGAGTTTAAATCACACACGATAACACAGACTGGAGTGTACATCACACACGATAACACAGACTAGAGTGTACATCACACAGGATAACATAGGCTGGAGTGTACATCACACACAATAAAACAGGCTGGAGTGTAAATCACACACGATAACACAGACTGGAGTGTACATCACACATGATAACACAGACTGGAGTGTAAATCACGCACGATAACACAGGCTGGAGAGTACATCACACATGATAACACAGACTGGAGTGTAAATCACACACGATAACACAGGCTGGAGTGTACAACACACACGATAACACAGGCTGGAGTGTACATCACACATGATAACAGACTGGAGTGTACATCACACATGATACCACAGACTGGAGTGTACATCACACTCGATAACACAGGCTGGAGTGTGCATCACACCCGATAACACAGGCTGGATTTTATATCACACATGATAACACAGAGTGGAGTGTACATCACACACGATAACACAGACTGGAGTGTACATCACACACGATAACACAGACTGGAGTATTATACAAATGATAACACAGACTGGAGTGTACATCACACACGATAACACAGACTGGAGTGTACATCACACATGATAACACAGACTGGAGTGTACATCACACTCGATAACACAGGCTGGAGTGTACATCACACACGATAACACAGGCTGGAGTGTATATCACACACGATAACACAGACTGGAGTGTACAAAACACACAATAACACAGACTGGAGTGCACATCACACACGATAACACAGACTAGAGTGTACATCACACAGGATAACATAGGCTGGAGTGTACATCACACACAATAAAACAGACTGGAGTGTAAATCACACACGATAACACCGACTGGAGTGTACATCACACATGATAACACAGACTGGAGTGTAAATCACGCACGATAACACAGGCTGGAGAGTACATCACACAGGATAACACAGACTGGAGTGTAAATCACACACGATAAGACAGGCTGGAGTGTACAACACACACGATAACACAGGCTGGAGTGTACATCACACACGATGACACAGACTGGAGTGTCCATCACACACGATAACACAGACAGGAGAGTAAATCACACGCGATAACAGAGGCTGGAGTGTACAACACACACAATAACACAGGCTGGAGTGTACATCACACACGATAACAGACTGGAGTGTACATCACACACAATAACACAGACTGGAGTGTACATCACATACGATAACACAGACTGAAGTGTACATCACACACAATAACACAGACTGAAGTGTACATCACACACGATAACTCAGATTGGAGTGTACATCACACACGATAACAGACTGGAGTGTACATCAAACACTATAACACAGACTGCAGTGTACATCACACATGATAACACAGACTGGAGCGTACATCACACACGATAACCCAGACTGGAGTGTACATCACACACGATAACACAGACTGGAGTGTACATCACACGCAATAACACAGACTGGAGTGTACATCACACACGATAACACAGACTGGAGTGCACATCACACACAATAACACAGACTGGAGTGTACAGCACAAAGATAACACAGACTGGAGTGTACATCACACAAGATAACACAGACAGGAGAGTACATCACACACAATAACTCAGACTGGAGTGTACATCACACACGATAACAGACTGGAGTGTACATCACACACGATAACACAGACTGGAGTGTACACCACGCACGATAACACAGACTGAAGTGTACATCACACATGATAACACAGGCTGGAGAGTACATCACACACGATAACAGATACTGGAGTATACATCACACATGATAACACAGACTGCAGTGTACATCACACACGATAACACAGACTGCAGTGTACATCACACACGATAACACATACTGGAGCATACATCACACATGACAACCCAGACTGGAGTGTACATCACACACGATAACACAGACTGGAGTGTACATAAGACAAGATAACACAGTCTGGCATGCACATCACACACTATAACACAGACTGGAGTGTACATCACACAGGTTAGCACAGACTGGAGTGTACATAAGACAAGATAACACAGACTGGCATGCATATCACACACGATAACACAGACTGGAGTGTACATGATACACGATAACACAGAGTGGAGTGTACATCACACACGATAACACAGGCTGGAGTTTACATGACACACGATAACAGACTGGAGTGTACAACACACACGATAACACAGACTGGATTGTACATCACACACAATTACACAGACTGGAGTGTGCTTCACACACGATAAAACAGACTGGACTGTACATCACACACGATAACACAGGCTAGAGTGTACCTCACTCACAAAGCCACAGAAGGGAGTGTACGTCACACAAGATAACACAGACTGGAGTGTACATCACACACGATAACACAGACTGGAGTGTACATCACACACGATAACACAGACTGGAGTATACATCACACACGATAACACAGACTGGAGTGTACATCACACACGATAACACAGACTAGAGTGTACATCACACAGGATAACACAGACTGGAGTGTACATCACACTCGATAACACAGGCTGGAGGGTACATCACACACGATAACACATGCTGGAGTGCATATCACACACGATAACACAGACTGGAGTGTACAAAACACACGATAACACAGACTGGATTGCACATCACACACAATAACACAGACTGTAGTGTACAACACTCACGGGAGTGTACAACAGGCATGATAACACAGGCTGGCGTGTACATCAAACATGATAACATCGGCTGGAGTGTGCATCACACACGATACCACAGACTGGAGTGTACATCACACTCGATAACACAGGCTGGAGTGTACATCACACCCGATAGCACAGGCTGGATTGAAAATCACACATGATAACACAGAGTGGAGTGTACATCACACACGATAACACAGACTGGAGTGTACATCACACACGATAACACAGACTGGAGTGTACATCACACTCAATAACACAGGCTGGAGTGTACATAAGACAAGATAACACAGTCTGGCATGCACATCACACACTATAACACAGACTGGAGTGTACATCACACAGGTTAGCACAGACTGGAGTGTACATAAGACAAGATAACACAGACTGGCGTGCATATCACACACTATAACACAGACTGGAGTGTACATGATACACGATAACACAGAGTGGAGTGTACATCACACATGATAACACAGGCTGGAGTGTACATGACACACGATAACAGACTAGAGTGTACAACACACACGATAACACAGACTGGATTGTCCATCACACACAATTACACAGACTGGAGTGTGCTTCACACACGATAAAACAGACTGGACTGCACATCACACACGATAACACAGGCTGGAGTGTACATCGCTCACAAAGCCACAGAAGGGAGTGTACGTCACACACGATAACACAGACTGGAGTGTAATTCACACACGATAACACAGACTGGAGTGTACATCACACACAATAACACAGACTGGAGTATACATCACACACGATAACACAGACTGGAGTGTACATCACACACGATAACACAGACTAGAGTGTACATCACACAGAATAACACAGACTGGAGTGTACATCACACTCGATAACACAGGCTGGAGGGTACATCACACACGATAACACATGCTGGAGTGCATATCACACACGATAACACAGACTGGAGTGTACAAAACACACGATAACACAGACTGAATTGCACATCACACACAATAACACAGACTGTAGTGTACAGCACTCACGGGAGTGTACAACAGGCACGATAACACAGGCTGGCGTGTACATCAAACACGATAACATCGGCTGGAGTGTACATCACACATGATAACACAGACTGGTGTGTACATCACACAAGATAACACAGACTGGAGTGTACATCACAAACGATAACACAGACTGGAGTGTACATCACACATGATAACACAGACTGGAGTACTATACAAATGATAACACAGACTGGAGTGTACATCACACACGATAACACAGACTGGAGTGTACATCACACACGATAACACAGACTGGAGTGTACATCACATGCAATAACACAGACTGGAGTGTACATCACACACGATAACACAGACTGGAGTGTACATCACACACAATAACACAGACTGGAGTATACATCACACACGATAACACAGACTAGAGTGTACATCACTCACAATGCCACAGAAGGAAGTGTACATCACAACGATAAGACAGACTGGAGTGTACATCACAGACGATAACACAGACTGGAGTGTACATCACACATGATAACACAGACTGGAGTGTACGTCACACAAGATAACACAGACTGCTGTGTACATCACAAACGATAACACAGGCTGGCGTGTACATCACACGCAATAACAGACTGGAGTGTACATCACACACGATACCACAGACTGGAGTGTACATCACACTCGATAACACAGGCTGGAGTGTCCATCACACCCGATAACACAGGTTGGATTGTATATCACACATGATAACACAGAGTGGAGTGTACTTCACACACGATAACACAGACTGGAGTGTACATCACACACGATAACACAGACTGGAGTATTATACAAATGATAACACAGACTGGAGTGTACATCACACACGATAACACAGACTGGAGTGTACATCACACATGATAACACAGACTGGAGTGTATATCACACACGATAACACAGACTGGAGTGTACAAAACACACGATAACACAGAGTGGAGTGCACATCACACACGATAACACAGACTGGAGTGTACATCACACACAATAACACAGACTGGAGTATTATACAAATGATAACACAGACTGGAGTGTACATCACACACGATAACACAGACTGGAGTGTACATCACACACAATAACACAGACTGGAGTGTACATCACACTCGATAACACAAGCTGGAGTGTACATCACACACGATAACACAGGCTGGAGTGTATATCACACACGATAACACAGACGGGAGTGCACAAAACACACAATAACACAGACTGGAGTGCACATCACACACGACACCACAGACTGGAGTGTACATCACACACGATTAGACGGACTGGAGTGTACATCACACACGATAACACGGACTGGAGTGTACATCACACACGATAAGACAGGCTGGAGTGTACAGCACACATGATTGGACGGACTGGAACGTACATCACACACGATAACACAGGCTGGAGTGTACATCAAACATGATAACACCGGCTGGAGTGTACATCACACACGATAACACAGTCTGGAGTGTACATCACACAAGATAACACAGACTGGAGTGTACATCACAAATGATAACACAGGATGGAGTGTACATCAAACAGGATAACACAGCTGGAGTGTGCAGCACACTCGATAACACAGGCTGGAGTGTACATCACACATGATAACACAGGCTGCAGTGTATATCACACATGATAACACAGACTGGAGTGTACATCACACACGATAACAAGGGCTGGAGTATACATCACACAGGTTAACACAGGCTGGAGTGTAAATCACACTCAATAACACAGACTGTAGTGTACAACTCTCACGGGAGTTTACAACAGACAGGATAACACAGGATGGAGTGTACATCAAACAGGATAACACAGGCTGGAGTGTACAGCACACTCGATAACACAGGCTGGAGTGTACATCACAAACGATAACACAGACTGGGATGTACATCAAACACGATAACACAGGCTGGAGTGTACATCACACATGATAACACAGACTGGAGTGTACATCACACATGATAACACAGAATGGAGTGTACATCACACACAATAAATCAGACTAGAGTGTACATCACACACGATAACACAGACTGGAGTGCACATCACACACTATAACACAGACTGGAGTGTACATCACACACGATAACACAGACGGGAGTTTACATCACACACGATAACACAGACTGGAGTGTACATCACACACGATAACACAGACTAGAGTGTACATAAGACAAGATAACACAGGCTGGAGTGCACATCACACACTATAACACAGGCTGGAGTGTGCATCACACACGATAACACAGACAGGAGTTTAAATCACACACGATAACACAGACTGGAGTGTACATCACACACGATAACACAGACTAGAGTGTACATCACACAGGATAACATAGGCTGGAGTGTACATCACACACAATAAAACAGGCTGGAGTGTAAATCACACACGATAACACAGACTGGAGTGTACATCACACATGATAACACAGACTGGAGTGTAAATCGCGCACGATAACACAGGCTGGAGAGTACATCACACATGATAACACAGACTGGAGTGTAAATCACACACGATAACACAGGCTGGAGTGTACAACACACACGATAACACAGGCTGGAGTGTACATCACACATGATAACAGACTGGAGTGTACATCACACATGATACCACAGACTGGAGTGTACATCACACTCGATAACACAGGCTGGAGTGTACATCACACCCGATAACACAGGCTGGATTTTATATCACACATGATAACACAGAGTGGAGTGTACATCACACACGATAACACAGACTGGAGTGTACATCACACACGATAACACAGACTGGAGTATTATACAAATGATAACACAGACTGGAGTGTACATCACACACGATAACACAGACTGGAGTGTACATCACACATGATAACACAGACTGGAGTGTACATCACACTCGATAACACAGGCTGGAGTGTACATCACACACGATAACACAGGCTGGAGTGTATATCACACATGATAACACAGACTGGAGTGTACAAAACACACAATAACACAGACTGGAGTGCACATCACACACGATAACACAGACTAGAGTGTACATCACACAGGATAACATAGGCTGGAGTGTACATCACACACAATAAAACAGACTGGAGTGTAAATCACACACGATAACACCGACTGGAGTGTACATCACACATGATAACACAGACTGGAGTGCAAATCACACACGATAACACAGGCTGGAGAGTACATCACACAGGATAACACAGACTGGAGTGTAAATCACACACGATAAGACAGGCTGGAGTGTACAACACACACGATAACACAGGCTGGAGTGTACATCACACACGATGACACAGACTGGAGTGTCCATCACACATGATAACACAGACAGGAGAGTAAATCACACGCGATAACAGAGGCTGGAGTGTACAACACACACAATAACACAGGCTGGAGTGTACATCACACACGATAACAGACTGGAGTGTACATCACACACAATAACACAGACTGGAGTGTACATCACATACGATAACACAGACTGAAGTGTACATCACACACAATAACACTGACTGAAGTGTACATCACACACGATAACTCAGATTGGAGTGTACATCACACACGATAACAGACTGGAGTGTACATCAAACACTATAACACAGACTGCAGTGTACATCACACATGATAACACAGACTGGAGCGTACATCACACACGATAACCCAGACTGGAGTGTACATCACACATGATAACACAGACTGGAGTGCACATCACACACAATAACACAGACTGGAGTGTACAGCACAAAGATAACACAGACTGGAGTGTACATCACACAAGATAACACAGACAGGAGAGTACATCACACACAATAACTCAGACTGGAGTGTACATCACACACGATAACAGACTGGAGTGTACATCACACACGATAACACAGACTGGAGTGTACACCACGCACGATAACAGAGACTGAAGTGTACATCACACATGATAACACAGGCTGGAGAGTACATCACACACGATAACAGATACTGGAGTATACATCACACATGATAACACAGACTGCAGTGTACATCACACACGATAACACAGACTGCAGTGTACATCACACACGATAACACATACTGGAGCATACATCACACATGACAACACAGACTGGAGTGTACATCACACACGATAACACAGACTGGAGTGTACATAAGACAAGATAACACAGTCTGGCATGCACATCACACACTATAACACAGACTGGAGTGTACATCACACAGGTTAGCACAGACTGGAGTGTACATAAGACAAGATAACACAGACTGGCGTGCATATCACACACGATAACACAGACTGGAGTGTACATGATACACGATAACACAGAGTGGAGTGTACATCACACACGATAACACAGGCTGGAGTTTACATGACACACGATAACAGACTGGAGTGTACAACACACATGATAACACAGACTGGATTGTACATCACACACAATTACACAGACTGGAGTGTGCTTCACACACGATAAAACAGACTGGACTGTACATCACACACGATAACACAGGCTGGAGTGTACCTCACTCACAGAGCCACAGAAGGGAGTGTACGTCACACAAGATAACACAGACTGGAGTGTACATCACACACGATAACACAGACTGGAGTGTACATCACACACGATAACACAGACTGGAGTATACATCACACACGATAACACAGACTGGAGTGCACATCACACACGATAACACAGACTAGAGTGTACATCACACAGGATAACACAGACTGGAGTGTACATCACACTCGATAACACAGGCTGGAGGGTACATCACACACGATAACACATGCTGGAGTGCATATCACACACGATAACACAGACTGGAGTGTACAACACTCACGGGAGTGTACAACAGGCATGATAACACAGGCTGGCGTGTACATCAAACATGATAACATCGGCTGGAGTGTACATCACACACGATACCACAGACTGGAGTGTACATCACACTCGATAACACAGGCTGGAGTGTACATCACACCCGATAGCAGAGGCTGGATTGAAAATCACACATGATAACACAGAGTGGAGTGTACATCACACACGATAACACAGACTGGAGTGTACATCACACACGATAACACAGACTGGAGTGTACATCACACTCAATAACACAGGCTGGAGTGTACATAAGACAAGATAACACAGTCTGGCATGCACATCACACACTATAACACAGACTGGAGTGTACATCACACAGGTTAGCACAGACTGGAGTGTACATAAGACAAGATAACACAGACTGGCGTGCATATCACACACTATAACACAGACTGGAGTGTACATGATACACGATAACACAGAGTGGAGTGTACATCACACATGATAACACAGGCTGGAGTGTACATGACACACGATAACAGACTAGAGTGTACAACACACACGATAGCACAGACTGGATTGTCCATCACACACAACTACACAGACTGGAGTGTGCTTCACACACGATAAAACAGACTGGACTGCACATCACACACGATAACACAGGCTGGAGTGTACATCGCTCACAAAGCCACAGAAGGGAGTGTACGTCACACACGATAACACAGACTGGAGTGTAATTCACACACGATAACACAGACTGGAGTGTACATCACACACAATAACACAGACTGGAGTATACATCACACACGATAACACAGACTGGAGTGTACATCACACACGATAACACAGACTAGAGTGTACATCACACAGGATAACACAGACTGGAGTGTACATCACACTCGAGAACACAGGCTGGAGGGTACATCACACACGATAACACATGCTGGAGTGCATATCACACACGATAACACAGACTGGAGTGTACAAAACACACGATAACACAGACTGAATTGCACATCACACACAATAACACAGACTGTAGTGTACAGCACTCACGGGAGTGTACAACAGGCACAATAACACAGGCTGGCGTGTACATCAAACACGATAACATCGGCTGGAGTGTACATCATACATGATAACACAGACTGGTGTGTACATCACACAAGATAACACAGACTGGAGTGTACATCACAAACGATAACACAGACTGGAGTGTACATCACACATGATAACACAGACTGGAGTACTATACAAATGATAACACAGACTGGAGTGTACATCACACACGATAACACAGACTGGAGTGTACATCACACACGATAACACAGACTGGAGTGTACATCACACGCAATAACACAGACTGGAGTGTACATCACACACGATAACACAGACTGGAGTGTACATCACACACAATAACACAGACTGGAGTATACATCACACACGATAACACAGACTAGAGTGTACATCACTCACAATGCCACAGAAGGAAGTGTACATCACAACGATAAGACAGACTGGAGTGTACATCACAGACGATAACACAGACTGGAGTGTACATCACACACGATAACACAGACTGGAGTGTACGTCACACAAGATAACACAGACTGCTGTGTACATCACAAACGATAACACAGGCTGGCGTGTACATCACACGCAATAACAGACTGGAGTGTACATCACACACGATACCACAGACTGGAGTGTACATCACACTCGATAACACAGGCTGGAGTGTCCATCACACCCGATAACACAGGTTGGATTGTATATCACACATGATAACACAGAGTGGAGTGTACATCAAACACGATAACTCAGACTGGAGTGTACATCACACACGATAACACAGACTGGAGTGTAAATCACACACGATGACACAGACTGGAGTATACATCACACACGATAACAAAGGCTGGAGTGTACATCACACACGTTAACACAGAGTGGAGTGTACATCACACACGATAACAGACTAGAGTGTACAACACACATGATAACACAGACTAGAGTGTACATCACACATGATAACACATAGTGGAGTGTACATCACACATGATAACACAGTCTGGAATGTACATAAGACAAGATAACACAGACTGGCATGCACATCACACACTATAACACAGACTGGAGTGTACATCACACATGATAACACAGGCTGGAGTGTACAACACACATGATAGCACAGAGTAGAGTGTACATCAGACAAGATAACACAGACTGGAGTGTACATCACACACATTAACACAACTGGAGTGTACTTCACACAAGATAACCCAGACTGGAGTGTACATCACACACGATAACACAGACTGGAGTGTACATAAGACAAGATAACACAGACTGGCATGCACATCACACACGATAACACAGACGGGAGTTTACATCACACACGATAACACAGACTGGAGTGTACATCACAGACGATAACACATGATGGCGCGAACATCACACAGGATAAGTTAGGCTGGAGTGTACATCACACACAATAAAACAGACAGGAGTGTACATCACACATGATAACACAGACTGGAGTGTGAATCACACACGATAACACAGGCTGGAGTGTACAACACACAGGATAACACAGGCTGGAGTGTACAACACACACGATAAAACAGGCTGGATTGTACATCACACACGATAACACTGACTGGAGTGTGCATCACACATGATAACACAGACTGGACTGTACATCACACATGATAACACAGGCTGGAGTGTGCATCACTCACAATGCCACAGAAGTGAGTGTACATCACAGACGATAACACAGACTGGAGTGTACATCACACATGATAACACAGACTGGAGTGTACATCACACACGATAACACAGACTGGAGTGTACATCACACACAATAACAGACTGGAGTGTACATCACACATGATAACACAGACTGGAGTGTGCATCACACATGATAACAGACTGGAGTGTACATCACACACAATAACACAGACTGGAGTGTACAAAACACACAATAACACAGACTGGAGTGTACATCACACACGATAACACAGACTGGAGTGTACAAAACACAAAATAACACAGACTGGAGTGTACATCACGCACGATAACACAGACTGGAGTGTACGAAACACACAATAACACAGACTGGAGTGTGCATCACACACGATAACACAGACTGGAGTGTACAAAACACACAATAACACAGACTGGTGTCTACATCATACACGATAACACAGACTGCAGTGTATATCACAAACGATAACACAGGCTGGAGTGTACATCACACACGATAACAGACTGGAGTGTACAACACACACGACAACACAGACTAGAGTGTACATCAGACATGACAACACAGACTGGAGTGTACATCACACACGTTAACACAACTGGAGTGTACATCACACATGAAATCACAGACTGGAGTGTACATCACTAACAATAACACAGGCTGGAGTGTACATCACACATGATAACACAGGCTGGAGTGTATATCACACATGATAACACAGACTGGAGTGTACATCACACACGATAACACAGGCTGGAGTGTACATCACTCACAATGCCACAGAAGGGAGTGTACATCACACACGATAACACAGACTGGAGTGTGCATCACACACGATAACACAGATTGGCGTGTACAACACACATGATAACACAGGCTGAATTGTACATCACACACGATAACACAGACTGGAGTGCGCACCACACACGATAACACAGACTAGACTGTACATCACACACGATAACACAGGCTGGAGTGTACAGCACTCACAATGCCACAGAAGGGAGTCTACATCACACACAATAACACAGACTGGAGTGTACATCACACACGATAACACAGACTAGAGTGTACATCACACACGATAACACAGACTGGAGTGTACATCAGTCACGATAACACAGGCTGGAGTGTACATCACTCACAATGCCACAGAAGGGAGTGTACATCACACACAATAACACAGACTGGAGTGAACATCACACATGAAAACACAGACTGGAGTGTATATCACACACTATAACACAGACTGGAGTGTACATCACACACGATACACAGGCTGGAGTGTACAACACACATGATAACACAGGCTGGAGTGTACATCACACATGATAACACAGACTGGAGTGTACAGCACAAAGATAACACAGACTGGAATGTACATCACACACGATAATACCGGCTGGAGTGTACAACACACACGATAACACAGACTGGAGTGTACATCACAGACGATAACACAGACTGGAGTGTACATCACACACGATAATACAGGCTGGAGTGTACAACACACATGATAACACAGACTGGAGTGTACATCACAGACGATAACACAGACTGGAGTGTACGTCACACACGATAATACAGGCTGGAGTGTACAACACACACGATAACACAGACTGGAGTGTACATCACAGACGATAACACAGACTGGAGTGAACATCACACACGATAACACAGACAGGAGAGTACATCACACACGATAGCTCAGACTGGCATGTACATCACACACGATAACATACTGGAGTGTACATCACACACGATAACACAGACTGGAGTGTACAGCATGCACGATAACACAGACTGGAGTGTACATCACACACGATAACACAGACTGGAGAGCACATCACACACGATAACAGAGACTGGAGCGTACATCACACACGGTAACCCAGACTGGAGTGTACTTCACACACGATAACACAGACTGGCGTGTACATAAGACAAGATAAGACAGACTGGCATGCACATCACAAACTATAACACAGACTGGAGTGTACACCACACACAATAACAGACTAGAGTTTACAACACACACGATAACACAGACTGGAGTCTAAATCACACACGATAACACAGAGTGGATTGTACATCACACACGATAACACTGACTGGAGTGTGCATCACACACGATAACACAGACTGGACTGTACATCACACATGATAACACAGGCTGGAGTGTGCATCACTCACAATGCCACAGAAGTGAGTGTACATCACAGACGATAACACAGACTGGAGTGTACATCACACATGATAACACAGACTGGAGTGTACATGACACACGATAACACAGACTGGAGTGTACATCACACACAATAACAGACTGGAGTGTACATCACACATGATAACACAGACTGGAGTGTGCATCACACACGATAACAGACTGGAGTGTACATCACACACGATAACACAGACTGGAGTGTACAAAACACGCAATAACACAGACTGGAGTGTACATCACACACGATAACACAGACTGGAGTGTACAAAACACAAAATAACACAGACTGGAGTGTACATCACGCACGATAACACAGACTGGAGTGTACGAAACACACAATAACACAGACTGGAGTGTACATCACACACGAAAACACAGACTGGAGTGTACAAAACACACAATAACACAGACTGGTGTCTACATCATACACGATAACACAGACTGCAGTGTATATCACAAACGATAACACAGGCTGGAGTGTACATCACACACGATAACAGACTGGAGTGTACAACACACACGACAACACAGACTAGAGTGTACATCAGACATGACAACACAGACTGGAGTGTACATCACACACGTTAACACAACTGGAGTGTACATCACACATGAAATCACAGACTGGAGTGTACATCACTAACAATAACACAGGCTGGAGTGTACATCACACATGATAACACAGGCTGGAGTGTATATCACACATGATAACACAGACTGGAGTGTACATCACACACGATAACAAGGGCTGGAGTATACATCACACAGGATAACACAGGCTGGAGTGTAAATCACACTCAATAACACAGACTGTAGTGTACAACTCTCACGGGAGTGTACAACAGACAGGATAACACAGGATGGATTGTACATCAAACAGGATAACACAGGCTGGAGTGTACAGCTCACTCGATAACACAGGCTGGAGTGTACATCACAAATGATAACACAGACTGGGATGTACATCACACATGATAACACAGGCTGGAGTGTACATCACACACGATAACACACTAGAGTGTACAACACACATGATAACACAGACTGGAGTGTACATCACACATGATAACACAAAGTGGAGTGTACATCACACACAATAAATCAGACTGGAGTGTACATCACACACGATAGCACAGACTGGAGTGTATATCACACATGATAACACAGACTGTAGTGTACATCACACACTATTACACAGACTGGAGTGTACATCACACACGATAACACAGATGGGAGTTTACATCACACACGATAACAGAGACTGTAGTGTACATCACACACGATAACACAGACTAAAGTGTACATCACACACGATAACACAGACTGGAGTGTACAGAAGACAAGATGACACAGACTGGAGTGAATATCACACAAGATAACACAGACTGGAGTGCACATCACACACAATACCACAGACTGGAGTGTACATCAGACACAATAATACAGACTGCAGTGTACATCACACAGGATACCACAGACTGGAGTGTACATCACACACGATAACACAGGCTGGAGTGTACATCACAAACGAATACACAGACTGGGATGTACATCACACATGATAACTCAGGCTGGAGTGTACAACACACACGATAACACAGACTAGAGTGTACATCAGACACGATAACACAGACTGGAGTGTGCATCACACACGTTAACACAACTGGAGTGTACATCACACACGATAACACAGACTGAAGTGTACATCACACACGAAATCACAGACTGGCGTGTACATCACACACGATAACACAGACTGGAGTGTACATCACTAACAATACCACAGGCTGGAGTGTACATCACACACGATAACACAGGCTGGAGTATACATCACACACGATAACACAGACTGGAGTGTGCATCACACAAAATAACAGGCTAGAGTGTACATCACACACGATAACACAGATGGGAGTTTACATCACACACGATAACACAGACTGGAGTGTACATCACAGACGATAACACATGATGGCGTGTACATCACACAGGATAAGATAGGTTGGAGTGTACATCACACACAATAAAACAGACTGGAGTGTACATCACACACGATAACACAGGCTGGAGTGTAAATCACACACGATAACACAGGCTGGAGTGTACATCACACACGATAACACAGAGTGGAGTGTACATCACACACGATAACAGACTAGAGTGTACAACACACATGATAACACAGACTAGAGTGTACATCACACATGATAACACAGAGTGGAGTGTACATCAAACACGATAACACAGACTGGAGCGTACATCACACACGATAACACAGACTGAAGTGTACATCACACAGGATAATACAGGCTGGAGTGTACATCACACATGATAAAACAGATTGGAGTGTACATCACACACGATAACACAGACTGGAGTGTACATCAAACACGATAACACAGACTGGAGCGTACATCACGCACGATAACACAGACTGAAGTGTACATCACACCGCATAACTCAGGCTGGAGTGTACATCACACATGATAAAACAGATTGGAGTGTACATCACACACGATAACACGGACAGGAGAGTACATCACACATGATAACACAGACCGGAGTGTGCAGCACACTCGATAACACAGGCTGGAGCGTATATCATACACGATAACACACTAGAGTGTACAACACACACGATAACACAGACTGGAGTGTACATCACACATGATAACACAGAGTGGAGTGTACATCACACATGATAACACAGGCTGGAGTGTATATCATACATGATAACACACTATAGTGTACAACACACACGATAACACAGACTGGAGTGTATATCACACATGATAACACAGACTGGAGTGTACATCACACACCATAAATCAGACTGGAGTGTACATCACACACGATAACACAGACTGGAGTGTACAGAAGACAAGATAACACAGACTGGCATGCACATCACATACTATAACACAGACTGGAGTGTACATCACAATGATAACACAGACTGGGATGTACATCACACACGATAACTCAGGCTGGAGTGTACAACACAGACGATAACATAGAATGGAGTGTACGTCAAACACGAAAGCACAGAGTGGAGTGTACATCACACACGATAACACAGGCTGGAGTGTATATCATACACGATAACACACTAGAGTGTACAACACACACGATAACACAGACTGGAGTGTACATCACACATGATTACACAGAGTGGAGTGTACATCACACACGGTAAATCAGACTGGTGTGTACATCACACACGATAACACAGAGTGGAGTGTACATCACACACAATAAATCAGACTGGAGTGTACATCACACACGATAACACAGACCGGAGTGTACAGAAGACAAGATAACACAGACTGGCATGCACATCACAAACTATAACACAGACTGCAGTGTACATCACACACGATAACACAGGCTGGAGTGTACATCACAAACGATAACACAGACTGGGATGTACATCACACACGATATCTCAGGCTGGAGTGTACAACACACACAATAACACAGACTAGAGTGTACATCAGACACGATAACACAGACTGGAGTGTACATCACACACGTTAACACAACTGGAGTGTACATCACACACGAGAACACAGACTGAAGTGTACATCACACACGAAATCACAGACTGGCGTGTACATCACACACGATAACACAGACTGGAGTGTACATCACACACAATAAAACAGGCTAGAGTGTACATCACACACGATAACACAGATGGGAGTTTACATCACACATGATAACACAGACTGGAGTGTACATCACAGACGATAACACATGATTGTGTGTACATCACACAGGATAAGATAGGCTGGAGTGTACATCACACACAATAAAACAGACTGGAGTGTACATCACACACAATAACACAGACTGGAGTGTAAATCACACAGGATAACACAGGCTGGAGTGTACATCACACACGATAACACAGACTGGAATGTACATCACAGATGATAACACAGACAGGAGAGTACATCAAACACGATAACTCAGACTGGAGTGTACATCACACACGATAACACAGACTGGAGTGTAAATCACACACGATGACACAGACTGGAGTGTACATCACACACGATAACACAGGCTGGAGTGTACATCACACATGATAACACAGAGTGGAGTGTACATCACACACGACAACAGACTAGAGTGTACAACACACACGATAACACAGACTAGAGTGCACATCACACATGATAACACAGAGTGGAGTGTACATCAAACACGATAACACAGACTGGAGCGTACATCACACATGATAACACAGACTGAAGTGTACATCACACAGGATAACACAGGCTGGAGTGTACATCACACACGATAAAACAGATTGGAGTGTACATCACACACGATAACACAGACAGGAGAGTACATCACACACGATAACACAGACTGGAGTGTACATCAAACACGATAACACAGACTGGAGTGTACATCACACACGATAACACAGACTGAAGTGTACATCACACACGATAACACAGACAGGAGAGTACATCACACACGATAACACAGACTGGAGTGTACATCACACATGATAACATAGACTGGAGTGTACATCACACACGATAAAACAGACTGAAGTGTACATCACACACAATAACACAGACTGGAGTGTACATAAGAACATAAGAAATAGGAGCTGGAGTAGGCCAATCGGCCCCTCGAGCCTGCTCTGCCATTCAATAAGATCATGGCTGATCTGATCCTAACCGCCAATCCACTATCACAGAACCATCTCCTGAATCTAACAGAATTAGACACACGAACTAGGAGCAGGATCAGGCTACATGGCCCCTGGGCCCGCTCCGCTACCCAAAGGGCCATGACCGATCCGAACCTAGACTCATGTCCAAATTCCTGCCCGCTCCCCGTAACCCTTAATTCCCTTTACTTCTCAGAAACTGTCTATTTCTGTTTTAAATTTATGTAATGATGTAGCTTCTACAGCTTTTTGGGGCAGCATATTCCATGGACCTACCACCCTCTGAGTGAAGTAGTTCCTCCTCATCTCAGTTTTGAAAGAGCAGCCCCTTATTCTAAGACTATGCCCCCTAGTTCTAGTTTCACCCATCATCGGGAACATCCTCCCCGCATCCACCCGATCCAACCCCTTCACAATCTTATATGTTTCAATAAGATCGCCTCTCATTCTTCTGAACTCCAATGAGTAGAGTCCCAATCTACTCAACCTCTCCTCATATGTCCATCCCCTCATCCCCGGGATTAACCGAGTGAACCTTCTTTGTACTGACTCGAGAGCAAGTATGTCTTTTCTTAAGTATGGACACCAAAACTGTATGCAGTATTCCAGGTGCGGTCTCACCAATACCTTGTACACTGAAGCAATACCTCCCCATTTTTATATTCTATCCCCCTAGCAATGAAAGCCAACATTCCATTGGCCTTCTTAATCACTTGCTGCACCTGCATACTAACCTTTTGAGTTTCGTGCACCAGGACCCCCAGATCCCTTTGTACTTCAGTACTTTCCAGTTTCTTGCCATTAAGATAATAACTTGCTCTACGATTTTTCCTGCCGAAGTGCATAACCTCACACTTTCCAGTATTGTATTCCATCTGCCGAATCTCTGCCCACTTACTTAGCCTGTCTATGTCCCCTTGCAGGTTTTTTATGTCCTCCTCACTCACTACTTTCCCTCCCATCTTAGTATCATCTGCAAACTTTGATATGTTACACTCGGTCCCCTCCTCCAAATCGTTAATATAGATTGTAAAGAGTTGGGGACCCAGCACTGACCCCTGCGGAACACCATTAGTTACTGATTGCCAGTCTGAGAATGAACCATTTATCCCAACTCTCTGCCTTCTTTTAGATAGCCAATCCTCTATCCATGCCAGAATATTACCCCCAATCCCGTGATTTTTTATCTTAAGCAATAATCTTTTGTGTGGCACCTTGTCAAATGCCTTTTGGAAGTCTAAATACACTACGTCCGCTGGTTCCCCTTTATCCACCTTATATGTTACTTCCTCAAAGAACTCCAGCAAATTTGTCAAACATGACTTCCCCTTCATAAAACCATGCTGACTTTGTCCTATTAAATTATGATTATCCAAATGTCCTGTTACTGTCTCCTTAATAATGGACTCCAAATTTTACCTACCACAGATGTTAAGCTAACCGGTCTATAGTTTCCAGCCTTCTGTCTACTGCCCTTTTTAAATAAGGGTGTTACATTAGCAGTTTTCCAGTCTGCCGGGACCTTTGCTGAGTCCAGGGAGTTTTAGAAAATCATTACCAATGCATCCACAATCCCTACCGCCACTTCCCTCAAGACCCTATGATGCAAGCCATCAGGTCCAGGTGATTTATCCGCCTTGAGTCCCATTATTTTACCGAGTACCACTTCCTTAGTGATTTTGATCGTGTTTAGCTCCTCCCCCCCCATAGCCCCCTGTTTGTCCAGTGTCGGGATATTCTTGGTGTCCTCTACTGTAAAGACTGATACAAAATATTCATTCAGTGTTTTTGCCATCTCCATATTTCCCACCATTAATTTCCCGGTCTCATCCTCTAAGGGACCAACATTTACTTTAGCCACCCTTTTTCTTTTTATATAACTATAAAAACTCTTACTATCTGTTTTTATATTTTTTGCTAATTTACTTTCATAATCTATCTTCCCTTTCTGAATCAATCTTTTTGTTATTTTTTGCTGTCTTTTCAAGTTTTCCCAATCCTCTATCCTCCCACTAGATTTGGCTACCTTATATGCCCTTGTTTTTAGTCGAATACTATCCTTAATTTCTTTACTTAGCCACGGATGGCTGTCTTTTCTTATACACCCTTTTCTTCTCAGTGGAATATATATTTTTTCGAAGTTGTAAAATAACTTCTTAAATGTACACCACTGATCATGTATCATCTTACCCTTTAATCTATTTTCCCAATCCACTCTACTCAATTCCGCTCTCATACCTTCATAGTCTCCTTTATTCAAGCTTAGCACGCTTGTTTGAGATCCAACCTTCTCACCCTCTAATTGAATATGGAATTCAACCATGTATGGTCACTCATTCCAAGGGGATCCTTTACTTGGACATTTTTAATTAATCCTGTCTCGTTACACAGGACCAGATCTAAGGTTGCTTGCCCCCTGGTCGGTTCAGTTACATACTGCTCAAGAAACCCATCCCTAATACACTCAATGAACTCATCCTCAAGGCAGCCCTGCCCAATTTGATTTGTCCAATTAATATGATAGTTAAAATCCCCCATAATTATCGATGTTCCCTTATTACAAGCCTCAACTATTTCCTGATTGATACTCCGTCCAACAGAGTTGCAACTGTTCGGAGGCCTATAGACTACGCCCACTAGTGTTTTTTCCCCCTTATTATTCCTTACCTCCACCCAAACTGTTTCATTATCCTGATCTTTTGACCCAATATCATTTCTCTGTATTACAGTGATTCCTTCCTTTATTAACATAGCCACCCCACCTCCCCTTCCTTCCTGCCTGTCCTTCCTGATCGTTAAATAACCTGGTATGTTTAATTCCCAGGCATTGTCACCCTGCAGCCATGTTTCTGTAATGGCCACAAGATCATACCCATATGTAGTTATTTGTGCCATTAACTCGTCTATTTTGTTACGAATGCTACGTGCATTCAGATAGAGAACTTTCAAATATGTTTTGTGACACTTAGTTCCTGCTTTTGCCCTTTTTATTACTTTACCTTTTACTCCATACCTTCTGCCCCTTCCTGACACGCTATGGTTTTTAATTTCCCCACTGCTACTTAAGTCTATGACGTTCTCTGTTGTCATTTTTATTATTTGCTCTCTAGGAACCTCCCCACCACTAGTTAGTTTAAAGCCCTCTCTACAGCCCTAGTTACATGATCCGCCAGACTGGAGTGTACATCACACATGATAACACAGGCTGGAGTGCACATCACACACGATAACACAGGATGGAGTGTACATCAAACAGGATAACACAGGCTGGAGTGTACAGCACACTCGATAACACAGGCTGGAGTGTACATCAGAAACGATAACACAGACTAAAGTGTACATCACACACGTTAACACAGGCTGGAGTGTACATCACACATGATAACACAGACTGGGGTGTACATCACACACGAGAACTCAGGCTGGAGTGTACAACACACGATAACACAGACTGGAGTGTACAACACACACGATAACACAGACTAGAGTGTACATCACACACGATAACACAGACTGGAGTGTACATCACACACGTTAACACAACTGGTGTGTACATCGCACACGACAACACAGACTGGAGTGTACATCACACATGAAATCACAGACTGGAGCGTACCTCACACACGATAACACAGACTGAAGTGTACATCACTAACGATAACACAGGCTGGAGTGTACATCACACACGATAACACAGACTGGAGTATACATCACACATGATAACACAGGCTGGAGTGTGTGGTGTATGTAACCTGTTCCACCTTAAGAGAACTTAAGCCTATTCCACCTTAAGAGATGTACTACTTTCTCTGGCTGCTGTATACGTAATACCGGTGGTGACCACCGGTATATAAGTACTGTGTAGTGATATTGCTGTTAGTATAGCCCTGACCTCCAACTAGTAAAGACCTGTTGAAACGTCCTTCGAGCAACAAGCCAGGAGAACCAGGGAAGGTTCGCATCTGTGGAGACTTCAAGATCACCGTTAATCCGGTGCTTCACATGGTGCAGTATCTGCTTCCGCGGATTGAGGATATTTTTGCTTCGTTGTCTGGCGGGAAACACTTCACCAAGATAGACCTGGCACAGGCGTACTTGCAGATGGAGGTTGAAGAAGAGTCACGCCAGTACCTCACGATCAACACGCATAAAGGTTTGTACCGGTATAATCGGCTGGTTTTTGGAGTGGCATCGGCTCCAGCAATTTGGCAGAGGGCCATGGAGCAGGTATTACAGGGAATTCCAGGCACACAATGTTACCTGGACGATATTCTGATTACAGGAGATGGTGATGAAGAACACCTCGCAAACTTGGAACTGGTGCTCAACAGACTGAAAGAGTATGGACTTCGAGTTAATCGGCAGAAATGTGAGTTCTTTCAGAAGCGGATCTCGTACTGTGGTCATGTCATTGACCGGGAGGGGCTTCATAAGTCTCCTGACAAGATAGAGGCAGTTGTAAAGGCTCCCGCTCCGGATAATGTCTCTCAGTTGAGGTCGTTTCTAGGATTGATTAACTATTACCATAAGTTTCTACCGAATCTATCCACGGTACTGCACCTGCTGAATGCTCTTTTACAGAAGGGGGTACCATGGGAATGGAGCGATAACTGTAAGAAGGCATTTCGCAAAAGCAAAGAATTGATCACCTCAGAGGAAGTGTTGGCTCACTTCAACCCGACACTGCCTATTCGGTTGGCTTGTGATGCTTCTCCATATGGTATTGGGGCAGTACTCTCACACAAGTTGCCAAATGGCACGGAAAGGCCAGTCGCGTTTGCATCCAGATCATTGACCTCCGCTGAGCGCAACTATGCGCAGATCGATAGGGAGGCTCTCAGCCTTGTATGGGGAGTGAAGAAGTTTAATCATTACCTGCAGGGCCCAAAATTCACACTTCTGACAGACCATCAGCCGTTGGTATCCATTTTTAACCCTAAGAAGGGTGTTTCGGTGATGACAGCACAGAGACTCCAGAGATGGCCCCTTTTCCTAGGGGCACATCAATATCAAATAGAATTCAAAGGTACAAAGCAGCATGGCAATGCTGATGGGCTGTCGCGCCTGCCACTACCTGAAGAAGAAGAGACGACGAAAGTTGACCCTGTTGAGTTATTTCATTCGACCATCATCGAGTGTTTACCAGTCACCAATGCAAGTATTGAAAGAGAAACCAGGAATGACCCGACACTGTCCCGAGTCTACGAGGTGACAGTGAAGGGATGGCCAACACATGGTGATCCTCTGTTACCGGCATTCTCGGCAAGGCGAGACCAGCTGTCCATCTGCCATGGTACTTTGATGTACGGGACAAGAGTGATTATTCCTCCCAAGTTAAGGGAAAGAGTTCTAAAGGAACTGCATGAAGGTCATCTGGGGGGAGTTAAGATGAAAAGTCTTGCTAGGGATTATGTATGGTGGCCGGGTATTGACCAACAGATAGAGGAGTTGACGAAAAGCTGCGCTGGGTGCCAAAAAGTGCAAAATGCACCTCTGATCGCACCGCTACACCCATGGGAATGGCCTTCAGCCCCATGGCAACGCGTACATATTGACTTTGCTGGTCCATTCATGGACTCCATGTTCCTAATTGCGGTGGACGCACATTCCAAATGGCCAGAAGTGATCAAGATGAATACCACTACTTCAGAAAAGACAATTGCAGTGTTAAGAACAATATTCGCAAGGAACGGATTGCCAGAACAGATATGTTCGGACAACGGACCACAGTTTGTGTCGGAAGAATTCCAAAAATTCTTAAAGAAGAATGGGGTGAAACATTATACCTCTGCCCCATATCATCCGGCGACAAACGGGTTGGCTGAGAGATTTGTCCAAACATTCAAAAAGGCAATAAAGGCCATGAACGATGATCAGATTCCGCTACAACACAAGGTGGACAATTTCCAAATGGCATATCGAAACGCCGCTCATGCAGTGACTAACCAAAGTCCTGCCATGATGTTTTATAACAGGAGGTTGCGGTCCAGGTTGGACTTGTTAAAACCAAATGTGCGGAGGGAAGTGGAAAACAAACAGTTCCGGCATATTAATAACAAGACCACTCGAAGTTTCGACGTAGGACAACCAGTGTTGGCAAGGGACTATGGAAACGAAAAATGGCAGTCCGGAACAATTCGGGCCAGACAAGGACCTCTGATGTACACAGTAGATATTGGTAACAATGTGATAAGGCATCATGCGGATCAACTGGTAGAATCGAGAGCAAGGGTCGAACCCATGGTTGCGACAGAGACAATTGTGGAAGACGTTAATGAACCTGAAGCATCTACCTCGGCAGGGAATGTACCTGATGATGACGTCCAATACATAGGAAACCAACTAGAGGAGTCACCTCAGCAACAAGAATCAGAGACCACTGAAAGGCGTTATCCAACCCGAATCAGAAGGCCTCCTGAGAGACTGAACCTTTGAACTGTTTATACCTGAAGTTATATATGTATATATGTTATTATGTTATGTTAAATGGGGATATGACTGTTAAGCTAAAAAGGGAGGATTGTGGTGTATGCAACCTGTGCCACCTTAAGAGAACTTAAGCCTGTTCCACCTTAAGAGATGTACTACTTTCTCTGGCTGCTGTATACGTAATACCGGTGGTGACCACCGGTATATAAGTACTGTGTAGTGATATTGCTGTTAGTATAGCCCTGACCTCCAACTAGTAAAGACCTGTTGAAACGTTATTCTTGTAGTCTGTGTCAGTAATTAATCTTAAATACAACTAGAGCACACAGACTTAACAGAGTATACATCACACACGATAACACAGACAGGAGTGTACATCACACACAATAACACAGGCTGGAGTGTACATCACACACGATAACACAGACTGGAGTGTACATCACACACGATAACACAGGCTGGAGTGTACATCACACACGATAACACAGGCTGGCGTGTACATCACACATGATAACACAGGCTGGAGTGTACATCACACACGATAACACAGGCTGGCATGTACATCACACACGATAACACAGACTGGAGTGTACATCACACACGATAACACAGACTGGAATGTACATCACACACGATAACACAGACTGGAGTGTACATCACACACGATAACAGAGACTGGAGTGTACGTCACACAGGTTAACACAGGCTTGAGTGTACATCACACACGATAACAGAGTGGAGTGTACATCACACACGATAAGGCAGACTGGAGTGTACCTCACACACGGTACCACAGATTGGAGTGTACCTCTCACACGCTACCACAGATTGCAGCGTACATCACACGATAAAACAGACTGGAGTGTACATTAAACATGATAACACAGACTGGATTATACATCACACACGATAACACAGATGGAGTGTACATCACACATGATAACACAGACTGGAGTGTACATCACAATTGATAATAGACTGGAGTGTACATCACACAGGATAACACAGACTGGAGTGTACATCACACACGATAACACAGACTGGAGTGTACATCACACATGATAATAGATTTGAGTGTTCATCACACATGATAACACAGACAGGAGTGTACATCACACATGATATCACAGACAGGAGTGTACATCACACAGGATAACACATACTGGAGAACATAACACATGATAACACAGGCTGGAGTGTACATCACACACGATAACACAGACTGGAGTGTACATCACGCATGATAACACAGACTGGAGTGTACATCACACACGATATCCCAGACTGCAGTGTACATCACACAGCATAACACAGACTGGAGTGTACATCACACACGATAACACAGACTGGAGTGTACATCACACACGATATCCCAGACTGCAGTGTACATCACACAGCATAACACAGACTGGAGTGTACATCACACAAGATATCCCAGACTGCAGTGTACATCACACAGCATAACACAGACTGGAGTGTACATCACACACGATAACACAGACTGGAGTGTACATCACACACGATAACACAGGCTGGAGTGTACATCACACAGGATAACACAGACTGGAGTGTACATCACACACGATATCACAGACAGGAGTGTACATCACACACGATAACACAGACAGGAGTGTACATCACACATGATAACACAGACTGGAGTGTACATCGCACATGATAACAGGCTGGAGTGTACATAAGACAGGATAACACAGTCTGGAGTGTACATCACACACGATAACACTGGCTGGAGTGTACATCAATAATGATAAGACAGGCTGGTGTGTACATCACACACGATAACACAGAATAACCCAGACTGGAGTGTACATAACACAGGATAACACAGAGTGGAGTGTACATCACACACGATAACACAGACTGGAGCATTATACAAATGATAACACAGACTGGAGTCTACATCACACATGATAACACAGATTGGAGTGTACCTCACACATGAGAACACAGATTGGAGTGTACCTCACACACAGCACCACAGATTGGAGTGTACCTCTCACACGCTACCACAGATTGCAGTGTACATCACGTGATAAAACAGATTGGAGTGTACATCACACACGATAACACAGACTGGAGCATTATACAAACGATAACACAGACTGGAGTCTACATCACACATGATAACACAGACTGGAGTCTACCTCACACACGCTAACACAGATTGGAGTGTACCTCACACACGGTACCACAGATTGGAGTGTACCTCTCACACGCTACCACAGATTGCAGCGTACATCACACGATAAAACAGACTGGATTGTACATCACACACGATAACACAGACTGGATTATACATCACACACGATAACACAGACTGGAGTGTAGATCACACAGGATAACACAGACTGGAGTGTACATCACACATGATAACACAGACAGGAGTGTACATCACACACGATAACACAGACTGGATTGTACATCACACACGATAACAAAGACTGGAGCGTCCATCACACACGATAACACAGACTAGAGTGTACATCACACATGATAATAGACTGGAGTGTACATCACACACGATAACACAGACAGGAGTGTACATCCCACATGATAACACAGACAGGAGTGTACATCACACAGGATAACACAGACAGGAGTGTACATAACACACGATAACACAGGCTGGAGTGGACATCACACACGATAACACAGACTGGATTGTACATCACACATGATAACACAGACTGGAGTGTACATCACACACAATATCCCAGACTGCAGTGTACATCACACAGCATAACACAGACTGGAGTGTACATCACACACGATAACACAGACTGGAGTGTACATCACACATGATAATAGACTGGAGTGTACATCACACAGGATTACACAGACTGGAGTGTACATCACACACAATAACACAGACTGGAGTGTACATCACACACGATAACTCAGACTGGAGTGTACATCACATGTGATAACACAGACTGGAGTGTACATCTCACACGATTACACAGACTGAAGAGTACATCACATTATATAACACAGAGTGGAGTGTACATCACACACGATAAGGCAGACTGGAGTGTACCTCACACACGGTACCACAGATTGGAGTGTACCTCTCACACACTACCACAGATTGCAGCGTACATCACACGATAAAACAGACTGGAGTGTACATTAAACATGATAACACAGACTGGATTATACATCACACACGATAACAAAGACTGGAGTGTACATCACACACGATAACACAGACTGGAGTGTATATCACACATGATAACACAGACTGGATTGTTCATCACACATGATAACAAAGACTGGAGTGTACATCACACACGATAACACAGACTGGAGTGTACATCACGCTTGATAACACAGACTGGAGTGTGCATCACACATGATATCCCAGACTGCAGTGTACATCACACAGCATAACACAGACTGGAGTGTACATCACACACGATAACACAGACTGGAGTGTACATCACACACGATATCCCAGTCTGCAGTGTACATCACACAGCATAACACAGACTGGAGTGTACATCACACAAGATATCCCAGACTGCAGTGTACATCACACAGCATAACACAGACTGGAGTGTACATCACACATGATAACACAGACTGGAGTGTACATCACACATGATAACACAGGCTGGAGTCTACATCACACAGGATAACACAGACTGGAGTGTACATCGCACATGATAACAGGCTGGAGTGTACATAAGACAGGATAACACAGTCTGGAGTGTACATCACACACGATAACACTGGCTGGAGTGTACATCAATAACGATAAGACAGGCTGGAGTGTAAATCACACACGATAACACAGACTGGATTATACATCACACATGATAACAAAGACTGGAGTGTACATCACACACGATAACACAGACTGGAGTGTACATCACACATGATAATAGACTGGAGTGTACATCACACAGGATAACACAGACTGGAGTGTACATCACACACGATAACTCAGACTGGAGTGTACATCTCTTGTGATAACACAGACTGGAGTGAACATCACACACGATAACACAGACTGGAGTGTACATCATACACGATAACACAGAGTGGAGTGTACATCACACATGATAACACAGGCTGGAGTGTTCATCACACAAGATAACAGAGTAGAGTGTGCAACACACACGATAACACAGACTGGAGTGTACATCACACACGATAACTCAGACTGGAGTGTACATCGCATGTGATAACACAGACTGGAGTGTACATCACACACGATTACACAGACTGGAGAGTACATCACACACGATAACACAGAGTGGAGTGTACATCACACACGATAACACAGACTGGAGTGTACATCACACACGATAACACAGACTGGAGCATTATACAAACGATAACACAGACTGGAGTCTACATCACACATGATAACACAGACTGGAGTGTACCTCACACACGCTAACGCAGATTGAAGTGTACCTCACACACGTTACCACAGATTGGAGTGTACCTCTCACACGTTACCACAGATTGCAGCGTACATCACACGATAAAACAGACTGGATTGTACATCACACACGATAACACAGACTGGATTATGCATCACACACGATAACAATGACTGGAGTGTAGATCACACACGATAACACAGACTGGAGTGTACATCTCTTGTGATAACACAGACTGGAGTGTACATCACACACGATAACACAGACAGGAGTGTACATCACACACGATAACACAGACTGGATTGTACATCACACACGATAACAAAGACTGGAGTGTAGATCACACACGATAACACAGACTGGATTGTACATCACACATGATAACACAGACTGGAGTGTACATCACACAAAATATCCCAGACTGCAGTGTACATCACACAGCATAACACAGACTGGAGTGTACATCACACATGATAACACAGACAGGAGTGTACATCCCACATGATAACACAGACAGGAGTGTACATCACACAGGATAACACAGACAGGAGTGTACATAACACACGATAACACAGGCTGGAGTGTACATCACACACGATAACACAGACTGGATTGTACATCACACATGATAACACAGACTGGAATGTACATCACACAAAATATCCCAGACTGCAGTGTACATCACACAGCACAACACAGAGTGGAGTGTACATCACACACGATAACACAGTCTGGAGTGTACATCACACACGATAACACAAACTGGAGCATTATACAAATGATAACACAGACTGGAGTCTACATCACACATGATAACACAGATTGGAGTGTACCTCACACATGAGAACACAGATTGGAGTGTACCTCACACACAGCACCACAGATTGGAGTGTACCTCCCACACGCTACCACAGATTGCAGTGTACATGACGTGATAAAACAGATTGGAGTGTAAATCACACACGATAACACAGACTGGATTATACATCACACATGATAACAAAGACTGGAGTGTACATCACACACGATAACATAGACTGGAGTGTACATCACACATGATAATAGACTGGAGTGTACATCACACAGGATAACACAGACTGGAGTGTACATCACACACGATAACTCAGACTGGAGTGTACATCTCTTGTGATAACACAGACTGGAGTGTACATCACACACGATAACACAGACTGGAGTGTACATCATACACGATAACACAGAGTGGAGTGTACATCACACATGATAACACAGGCTGGAGTGTTCATCACACAAGATAACAGAGTAGAGTGTGCAACACACACGATAACACAGACTGGAGTGTACATCACACACGATAACTCAGACTGGAGTGTACATCGCATGTGATAACACAGACTGGAGTGTACATCACACACGATTACACAGACTGGAGAGTACATCACACACGATAACACAGAGTGGAGTGTACATCACACACGATAACACAGACTGGAGTGTACATCACACACGATAACACAGACTGGAGCATTATACAAACGATAACACAGACTGGAGTCTACATCACACATGATAACACAGACTGGAGTGTACCTCACACACGCTAACACAGATTGAAGTGTACCTCACACACGTTACCACAGATTGGAGTGTACCTCTCACACGTTACCACAGATTGCAGCATACATCACACGATAAAACAGACTGGATTGTACATCACACACGATAACACAGACTGGATTATGCATCACACACGATAACAATGACTGGAGTGTAGATCACACACGATAACACAGACTGGAGTGTACATCTCTTGTGATAACACAGACTGGAGTGTACATCACACACGATAACACAGACAGGAGTGTACATCACACACGATAACACAGACTGGATTGTACATCACACACGATAACAAAGACTGGAGCGTAGATCACACACGATAACACAGACTGGATTGTACATCACACATGATAACACAGACTGGAGTGTACATCACACAAAATATCCCAGACTGCAGTGTACATCACACAGCATAACACAGACTGGAGTGTACATCACACACGATAACACAGACAGGAGTGTACATCCCACATGATAACACAGACAGGAGTGTACATCACACAGGATAACACAGACAGGAGTGTACATAACACACGATAACACAGGCTGGAGTGTACATCACACACGATAACACAGACTGGATTGTACATCACACATGATAACACAGACTGGAATGTACATCACACAAAATATCCCAGACTGCAGTGTACATCACACAGCACAACACAGAGTGGAGTGTACATCACACACGATAACACAGACTGGAGTGTACATCACACACGATAACACAAACTGGAGCATTATACAAACGATAACACAGACTGGAGTCTACATCACACATGATAACACAGATTGGAGTGTACCTCACACATGAGAACACAGATTGGAGTGTACCTCACACACAGCACCACAGATTGGAGTGTACCTCCCACACGCTACCACAGATTGCAGTGTACATGACGTGATAAAACAGATTGGAGTGTAAATCACACACGATAACACAGACTGGATTATACATCACACATGATAACAAAGACTGGAGTGTACATCACACACGATAACACAGACTGGAGTGTACATCACACATGATAATAGACTGGAGTGTACATCACACAGGATAACACAGACTGGAGTGTACATCACACACGATAACACAGGCTGGAGTGTACAGCACACAGGATAACACAGACTGGAGTGTACATCACACACGATAACACAGACTGGCGTGTACATCACACACGATAACCCAGACTGGAGTGTACATCACAGACGATAACACAGACTGGAGTGTACATCACACATGATAACACAGGCTGGAGTGTACATCACACACGATAACACAGACAGGAGTGTACATCCCACATGATAACACAGACAGGAGTGTACATCACACAGGATAACACAGACAGGAGTGTACATAACACACGATAACACAGGCTGGAGTGTACATCACACACGATAACACAGACTGGATTGTACATCACACATGATAACACAGATTGAAATGTACATCACAGAAGATAACACAGACTGGAGTGTACATCACACATGATAGCCCAGACTTTAGTGTACATCACACACGATAACACAGACTGGAGTGTACATCACACACGATAACCCAGACTTTAGTGTACATCACACACTATAACACAGACTGGAGTTTACATCACACACAATAACACAGACTGGATTGTACATCACACACGATAACACAGACTGGAGTGTACATCACACAAGATAACACAGACTGGAGTGTACATCACACACGATAACACAGACTGGAGTGTACATCACACACGATAACACAGACTGGAGTGTACCTCACACACGATAACACAGACTGGAGTGTACATCACACACGATAATACAGACTGGAGTGTACATCACACACGATAACACAGACTGGAGTGTACATCACACAGGATAACACAGACAGGAGTGTACATAACACACGATAACACAGGCTGGAGTGTACATCACACACGATAACACAGACTGGATTGTACATCACACATGATAACACAGACTGGAGTGTACATCACACAAAATATCCCAGACTGCAGTGTACATCACACAGCACAACACAGACTGGAGTGTACATCACACACGATAACACGGACTGGAGTGTACATCACACACGATATCCCAGACTGCATTGTACATCACACAGCATAACACAGACTGGAGTGTACATCACACACGATATCCCAGACTGCAGTATACATCACACAGCATAACACAGACTGGAGTGTACATCACACACGATAACACAGACTGGAGGGTACATCACACACGATAACACAGGCTGGAGTGTACAGCACACAGGATAACACAGACTGGAGTGTACATCACACACGATAACACAGACAGGAGTGTACATCACACATGATAACACAGACAGGAGTGTACATCACACACGATAACACAGACTGGAGTGTACATCACACATGATAACAGACTGGAGTGTACATAAGACAGGATAACATAGAATAACCCAGACTGGATTGTACATAACACAGGATAACACAGACTGGCGTGTACATCACCCACGATAACCCAGACTGGAGTGTACATCACAGACGATAACACAGACTGGAGTGTACATCACACATGATAACACAGATTGAAATGTACATCACAGAAGATAACACAGACTGGAGTGTACATCACACATGATAGACCAGACTTTAGTGTACATCACACACGATAACACAGACTGTAGTGTACATCACACACGATAACCCAGACTTTAGTGTACATCACACACTATAACACAGACTGGAGTTTACATCACACACAATAACACAGACTGGATTGTACATCACACACGATAACACAGACTGGAGTGTACATCACACACGATAACACAGACTGGAGTGTACATCACACACGATAACACAGATTGGAGTGTACATCACACATGATAACACAGACTGGAGTGTACCTCACACACGATAACACAGGCTGGAGTGTACATCACACACGATAATACAGACTGGAGTGTACATCACACACGATAACACAGACTGGAGTTTACATCACACACAATAACACAGGCTGGATTGTACATCACACACGATAACACAGACTGGAGTGTACATCACACACGATAACACAAACTGGAGTGTACATCACACACGATAACACAGACTGGAGTGTACATCACACACGATAACACAGACTGGAGTGTACCTCACACACGATAACACAGACTGGAGTGTACATCACACACGATAACACAGACTGGAGTGTACATCACACACGATAACACAGACTGGAGTGTGCATCACACACAATAACACAGACTGGAGTGTACATCACACACGATATCCCAGACTGGAGTGTACATCACACAGCATAACACAGACTGGAGTGTACATCACACATGATAACACAGACTGGAGTGTACATCACACATGATAACAAAGACTGGAGTGTACATCACACATGATAACACAGGCTGGAGTGTACATCACAAACGATAACACAGACTGGAGTGTACATCACACACGATAACAAAGACTGGAGTGTACATCACACATGATAACACAGGCTGGATTGTACATCACAAACGATAACACAGACTGGAGTGTACATCACACACAATAACACAGACTGGAGTGTACATCACACATGATAATAGACTGTAGTGTACATCACACATGATAACACTGACTGGAGTGTACATCATACATGATAACAGGCTGGAGTGTACATAAAACAGGATAACACAGACTGGAATGTACATCACACACGATAACAGACTGGAGTGTACATCACACACGATAGCACAGACTGGAGTGTACATCACACAGGATAACACAGACTGGAGTGTACATCACACGTGTTAACACAGACTGGAGTGTACATCACATACGATAACAATCTGGAGTGTACATCACACACAATAACACAGACTGGAGTGTACAAAACACACAATAACACAGAATGGAGTGTACATCACACACGATAACAAAAACTAGAGTGTACATCACACACGATAACACAGACTGGAGTGTACATCAAACACGATAACACAGACTGGAGTGTACATCACACACGATAAAACAGGAAGAAATGTTCATCACACATGATAACACAGACTGAAGTGTACATCACACACGATAACACAGACTGAAGTGTACATCACACATGATAACACAGGCTGGACTGTACATCACACAGGTTAACACAGACTGGAGTGTACATCACACACGATAAAACAGACTAGAGTGTACATTACACACGACAACACAGACTGGAGTTTACATCACACACGATAACAGAGACAGGAGAGTACATCACACACGATAACTCAGACTGGAGTGTAAATCATGCACGATAACTCAGACTGGAGTGTACATCACAGACGATAACACAGGCCGAAGTGTACATCACACAAGATAACAGACTAGAGTGTACAACACACACGATAACACAGACTGGAGTGTACATCACACATGATTACACAGACTGGAGAGTACATCACACATGATAACAAAGAGTGGAGTGTACATCAAACATGATAACACAGACTGGAGTGTACATCACACACGATAACACAGACTGGAGCATTATACAAATGATAACACAGACTGGAGTCTACATCACACATGATAACACAGACTGGAGTGTACCTCACACACGATAACACAGATTGGAGTGTACCTCACACATGGTACCACAGATTGGAGTGTACCTCTCACACGCTACCATAGATTGAAGTGCACATCACACGATAAAACAGACTGGAGTGTACATCACACATGATAACACAGATTGGATTATACATCACACATGATAACAAAGACTGGAGTGTTAATCACACACGATAACACAGACTGGAGTGCACATCACAATGATAATAGACTGGAGTGTACATCACACAGGATTACACAGACTGGAGTGCACATCACACACGATAACACAGACTGGAGTGTACATCACACACGATAACTCAGACTGGAGTGTACATCACATGTGATAACATAGACTGGAGTGTACATCACACACGATAACACAGGCTGGAGTGTACAAAACACACGATAACACAGAATGGAGTGTACATCACACACGATAACAAAAACCGGAGTGTCCATCACACACGATAACACAGACTGGAGTGTACATCAAACACGATAACACAGACTGGAGTGTACATCACACACGATAAAACAGACAGAAATGTGCATCACACACGATAACACAGACTGAAGTGTACATCACACACGATAACACAGGCTGGAGTGTACATCACACAAGGTAACAGACTATAGTGTACAACACACACGATAACACAGACTGGAGTGTACATCACACATGATTACACAGACTGGAGAGTACATCACACACGATAACAAAGAGTGGAGTGTACATCACACACGATAACAAAGACTGGAGTGCACATCACACACGATAACACAGACTGGAGCATTATACAAACGATAACACAGACAGGAGTCTACATCACACATGATAACACAGACTGGAGTGTACCTCACATGTGATAACACAGACTGGAGTGTACATCACACACGATAACTCAGACTGGAGTGTACATCACATGTGATAACACAGACTGGAGTGTACATCACACACGATTACACAGACTGGAGTGTACATCACACATGATAATAGACTGGAGAGTACATCACACAGGATAACACAGACTGGAATGTACATCACACATGATAACAAAGACTGGAGTGTACATCACACATGATAACACAGACTGGAGTGTACATCACACATGATAATAGACTGGAGTGTTCATCACACATGATAACACAGACAGGAGTGTACATCACACATGATATCACAGACAGGAGTGTACATCACACAGGATAGCACATACTGGAGAACATAACACATGATAACACAGGCTGGAGTGTACATCACACACGATAACACAGACTGGAGTGTACATCACACAGCATAACACAGACTGGAGTGTACATCACACAGGATAGCACATACTGGAGAACATAACACATGATAACACAGGCTGGAGTGTACATCACACACGATATCCCAGACTGCAGTGTACATCACACAGCATAACACAGACTGGAGTGTACATCACACACGATAACACAGACTGCAGTGTCCATCACACACGATATCCCAGACTGCAGAGTACATCACACAGCATAACACAGACTGGAGTGTACATCACACAAGATATCCCAGACTGCAGTGTACATCACACAGCATAACACAGACGGAATGTACATCACACACGATAACACAGACTGGAGTGTACATCACACACGATAACACAGGCTGGAGTGTACATCACACAGAATAACACAGACTGGAGTGTACATCACACACGATAACATAGACAGGAGTGTACATCACACATGATAACACAGACTGGAGTGTACATCGCACATGATAACATGCTGGAGTGTACGTAAGACAGGATAACACAGTCTGGAGTGTACATCACACACGATAACACTGGCTGGAGCGTACATCACACACGATAAGACAGGCTGGTGTGTACATCACACACGATAACACAGAATAACCCAGACTGGAGTGTACATAACACAGGATAACACAGAGTGGAGTGTACATCACACACGATAACACAGACTGGAGTGTACATCACACACGATAACACAGATTGGAGTGTACATCACGTGATAAAACAGATTGGAGTGTAAATCACACACGATAACACAGACTGGGTTATACATCACGCATGATAACAAAGACTGGAGTGTACATCACACATGATAACACAGACTGGAGTGTACATCACACATGATAATAGACTGGAGTGTACATCACACAGGATAACACAGACTGGAGTGTATATCACACATGATAACTCAGACTGGAGTGTACATCACTCACGATAACACAGACTGGAGTGTACATCATACACGATAACACAGACTGGAGTGTACATCATACACGATAACACAGAGTGAAGTGTACATAACACATAATAACACAGGCTGGAGTGTTCATCACACAAGATAACAGAGTAGAGTGTACAACACACACGATAACACAGACTGGAGTGTACATCACACACGATAACTCAGACTGGAGTGTACATCACACATGATTACACAGACTGGAGAGTATATCACACACGATAACACAGAGTGGAGTGTACATCACACACGATAACACAGACTGGAGTGGACATCACACACGATAACACAGACTGGAGCATTATACAAACGATAACACAGACTGGAGTCTACATCACACATGATAACACAGACTGGAGTGTACCTCACACACGCTAACACAGATTGGAGTGTACCTCATACACGGTACCACAGATTGGAGTGTACCTCTCACACGCTACCACAGATTGCAGCGTACATCACACGATAAAACAGACTGGATTGTACATCACACACGATATCACAGACTGGATTATACATCACACACGATAACAAAGACTGGTGTGTAGATCACTCATGATAACACAGACTGGAGTGTAAATCACACAGGATAACACAGACTGGAGTGTACATCACACACGATAACACAGACAGGAGTGTACATCACACAAGATAACACAGACTGGATTGTACATCACACACGATAACAAAGACTGGAGTGTACATCACACACGATAACACAGACTGGAGTGTATATCACACATGATAATAGACTGGAGTGTACATCACACACGATAACACAGACAGGAGTGTACATCCCACATGATAACACAGACAGGAGTGTACATCGCACAGGATAACACAGACAGGAGTGTACATAACACACGATAACACAGGCTGGAGTGTACATCACACACGATAACACAGACTGGATTGTACATCACACATTATAACACAGACTGGAGTGTACATCACACACAATATCCCAGACTGCAGTGTACATCACACAGCATAACACAGACTGGAGTGTACATCACACACGATAACACAGACTGGAGTGTACATCACACACGACATCCCAGACTGCATTGTACATCACACAGCATAACACAGACTGGAGTGTACATCACACACGATATCCCAGACTGCAGTGTACCTCACACAGCATAACACAGACTGGAGTGTACATCACACACGATAACACAGACTGGAGTGTACATCACACACGATAACACAGGCTGGAGTGTACAGCACACAGGATAACACAGAATGGAGTGCACATCACACAGGATAACCCAGTCTCAATTGTAAATAACAAAGACTGGAGTGTACATCACACACGATAACACAGACTGGAGTGTATATCACACATGATAATAGACTGGAGTGTACATCACACACGATAACACAGACAGGAGTGTACATCCCACATGATAACACAGACAGGAGTGTACATCGCACAGGATAACACAGACAGGAGTGTACATAACACACGATAACACAGGCTGGAGTGTACATCACACACGATAACACAGACTGGATTGTACATCACACATTATAACACAGACTGGAGTGTACATCACACACAATATCCCAGACTGCAGTGTACATCACACAGCATAACACAGACTGGAGTGTACATCACACACGATAACACAGACTGGAGTGTACATCACACACGATATCCCAGACTGCATTGTACATCACACAGCATAACACAGACTGGAGTGTACATCACACACGATATCCCAGACTGCAGTGTACCTCACACAGCATAACACAGACTGGAGTGTACATCACACACGATAACACAGACTGGAGTGTACATCACACACGATAACACAGGCTGGTGTGTACATCACACACGATAACCCAGACTGGAGTGTACATCACAGACGATAACACAGACTGGAGTGTACATCACACATGATAACACAGAATGGAGTGCACATCACACAGGATAACCCAGTCTCAATTGTAAATAACAAAGACTGGAGTGCACATCACACACGATAACCCAGACTGGATTGTATATCACACACGATAACACAGACTGGAGTGTACATCACACACGATAACACAGGCTGGAGTGTACATCACAGAAGATAACAGACTAGAGTGTACAACACACATGATAACACAGACTGGAGTGTACATCACACATGATTACACAGACTGGAGAGTAAATCACACATGATAACAAAGAGTGGAGTGTAAGTCAAACATGATAACACAGACTGGAGTGTACATCACACATGATAACACAGACTGGAGCATTATACAAACGATAACACAGACTGGAGTCTACATCACACATGATAACACAGACTGGAGTGTACCTCACACCCGATAACACAGATTGGAGTGTACCTCACACACGGTACCACAGATTGGAGTGTACCTCTCACACGCTACCACAGATTGCAGTGTACATCACACGATAAAACAGACTGGAGTGTACATCACACATGATAACACAGACTGGATTATACATCACACATGATAACAAAGACTGGAGTGTACATCACACACGATAACACAGACTGGAGTGTACATCACAATGATAATAGACTGGAGTGTACATCACACAGGATAACACAGACTGGAGTGTACATCACACACGATAACACAGACTGGAGTGTACATCGCACACGATAACTCAGACTGGAGTGTACATCACATGTGATAACATAGACTGGAGTGTACATCACACACGATAACACAGACAGGAGTGTACAAAACACACGATAACACAGAATGGAGTGTACATCACACACGATAACAAAAACAGGAGTGTACATCACACACGATAAAACAGACAGAAATGTGCATCACACACGATAACACAGACTGAAGTGTACATCACACACGATAAAACAGACTAGAGTGTACATCACACACGATAACACAGACTGGAGTTTACATCACACACGATAACAGAGACAGGAGAGTACATCACACACGATAACTCAGACTGGACTGTACATCACACGTGATAACACAGACAGGAGTGTACATCACACACGATAACACAGGCTGGAGTGTACATCACACATGATTACACAGACTGGAGTGTACATCACACATGATAATAGACTGGAGTGTACATCACACACGATAACACAGACTGGAGTGTACATCACACATGATAATAGACTGGAGTGTACATCGCACAGGATTACACAGACTGGAGTGTACAACGCACACGATAACACAGACTGGAGTGTACATCACACACGATAACTCAGACTGGAGTGTACATCACATGTGATAACACAGACTGGAGTGTACAACACACACGATAACACAGACTGGAGTGTACATCACACATGATAACTCAGACTGGAGTGTACATCACCTGTGATAACACAGACTGGAGTGTACATCACACATGATTACACAGACTGGAGAGTATATCACACACGATAACACAGAGTGGAGTGTACATCACACACGATAACACAGACTGGAGTGTACATCACACACGATAACACAGACTGGAGTCTACATCACACATGATAACACAGACTGGAGTGTACCTCACACATGCTAACACAGATTGGAGTGTACCTCACACACGGTACCACAGATTGGAGTGTACCTCTCACATGCTACCACAGATTGCAGCGTACATCACACGATAAAACAGACTGGATTGTACATCACACACGATAACACAGACTGGATTATACATCACACACGATAACAAAGACTGGTGTGTAGATCAATCACGATAACACAAACTGGAGTGTATATCACACAGGATAACACAGACTGGAGTGTACATCACACACGATAACACAGACAGGAGAGTACATCACACACGATAACACAGACTGGATTGTACATCACACACGATAACAAAGACTGGAGTCTACATCACACACGATAACACAGACTGGAGTGTACATCACACATGATAATAGACTGGAGTGTACATCACACACGATAACACAGACAGGAGTGTACATCCCACATGATAACACAGACAGGAGTGTACATCGCACAGGATAACACAGACAGGAGTGTACATAACACACGATAACACAGGCAGGAGTGTACATCACACACAATAACACAGACTGGATTGTACATCACACATGATAACACAGACTGGAGTGTACATCACACACAATATCCCAGACTGCAGTGTATATCACACAGCATAACACAGACTGGAGTGTACATCACACACGATAACACAGACTGGAGTGTACATCACACACGATATCCCAGACTGCATTGTACATCACACAGCATAACACAGACTGGAGTGTACATCACACACGATATCCCAGACTGCAGTGTACATCACACAGCATAACACAGACTGGAGTTTACATCACACACGATAACACAGACTGGAGTGTACATCACACACGATAACACAGGCTGGAGTGTACAGCACACAGGATAACACAGACTGGAGTGTACATCACACACGATAACACAGACTGGCGTGTACATCACACACGATAACCCAGACTGGACTGTACATCACAGACGATATCACAGACTGGAGTGTACATCACAGATGATAACACAGACTGGAGTGTACATCACACACGATAACCCAGACTGGAGTGTACATCACAGACGATAACACAGACTGGAGTGTACATCACACATGATTACACAGACTGGAGAGTACATCACACACGATAACAAAGAGTGGAGTGTACATCAAACATGATAACACAGACTGGAGTGTACATCACACACGATAACACAGACTGGAGCATTATACAAACGATAACACAGACTGGAGTCTACATCACACATGATAACACAGACTGGAGTGTACCTCACACACGATAACACAGATTGGAGTGTACCTCACACACGGCACCACAGATTGGAGTGTACCTCTCACACGCTACCACAGATTGCAGTGTACATCACACGATAAAACAGACTGGAGTGTACATCACACATGATAACAGAGACTGGATTATACATCACACATGATAACAAAGACTGGAGTGTACATCACACACGATAACACAGACTGGAGTGTACATCACACACGATAACACAGACTGGAGTGTACATCACACACGATAACACAGACTGGAGTGTACATCACACACGATAACTCAGACTGGAGTGTACATCACATGTGATAACATAGACTGGAGTGTACATCACACACGATAACACAGACTGGAGTGTACAAAACACACGATAACACAGAATGGAGTGTACATCACACACGATAACAAAAACTGGAGTGTACATCACACACGATAACACAGACTGGAGTGTACATCAAACACGATAACACAGACTGGAGTGTACATCACACACGATAAAACAGACAGAAATGTGCATCACACACGATAACACAGACTGAAGTGTACATCACACACGATAACTCAGACTGGACTGTACATCACACGTGATAACACAGACTGGAGTGTACATCACACACGATAACACAGACTGGAGTGTAGATCATACACGATAACTCAGAGTGGAGTGTACATCACATACGATAACACAGGCTGGAGTGTACATCACATGTGATAACACAGACTGGAGTGTACAACACACACGATAACACAGACTGGAGTGTACATCACACACGATAACTCAGACTGGAGTGTACATCACATGTGATAACTCAGACTGGAGTGTACATCACACACGATTACACAGACTGAAGAGTACATCACATACTATAACACAGAGTGGAGTGTACATCACACATGATAAGACAGACTGGAGTGTACCTCACACACGGTACCACAGATTGGAGTGTACCTCTCACACGCTACCACAGATTGCAGCGTACATCACACAATAAAACAGACTGGAGTGTACATTAAACATGATAACACAGACTGGATTATACATCACACATGATAACAAAGACTGGAGTGTACATCACACACGATAACACAGACTGGAGTGTACATCACACACGATAACACAGACTGGATTGTCCATCACACATGATAACAAAGACTGGAGTGTACATCACACACAATAACACAGACTGGAGTGTACATCACACATGATAATAGACTGGAGTGTACATCACACAGGATAACATAGACTGGAGTGTACATCACACATGATAACACAGACTGGAGTGTACATCACACACGATAACACAGACTGGATTGTACATCACACATGATAACAAAGACTGGAGTGTACATCACACACGATAACACAGACTGGAGTGTACATCACACATGATAATAGACTGGAGTGTTCATCACACATGATAACACAGACAGGAGTGTACATCACACATGATATCACAGACAGGAGTGCACATCACACAGGATAACACATACTGGAGAACATAACACATGATAACACAGGCTGGAGTGTACATCACACACGATATCCCAGACTGCAGTGTACATCACACAGCATAACACAGACTGGAGTGTACATCACACACGATAACACAGACTGGAGTGTACATCACACATGATATCCCAGACTGCAGAGTACATCACACAGCATAACACAGACTGGAGTGTACATCACACAAGATATCCCAGACTGCAGTGTACATCACACAGCATAACACAGACAGAATGTACATCACACATGATAACACAGACTGGAGTGTACATCACACACGATAGCACAGGCTGGAGTGTACATCACAGAGGATAACACAGACTGGAGTGTACATCACACACGATAACACAGACAGGAGTGTACATCACACACGATAACACAGAATGGAGTGTACATCACACACGATAACACAGACTGGAGTGTACATCACACATGATAATAGGCTGGAGTGTACATCACACAGGATTACACAGACTGGAGTGTACATCACACACGATAACTCAGACTGGAGTGTACATCTCTTGTGATAACACAGACTGGAGTGTACATCACACACGATAACACAGACTGGAGTGTACATCGTACACGATAACACAGAGTGGAGTGTACATCACACATGATAACACAGGCTGGAGTGTTCATCACACAAGATAACAGAGTAGAGTGTACAACACACATGATAACACAGTCTGGAGTGTACATCACCGACGATAACTCAGACTGGAGTGTACATCACACACAATATCCCAGACTGCAGTGTACATCACACAGCATAACACAGACTGGAGTGTACATCACACACGATAACACAGACTGGAGTGTACATCACACACGATATCCCAGACTGCATTGTGCATCACACAGCATAACACAGACTGGAGTGTACATCACACACGATATCCCAGACTGCAGTGTACATCACACAGCATAACACAGACTGGAGTGTACATCACACACGATAACACAGACTGGAGTGTACATCACACACGATAACACAGGCTGGAGTGTACAGCACACAGGATAACACAGACTGGAGTGTACATCACACACGATAACACAGACAGGAGTGTACATCACACATGATAACACAGACAGGAGTGTACATCAAACACGATAACACAGACTGGCGTGTACATCACACACGATAACCCAGGCTGGAGTGTACATCACAGACGATAACACAGACTGGAGTGTACATCACACATGATAACACAGAACGGAGTGTACATCACACAGGATAACCCAGTCTCAATTGTAAATAACAAAGACTGGAGTGTACATCACACACGATAACCCAGACTGCATTGTATATCACACACGATAACACAGACTGGAGTGTACATCACACACGATAACACAGGCTGGAGTGTACATCACAGAAGATAACAGACTAGAGTGTATAACACACACGATAACACAGACTGGAGTGTACATCACACATGATTACACAGACTGGAGAGTACATCACACACGATAACAAAGAGTGGAGTGTACGTCAAACATGATAACACAGACTAGAGTGTACATCACACACGATAACACAGACTGGAGCATTATACAAACGATAACACAGACTGGAGTCTATATCACACATGATAACACAGACTGGAGTGTACCTCACACACGATAACACAGATTATGTGTACCTCACACACGGTACCACAGATTGGAGTGTACCTCACACGCTACCACAGATTGCAGTGTACATCACACGATAAAACAGACTGGAGTGTACATCACACATGATAACAGAGACTGGATTATACATCACACATGATAACAAAGACTGGAGTGTACATCACACACGATAACACAGACTGGAGTGTACATCACACACGATAACACAGACTGGAGTGTACATCAAACACGATAACTCAGACTGGAGTGTACATCACATGTGATAACATAGACTGGAGTGTACATCACACACGATAACACAGACTGGAGTGTACAAAACACACGATAACACAGAATGGAGTGTACATCACACACGATAACAAAAACTGGAGTGTACATCACACACGATAACACAGACTGGAGTGTCCATCAAACACGATAACACAGACTGGAGTGTACATCGCACACGATAAAACAGACAGAAATGTGCATCACACACGATAACACAGACTGAAGTGTACATCACACACGATAAAACAGACTAGAGTGTACATCACACACGATAACACATACTGGAGTTTACATCGCACACGATAACAGAGACAGGAGAGTACATCACACACGATAACTCAGACTGGACTGTACATCACACGTGATAACACAGACTGGAGTGTACATCACACACGATAACACAGACTGGAGTGTAGATCATACACGATAACTCAGAGTGGAGTGTACATCACACACGATAACACAGGCTGGAGTGTACATCACACAAGATAACAGACTAGAGTGTACAACACACACAATAACACAGACTGGAGTGTACATCACACATGATTACACAGACTGGAGAGTACATCACACACGATAACAAAGAGTGGAGTGTACATCACACACGATAACACAGACTGGAGTGCACATCACACACGATAACACAGACTGGAGCATTATACAAACGATAACACAGACAGGAGTCTACATCACACATGATAACACAGACTGGAGTGTACCTCACACACGATAACACAGACTGGAGTGTACATCACACACGATAACACAAACTGGAGTGTACATCACACACGATAACTCAGACTGGAGTGCACATCACATGTGATAACACAGACTGGAGTGTACATCACACACGATTACACAGACTGGAGTGTACATCACACATGATAATAGACTGGAGTGTACATCACACAGGATAACACAGACTGGAATGTACATCACACACGATAACACAGACTGGAATGTACATCACACATGATAACACAGACTGGATTGTACATCACACATGATAACAAAGACTGGAGTGTACATCACACATGATAACACAGACTGAAGTGTACATCACACATGATAATAGACTGGAGTGTTCATCACACATGATAACACAGACAGGAGTGTACATCACACATGATATCACAGACAGGAGTGTACATCACACAGGATAGCACATACTGGAGAACATAACACATGATAACACAGGCTGGAGTGTACATCACACACGATAACACAGACTGGAGTGTACATCACGCATGATAACACAGACTGGAGTGTACATCACACACGATATCCCAGACTGCAGTGTTCATCACACAGCATAACACAGACTGGAGTGTACATCACACACGATAACACAGACTGCAGTGTACATCACACACGATATCCCAGACTGCAGAGTACATCACACAGCATAACACAGACTGGAGTGTACATCACACAAGATATCCCAGACTGCAGTGTACATCACACAGCATAACACAGATGGAATGTACATCACACATGATAACACAGACTGGAGTGTACATCACACACGATAACACAGGCTGGAGTGTACATCACACAGAATAACACAGACTGGAGTATACATCACACACGATAACACAGACAGGAGTGTACATCACACACGATAACATAGACAGGAGTGTACATCGCACACGATAACACTGGCTGGAGCGTACATCACACACGATAAGACAGGCTGGTGTGTACATCACACACGATAACACAGAATAACCCAGACTGGAGTGTACATAACACAGGCTAACACAGAGTGGAGTGTACATCACACACGATAACACAGACTGGAGTGTACATCACACACGATAACACAAACTGGAGCATTATACAAATGATAACACAAACTGGAGTCTACATCACACATGGTAACACAGATTGGAGTGTACCTCACATACAGCACCACAGATTGGAGTGTACCTCTCACACGGTACCACAGATTGCAGTGTACATCACGTGATAAAACAGATTGGAGTGTACATCACACATGATAACAAAGACTGGAGTGTACATCACACATGATAACACAGACTGGAGTGTACATCACACAGGATAACACAGACTGGAGTGTACATCTCTTGTGATAACACAGACTGGAGTGTACATCACTCACGATAACACAGGCTGGAGTGTTCATCACACAAGATAACAGAGTAGAGTGTACAACACACACGATAACACAGACTGGAGTGTACATCACACACGATAACTCAGACTGGAGTGTACATCACACATGATTACACAGACTGGAGAGTATATCACACACGATAACACAGAGTGGAGTGTACATCACACACGATAACACAGACTGGAGTGGACATCACACACGATAACACAGACTGGAGCATTATACAAATGATAACACAGACTGGAGTCTACATCACACATGATAACACAGACTGGAGTGTACCTCACACACGCTAACACAGATTGGAGTGTACCTCATACACGGTACCACAGATTGGAGTGTACCTCTCACACGCTACCACAGATTGCAGCGTACATCACACGATAAAACAGACTGGATTGTACATCACACACGATAACACAGACTGGATTATACATCACACACGATAACAAAGACTGGTGTGTAGATCACTCATGATAACACAGACTGGAGTGTATATCACACAGGATAACACAGACTGGAGTGTACATCACACACGATAACACAGACAGGAGTGTACATCACACAAGATAACACAGACTGGATTGCAGATCACACACGATATCAAAGACTGGAGTGTACATCACACACGATAACACAGACTGGAGTGTATATCACACATGATAATAGACTGGAGTGTACATCACACACGATAACACAGACAGGAGTGTACATCCCACATGATAACACAGACAGGAGTGTACATTGCACAGGATAACACAGACAGGAGTGCACATAACACACGATAACACAGGCTGGAGTGCACATCACACACGATAACACAGACTGGATTGTACATCACACATGATAACACAGACTGGAGTGTACATCACACACAATATCCCAGACTGCAGTGTACATCACACAGCATAACACAGACTGGAGTGTACATCATACACGATAACATGACTGGAGTGTACATCACACACGATATCCCAGACTGCATTGTACATCACACAGCATAACACAGACTGGAGTGTACATCACACACGATATCCCAGACTGCAGTGTACCTCACACAGCATAACACAGACTGGAGTGTACATCACACACGATAACACAGACTGGAGTGTACATCACACACGATAACACAGGCTGGAGTGTACAGCACACAGGATAACACAGACTGGAGTGTACATCACACACGATAACACAGACAGGAGTGTACATCACACATGATAACACAGACAGGAGTGTACATCAAACACGATAACACAGGCTGGCGTGTACATCACACACGATAACCCAGACTGGAGTGTACATCACAGACGATAACACAGACTGGAGTGTACATCACACATGATAACACAGAATGGAGTGCACATCACACAGGATAACCCAGTCTCAATTGTAAATAACAAAGACTGGAGTGTACATCACACACGATAACCCAGACTGGATTGTATATCACACACGATAACACAGACTGGAGTGTACATCACACATGATAACACAGGCTGGAGTGTACATCACAGAAGATAACAGACTAGAGTGTACAACACACATGATAACACAGACTGGAGTGTACATCACACATGATTACACAGACTGGAGAGTGCATCACACATGATAACACAGACTGGAGTCTACATCACACATGATAACACAGACTGGAGTGTACCTCACACCCGATAACACAGATTGGAGTGTACCTCACACATGGTACCACAGATTGGAGTGTACCTCTCACACGCTACCACAGATTGCAGTGTACATCACACGATAAAACAGACTGGAGTGTACATCACACATGATAACACAGACTGGATTATACATCACACATGATAACAACGACTGGAGTGCACATCACACACGATAACACAGACTGGAGTGTACATCACAATGATAATAGACTGGAGTGTACATCACACAGGATAACACAGACTGGAGTGTACATCACACACGATAACACAGACTGGAGTGTACATCACACACGATAACTCAAACTGGAGTGTACATCACATGTGATAACATAGACTGGAGTGTACATCACACACGATAACACAGACAGGAGTGTACAAAACACACGATAACACAGAATGGAGTGTACATCACACACGATAACAAAAACCGGAGTGTACATCACACACGATAACACAGACTGGAGTGTACATCAAACACGATAACACAGACTGGAGTGTAGATCACACACGATAAAACAGACAGAAATGTGCATCACACACGATAACACAGACTGAAGTGTACATCACACACGATAAAACAGACTAGAGTGTACATCACACACGATAACACAGACTGGAGTTTACATCACACACGATAACAGAGACAGGAGAGTACATCACACACGATAACTCAGACTGGACTGTACATCACACGTGATATCACAGACTGGAGTGTACATCACACACGATAACACAGACTGGAGTGTACATCATACACGATAACTCAGAGTGGAGTGTACATCACACACGATAACACAGGCTGGAGTGTACATCACACATGATTACACAGACTGGAGAGTACATCACACACGATAACTCAGACTGGAGTGTACATCACATGTGATAACACAGACTGGAGTGTACAACACACATGATAACACAGACTGGAGTGTACATCACACACGATAACTCAGACTGGAGTGTACATCACCTGTGATAACACAGACTGGAGTGTACATCACACACGATTACACAGACTGGAGAGTATATCACACACGATAACACAGAGTGGAGTGTACATCACACACGATAACACAGACTGGAGTGTACATCACACACGATAACACAGACTGGAGTCTACATCACACATGATAACACAGACTGGAGTGTACCTCACACACGCTAACACAGATTGGAGTGTACCTCACACACGGTACCAAAGATTGGAGTGTACCTCTCACATGCTACCACAGATTGCAGCGTACATCACACGATAAAACAGACTGGATTGTACATCACACACGATAACACAGACTGGATTATACATCACACACGATAACAAAGACTGGTGTGTAGATCAATCACGGTAACACAAACTGGAGTGTATATCACACAGGATAACACAGACTGGAGTGTACATCACACACGATAACACAGACAGGAGAGTACATCACACACGATAACACAGACTGGATTGTACATCACACACGATAACAAAGACTGGAGTGAACATCACACACGATAACACAGACTGGAGTGTACATCACACATGATAATAGACTGGAGTGTACATCACACACGATAACACAGACAGGAGTGCACATCCCACATGATAACACAGACAGGAGTGTACATCGCACAGGATAACACAGACAGGAGTGTACATAACACACGATAACACAGGCAGGGTGTACATCACACACGATAACACAGACTGGATTGCACATCACACATGATAACACAGACTGGAGTGTACATCACACACAATATCCCAGACTGCAGTGTATATCACACAGCATAACACAGATTGGAGTGTACATCACACACGATAACACAGACTGGAGTGTACATCACACACGATATCCCAGACTGCATTGTACATCACACAGCATAACACAGACTGGAGTGCACATCACACACGATATCCCAGACTGCAGTGTACATCACACAGCATAACACAGACTGGAGTTTACATCACACACGATAACACAGACTGGAGTGTATATCACACACGATAACACAGGCTAGAGTGTACAGCACACAGGATAACACAGACTGGAGTGTACATCACACATGATAACACAGACTGGCGTGTACATCACACACGATAACCCAGACTGGAGTGTACATCACAGACGATAACACAGACTGGAGTGTACATCACACATGATAACACAGAATGGAGTGTACATCACACAGGATAACCCAGTCTCAATTGTAAATAACAAAGACTGGAGTGTACATCACACACGATAATCCAGACTGGATTGTATATCACACACGATAACACAGACTGGAGTGTACATCACACACGATAACAAAAACTGGAGTGTACATCACACACGATAACACAGACTGGAGTGTACATCAAACACGATAACACAGACTGGAGTGTACAAAACACACGATAACACAGAATGGAGTGTACATCACACACGATAACAAAAACTGGAGTGTACATCACACACGATAACACAGACTGGAGTGTACATCAAACACGATAACACAGACTGGAGTGTACATCACACACGATAAAACAGACAGAAATGTGCATCACACACGATAACACAGACTGAAGTGTACATCACACACGATAAAACAGACTAGAGTGTACATCACACACGATAACACAGACTGGAGTTTACATCACACACGATAACAGAGACAGGAGAGTACATCACACACGATAACTCAGACTGGACTGTACATCACACGTGATAACACAGACTGGAGTGTACATCACACACGATAACACAGACTGGAGTGTAGATCATACACGATAACTCAGAGTGGAGTGTACATCACATACGATAACACAGGCTGGAGTGTACATCACGTGATAACACAGACTGGAGTGTACAACACACACGATAACACAGACTGGAGTGTACATCACACACGATAACTCAGACTGGAGTGTACATCACATGTGATAACTCAGACTGGAGTGTATATCACACACGATTACACAGACTGAAGAGTACATCACATACTATAACACAGAGTGGAGTGTGCATCACACATGATAAGACAGACTGGAGTGTACCTCACACACGGTACCACAGATTGGAGTGTACCTCTCACACGCTACCACAGATTGCAGCGTACATCACACAATAAAACAGACTGGAGTGTACATTAAACATGATAACACAGACTGGATTATACATCACACACGATAACAAAGACTGGAGTGTACATCACACACGATAACACAGACTGGAGTGGACATCACACACGATAACACAGACTGGATTGTCCATCACACATGATAACAAAGACTGGAGTGTACATCACACACAATAACACAGACTGGAGTGTACATCACACATGATAATAGACTGGAGTGTACATCACACAGGATAACACAGACTGGAGTGTACATCACACATGATAACACAGACTGGAGTGTACATCACACATGATAACACAGACTGGATTGTACATCACACATGATAACAAAGACTGGAGTGTACATCACACACGATAACACAGACTGGAGTGTACATCACACATGATAATAGACTGGAGTGTTCATCACACATGATAACACAGACAGGAGTGTACATCACACATGATATCACAGACAGGAGTGTACATCACACAGGATAACACATACTGGAGAACATAACACATGATAACACAGGCTGGAGTGTACATCACACACGATATCCCAGACTGCAGTGTACATCACACAGCATAACACAGAATGGAGTGTACATCACACACGATAACACAGACTGGAGTGTACATCACACACGATATCCCAGACTGCAGAGTACATCACACAGCATAACACAGACTGGAGTGTACATCACACATGATTACACAGACTGGAGAGTACATCACACACGATAACAAAGAGTGGAGTGTACATCACACACGATAACACAGACTGGAGTGTACATCACACACGATAACACAGACTGGAGCATTATACAAACGATAACACAGACAGGAGTCTACATCACACATGATGACACAGACTGGAGTGTACCTCACACAGGATTACACAGACTGGAGTGTACAACGCACACGATAACACAGACAGGAGAGTACATCACACACGATAACACAGACTGGATTGTACATCACACACGATAACAAAGACTGGAGTGTACATCACACACGATAACACAGACTGGAGTGTACATCACACATGATAATAGACTGGAGTGTACATCACACACGATAACACAGACAGGAGTGTACATCCCACATGATAACACAGACAGGAGTGTACATCGCACAGGATAACACAGACAGGAGTGTACATAACACATGATAACACAGGCAGGAGTGTACATCACACACGATAACACAGACTGGATTGTACATCACACATGATAACACTGACTGGAGTGTACATCACGCACAATATCCCAGACTGCAGTGTATATCACACAGCATAACACAGACTGGAGTGTACATCACACACGATAACACAGACTGGAGTGTACATCACACACGATATCCCAGACTGCATTGTACATCACACAGCATAACACAGACTGGAGTGTACATCACACACGATATCCCAGACTGCAGTGTACATCACACAGCATAACACAGACTGGAGTGTACATCACACACGATAACACAGACTGGAGTGTACATCACACACGATAACACAGGCTGGAGTGTACAGCACACAGGATAACACAGACTGGAGTGTACATCACACACAATAACACAGACAGGAGTGTACATCACACATGATAACACAGACAGGAGTGTACATCAAACACGATAACACAGACTGGCGTGTACATCACACACGATAACCCAGACTGGAGTGTACATCACAGAAGATAACACAGACTGGAGTGTACATCACACATGATAACACAGAATGGAGTGTACATCACACAGGATAACCCAGTCTCAATTGTAAATAACAAAGACTGGAGTGTACATCACACACGATAACCCAGACTGGATTGTATATCACACACGATAACACAGACTGGAGTGTACATCACACACGATAACACAGGCTGGAGTGTACATCACAGAAGATAACAGACTAGAGTGTACAACACACATGATAACACAGACTGGAGTGTACATCACACATGATTACACAGACTGGAGAGTACATCACACACGATAACAAAGAGTGGAGTGTACGTCAAACATGATAACACAGACTGGAGTGTACATCACACACGATAACACAGACTGGAGCATTATACAAATGATAACACAGACTGGAGTCTACATCACACATGATAACACAGACTGGAGTGTACCTCACACACGATAACACAGATTGGAGTGTACCTCACACACGGCACCACAGATTGGAGTGTACCTCTCACACGCTACCACAGATTGCAGTGTACATCACACGATAAAACAGACTGGAGTGTACATCACACATGATAACAGAGACTGGATTATACATCACACATGATAACAAAGACTGGAGTGTACATCACACACGATAACACAGACTGGAGTGTACATCACACACGATAACACAGACTGGAGTGTACATCACACACGATAACACAGACTGGAGTGTACATCACACACGATAACTCAGACTGGAGTGTACATCACATGTGATAACATAGACTGGAGTGTACATCACACACGATAACACAGACTGGAGTGTACAAAACACACGATAACACAGAATGGAGTGTACATCACACACGATAACAAAAACTGGAGTGTACATCACACATGATAACACAGACTGGAGTGTACATCAAACACGATAATACAGACTGGAGTGTACATCACACATGATAAAACAGACAGAAATGTGCATCACACACGATAACACAGACTGAAGTGTACATCACACACGATAAAACAGACTCGAGTGTACATCACACACGATAACACAGACTGGAGTTTACATCACACACGATAACAGAGACAGGAGAGTACATCACACACGATAACTCAGACTGGACTGTACATCACACGTGATAACACAGACTGGAGTGTACATCACACACGATAACACAGACTGGTGTGTAGATCATACACGATAACTCAGAGTGGAGTGTACATCACATACGATAACACAGGCTGGAGTGTACATCACATGTGATAACACAGACTGGAGTGTGCAACACACACGATAACACAGACTGGAGTGTACATCACACACGATAACTCAGACTGGAGTGTACATCACATGTGATAACTCAGACTGGAGTTAACATCACACACGATTACACAGACTGAAGAGTACATCACATACTATAACACAGAGTGGAGTGTACATCACACATGATAAGACAGACTGGAGTGTACCTCACACACGGTACCACAGATTGGAGTGTACCTCTCACACGCTACCACAGATTGTAGCGTACATCACACAATAAAACAGACTGGAGTGTACATTAAACATGATAACACAGACTGGATTATACATCACACACGATAACAAAGACTGGAGTGTACATCACACACGATAACACAGACTGGATTGTCCATCACACATGATAACAAAGACTGGAGTGTACATCACACACAATAACACAGACTGGAGTGTACATCACACATGATAATAGACTGGAGTGTACATCACACAGGATAACACAGACTGGAGTGTACATCACACATGATAACACAGACTGGAGTGTACATCACACACGATAACACAGACTGGATTGTACATCACACATGATAACAAAGACTGGAGTGTACATCACACACGATAACACAGACTGGAGTGTACATCACGCATGATAATAGACTGGAGTGTTCATCACACATGATAACACAGACAGGAGTGTACATCACACATGATATCACAGACAGGAGTGTACATCACACAGGATAACACATACTGGAGAACATAACACATGATAACACAGGCTGGAGTGTACATCACACACGATATCCCAGACTGCAGTGTTCATCACACAGCATAACACAGACTGGAGTGTACATCACACACGATAACACAGACTGGAGTGTACATCACACACGATATCCCAGACTGCAGAATACATCACACAGCATAACACAGACTGGAGTGTACATCACACAAGATATCCCAGACTGCAGTGTACATCACACAGCATAACACAGACAGAATGTACATCACACATGATAACACAGACTGGAGTGTACATCACACATGATAGCACAGGCTGGAGTGTACATCACACAGGATAACACAGACTGGAGTGTACATCACACACGATAACACAGACAGGAGTGTACATCACACACGATAACATAGACAGGAGTGTACATCACACATGATAACACAGACTGGAGTGTACATCGCACATGATAACAGGCTGGAGTGTACATAAGACAGGATAACACAGTCTGGAGTGTACATCACACACGATAACACTGGCTGGAGCGTACATCACACACGATAAGACAGGCTGGTGTGTACATCACACACGATAACACAGAATAACCCAGACTGGAGTGTACATAACACAGGATAACACAGAGTGGAGTGTACATCACACACGATAACACAGACTGGAGTGTACATCACACACGATAACACAAACTGGAGCATTATACAAACGATAACACAGACTGGAGTCTACATCACACATGATAACACAGATTGGAGTGTACCTCACATACAGCACCACAGATTGGAGTGTACCTCTCACACGGTACCACAGATTGCAGTGTACATCACGTGATAAAACAGATTGGAGTGTAAATCACACATGATAACACAGACTGGATTATACATCACACATGATAACAAAGACTGGAGTGTACATCACACATGATAACACAGACTGGAGTGTACATCACACATGATAATAGGCTGGAGTGTACATCACACAGGATAACACAGACTGGAGTGTACATCACACACGATAACTCAGACTGGAGTGTACATCTCTTGTGATAACGCAGACTGGAGTGTACATCACACGCGATAACACAGACTGGAGTGTACATCGTACACGATAACACAGAGTGGAGTGTACATCACACATGATAACACAGGCTGGAGTGTTCATCACACAAGATAACAGAGTAGAGTGTACAACACACACGATAACACAGACTGGAGTGTACATCACCGACGATAACTCAGACTGGAGTGTACATCACACACAATATCCCAGACTGCAGTGTACATCACACAGCATAACACAGACTGGAGTGTACATCACACACGATAACACAGACTGGAGTGTACATCACACACGATATCCCAGACTGCATTGTACATCACACAGCATAACACAGACTGGAGTGTACATCACACACGATATCCCAGACTGCAGTGTACATCACACAGCATAACACAGACTGGAGTGTACATCACACACGATAACACAGACTCGAGTGTACATCACACACGATAAAACAGGCTGGAGTGTACAGCACACAGGATAACACAGACTGGAGTGTACATCACACACGATAACACAGACAGGAGTGTACATCACACATGATAACACAGACAGGAGTGTACATCAAACACGATAACACAGACTGGCGTGTACATCACACACGATAACCCAGGCTGGAGTGTACATCACAGACGATAACACAGACTGGAGTGTACATCACACATGATAACACAGAATGGAGTGTACATCACACAGGATAACCCAGTCTCAATTGTAAATAACAAAGACTGGAGTATACATCACACACGATAACCCAGACTGCATTGTATATCACACACGATAACACAGACTGGAGTGTACATCACACACGATAACAAAGACTGGAGTGTACATCACACACGATAACACAGACTGGAGTGTACATCACACATGATAATAGACTGGAGTGTACATCACACATGATAACACAGACAGGAGTGTACATCCCACATGATAACACAGACAGGAGTGTACATCGCACAGGATAACACAGACAGGAGTGTACATAACACACGATAACACAGGCAGGAGTGTACATCACACACGATAACACAGACTGGATTGTACATCACACATGATAACACAGACTGGAGTGTACATCACACACAATATCCCAGACTGCAGTGTATATCACACAGCATAACACAGACTGGAGTGTACATCACACACGATAACACAGACTGGAGTGTACATCACACACGATATCCCAGACTGCATTGTACATCACACAGCATAACACAGACTGGAGTGTACATCACACACGATATCCCAGACTGCAGTGTACATCACACAGCATAACACAGACTGGAGTGTACATCACACACGATAACACAGACTGGAGTGTACATCACACACGATAACACAGGCTGGAGTGTACAGCACACAGGATAACACAGACTGGAGTGTACATCACACACAATAACACAGACAGGAGTGTACATCACACATGATAACACAGACAGGAGTGTACATCAAACACGATAACACAGACTGGCGTGTACATCACACACGATAACCCAGACTGGAGTGTACATCACAGAAGATAACACAGACTGGAGTGTACATCACACATGATAACACAGAATGGAGTGTACATCACACAGGATAACCCAGTCTCAATTGTAAATAACAAAGACTGGAGTGTACATCACACACGATAACCCAGACTGGATTGTATATCACACACGATAACACAGACTGGAGTGTACATCACACACGATAACACAGGCTGGAGTGTACATCACAGAAGATAACAGACTAGAGTGTACAACACACATGATAACACAGACTGGAGTGTACATCACACATGATTACACAGACTGGAGAGTACATCACACACGATAACAAAGAGTGGAGTGTAGGTCAAACATGATAACACAGACTGGAGTGTACCTCACACACGATAACACAGATTGGAGTGTACCTCACACACGGCACCACAGATTGGAGTGTACCTCTCACATGCTACCACAGATTGCAGTGTACATCACACGATAAAACAGACTGGAGTGTACATCACACATGATAACAGAGACTGGATTATACATCACACATGATAACAAAGACTGGAGTGTACATCACACACGATAACACAGACTGGAGTGTACATCACACACGATAACACAGACTGGAGTGTACATCACACACGATAACACAGACTGGAGTGTACATCACACACGATAACTCAGACTGGAGTGTACATCACATGTGATAACATAGACTGGAGTGTACATCACACACGATAACACAGACTGGAGTGTACAAAACACACGATAACACAGAATGGAGTGTACATCACACACGATAACAAAAACTGGAGTGTACATCACACATGATAACACAGACTGGAGTGTACATCAAACACGATAACACAGACTGGAGTGTACATCACACACGATAAAACAGACAGAAATGTGCATCACACACGATAACACAGACTGAAGTGTACATCACACACGATAAAACAGACTAGAGTGTACATCACACACGATAACACAGACTGGAGTTTACATCACACACGATAACAGAGACAGGAGAGTACATCACACACGATAACTCAGACTGGACTGTACATCACACATGATAACACAGACTGGAGTGTACATCACACACGATAACACAGACTGGAGTGTAGATCATACACGATAACTCAGAGTGGAGTGTACATCACATACGATAACACAGGCTGGAGTGTACATCACATGTGATAACACAGACTGGAGTGTGCAACACACACGATAACACAGACTGGAGTGTACATCACACACGATAACTCAGACTGGAGTGTACATCACGTGATAACTCAGACTGGAGTGTACATCACACACGATTACACAGACTGAAGAGTACATCACATACTATAACACAGAGTGGAGTGTACATCACACATGATAACACAGACTGGAGTGTACCTCACACACGGTACCACAGATTGGAGTGTACCTCTCACACGCTACCACAGATTGCAGCGTACATCACACAATAAAACAGACTGGAGTGTGCATTAAACATGATAACACAGACTGGATTATACATCACACACGATAACAAAGACTGGAGTGTACATCACACACGATAACACAGACAGGAGTGTACATCACACACGATAACACAGACTGGATTGTCCATCACACATGATAACAAAGACTGGAGTGTACATCACACACAATAACACAGACTGGAGTGTACATCACACATGATAATAGACTGGAGTGTACATCACACAGGATAACACAGACTGGAGTGTACATCACACACGATAACACAGACTGGATTGTACATCACACATGATAACAAAGACTGGAGTGTACATCACACACGATAACACAGACTGGAGTGTACATCACGCATGATAATAGACTGGAGTGTTCATCACACATGATAACACAGACAGGAGTGTACATCACACATGATATCACAGACAGGAGTGTACATCACACAGGATAACACATACTGGAGAACATAACACATGATAACACAGGCTGGAGTGTACATCACACACGATATCCCAGACTGCAGTGTTCATCACACAGCATAACACAGACTGGAGTGTACATCACACACGATAACACAGACTGGAGTGTACATCACACACGATATCCCAGACTGCAGAGTACATCACACAGCATAACACAGACTGGAGTGTACATCACACAAGATATCCCAGACTGCAGTGTACATCACACAGCATAACACAGACAGAATGTACATCACACATGATAACACAGACTGGAGTGTACATCACACACGATAGCACAGGCTGGAGTGTACATCACACAGGATAACACAGACTGGAGTGTACATCACACACGATAACACAGACAGGAGTGTACATCACACACGATAACATAGACAGGAGTGTACATCACACATGATAACACAGACTGGAGTGTACATCGCACATGATAACAGGCTGGAGTGTACATAAGACAGGATAACACAGTCTGGAGTGTACATCACACACGATAACACTGGCTGGAGCGTACATCACACACGATAAGACAGGCTGGTGTGTACATCACACACGATAACACAGAATAACCCAGACTGGAGTGTACATAACACAGGATAACACAGAGTGGAGTGTACATCACACACGATAACACAGACTGGAGTGTACATCACACACGATAACACAGACTGGAGTGTACATCACACATGATAACTCAGACTGGAGTGTACATCTCTTGTGATAACACAGACTGGAGTGTACATCACACACGATAACACAGACTGGAGTGTACATCGTACACGATAACACAGAGTGGAGTGTACATCACACATGATAACACAGGCTGGAGTGTTCATCACACAAGATAACAGAGTAGAGTGTACAACACACACGATAACACAGACTGGAGTGTACATCACCGACGATAACTCAGACTGGAGTGTACATCACACACAATATCCCAGACTGCAGTGTACATCACACAGCATAACACAGACTGGAGTGTACATCACACATGATAACACAGACTGGAGTGTACATCACACACGATATCCCAGACTGCATTGTACATCACACAGCATAACACAGACTGGAGTGTACATCACACACGATATCCCAGACTGCAGTGTACATCACACAGCATAACACAGACTGGAGTGTACATCACACACGATAACACAGACTGGAGTGTACATCACACACGATAAAACAGGCTGGAGTGTACAGCACACAGGATAACACAGACTGGAGTGTACATCACACACGATAACACAGACAGGAGTGTACATCACACATGATAACACAGACAGGAGTGTACATCAAACACGATAACACAGACTGGCGTGTACATCACACACGATAACCCAGGCTGGAGTGTACATCACAGACGATAACACAGACTGGAGTGTACATCACACATGATAACACAGAATGGAGTGTACATCACACAGGATAACCCAGTCTCAATTGTAAATAACAAAGACTGGAGTGTACATCACACACGATAACCCAGACTGCATTGTATATCACACACGATAACACAGACTGGAGTGTACATCACACACGATAACACAGGCTGGAGTGTACATCACAGAAGATAACAGACTAGAGTGTACAACACACACGATAACACAGACTGGAGTGTACATCACACATGATTACAAAGACTGGAGAGTACATCACACACGATAAGAAAGAGTGGAGTGTACGTCAAACATGATAACACAGACTGGAGTGTACATCACACACGATAACACAGACTGGAGCATTATACAAACGATAACACAGACTGGAGTCTACATCACACATGATAACACAGACTGGAGTGTACCTCACACACGATAACACAGATTGGAGTGTACCTCACACACGGTACCACAGATTGGAGTGTACCTCACATGCTACCACAGATTGCAGTGTACATCACACGATAAAACAGACTGGAGTGTACATCACACATGATAACAGAGACTGGATTATACATCACACATGATAACAAAGACTGGAGTGTACATCACACACGATAACACAGACTGGAGTGTGCATCACACACGATAACACAGACTGGAGTGTACATCACACACGATAACTCAGACTGGAGTGTACATCACATGTGATAACATAGACTGGAGTGTACATCACACACGATAACACAGACTGGAGTGTACAAAACACACGATAACACAGAATGGAGTGTACATCACACACGATAACAAAAACTGGAGTGTACATCACACACGATAACACAGACTGGAGTGTCCATCAAACATGATAACACAGACTGGAGTGTACATCACACACGATAAAACAGACAGAAATGTGCATCACACACGATAACACAGACTGAAGTGTACATCACGCACGATAAAACAGACTAGAGTGTACATCACACACGATAACACAGACTGGAGTTTACATCACACACGATAACAGAGACAGGAGAGTACATCACACATGATAACTCAGACTGGACTGTACATCACACGTGATAACACAGACTGGAGTGTACATCACACACGATAACACAGACTGGAGTGTAGATCATACATGATAACTCAGAGTGGAGTGTACATCACACACGATAACACAGGCTAGAGTGTACATCACATGTGATAACACAGACTGGAGTGTACAACACACACGATAACACAGACTGGAGTGTACATCACACACGATAACTCAGACTGGAGTGTACATCACATGTGATAACACAGACTGGAGTGTACATCACACACGATTACACAGACTGAAGAGTACATCACATACTATAACACAGAGTGGAGTGTACATCACACATGATAAGACAGACTGGAGTGTATCTCACACACGGTACCACAGATTGGAGTGTACCTCTCACACGCTACCACAGATTGCAGCATACATCACACAATAAAACAGACTGGAGTGTACATTAAACATGATAACACAGACTGGATTATACATCACACATGATAACAAAGACTGGAGTGTACATCACACACGATAACACAGACTGGAGTGTACATCACACACGATAACACAGACTGGATTGTCCATCACACATGATAACAAAGACTGGAGTGTACATCACACACAATAACAGACTGGAGTGTACATCACACATGATAATAGACTGGAGTGTACATCACACAGGATAACACAGACTGGAGTGTACATCACACATGGTAACACAGACTGGAGTGTACATCACACACGATAACACAGACTGGATTGTACATCACACATGATAACAAAGACTGGAGTGTACATCACACACGATAACACAGACTGGAGTGTACATCACACATGATAATAGACTGGAGTGTTCATCACACATGATAACACAGACAGGAGTGTACATCACACATGATATCACAGACAGGAGTGTACATCACACAGGATAACACATACTGGAGAACATAACACATGATAACACAGACTGGAGTGTACATCACACACGATATCCCAGACTGCAGTGTACATCACACAGCATAACACAGACTGGAGTGTACATCACACAAGATATCCCAGACTGCAGTGTACATCACACAGCATAACACAGACAGAATGTACATCACACATGATAACACAGACTGGAGTGTACATCACACACGATAGCACAGGCTGGAGTGTACATCACACAGGATAACACAGACTGGAGTGTACATCACACACGATAACACAGACAGGAGTGTACATCACACACGATAACATAGACAGGAGTGTACATCACACATGATAACACAGACTGGAGTGTACATCGCACATGATAACAGGCTGGAGTGTACATAAGACAGGATAACACAGTCTGGAGTGTACATCACACATGATAACACTGGCTGGAGCATATATCACACACGATAAGACAGGCTGGTGTGTACATCACACACGATAACACAGAATAACCCAGACTGGAGTGTACAGAACACAGGATAACACAGAGTGGAGTGTGCATCACACACGATAACACAGACTGGAGTGTACATCACACACGATAACACAAACTGGAGCATTATACAAACGATAACACAGACTGGAGTCTACATCACACATGATAACACAGATTGGAGTGTACCTCACACACGGTACCACTCATTGCAGTGTACATCACGTGATAAAACAGATTGGAGTGTAAATCACACATGATAACACAGACTGGATTATACATCACACATGATAACAAAGACTGGAGTGTACATCACACACGATAACACAGACTGGAGTGTACATCACACATGATAATAGGCTGGAGTGTACATCACACAGGATAACACAGACTGGAGTGTACATCACACACGATAACTCAGACTGGAGTGTACATCTCTTGTGATAACACAGACTGGAGTGTACATCACACATGATAACACAGACTGGAGTGTACATCGTACACGATAACACAGAGTGGAGTGTACATCACACATGATAACACAGGCTGGAGTGTTCATCACACAAGATAACAGAGTAGAGTGTACAACACACACGATAACACAGACTGGAGTGTACATCACCGACGATAACTCAGACTGGAGTGTACATCACACACAATATCCCAGACTGCAGTGTACATCACACAGCATAACACAGACTGGAGTGTACATCACACACGATAACACAGACTGGAGTGTACATCACACACGATATCCCAGACTGCATTGTACATCACACAGCATAACACAGACTGGAGTGTACATCACACACGATATCCCAGACTGCAGTGTACATCACACAGCATAACACAGACTGGAGTGTACATCACACACGATAACACAGACTGGAGTGTACATCACACACGATAACACAGGCTGGAGTGTACAGCACACAGGATAACACGGACTGGAGTGTACATCACACACGATAACACAGGCAGGAGTGTACATCACACATGATAACACAGACAGGAGTGTACATCAAACACGATAACACAGACTGGCGTGTACATCACACACGATAACCCAGGCTGGAGTGTACATCACAGATGATAACACAGACTGGAGTGCACATCACACATGATAACACAGAATGGAGTGTACATCACACAGGATAACCCAGTCTCAATTGTAAATAACAAAGACTGGAGTGTACATCACACACGATAACCCAGACTGGATTGTATATCACACACGATAACACAGACTAGAGTGTACAACACACATGATAACACAGACTGGAGTGTACATCACACATGATTACACAGACTGGAGAGTACATCACACACGATAACAAAGAGTGGAGTGTACGTCAAACATGATAACACAGACTGGAGTGTACATCACACATGATAACACAGACTGGAGCATTATACAAATGATAACACAGACTGGAGTCTACATCACACATGATAACACAGACTGGAGTGTACCTCACACACGATAACACAGATTGGAGTGTACCTCACACACGGTACCACAGATTGGAGTGTACCTCTCACACGCTACCACAGATTGCAGTGTACATCACATGATAAAACAGACTGGAGTGTACATCACACATGATAACACAGACTGGATTATACATCACACATGATAACAAAGACTGGAGTGTACATCACACACGATAACACAGACTGGAGTGTACATCACAATGATAATAGACTGGAGTGTACATCACACAGGATAACACAGACTGGAGTGTACATCACACACGATAACACAGACTGGAGTGTACATCACACACGATAACTCAGACTGGAGTGTACATCACATGTGATAACATAGACTGGAGTGTACATCACACACGATAACACAGACTGGAGTGTACAAAACACACGATAACGCAGAATGGAGTGTTCATCACACACGATAACAAAAACCGGAGTGTACATCACACACGATAACACAGACTGGAGTGTACATCAAACACGATAACACAGACTGGAGTGAACATCACACACGATAAAAGAGACAGAAATGTGCATCACACACGATAACACAGACTGAAGTGTACATCACACACGATAAAACAGACTAGAGTGTACATCACACACGATAACACAGACTGGAGTTTACATCACACACGATAACAGAGACAGGAGAGTACATCACACACGATAACTCCGACTGGACTGTACATCACACGTGATAACACAGACTGGAGTGTCCATCACACACGATAACACAGACTGGAGTGTACATCATACACGATAACTCAGAGTGGAGTGTACATCACACACGATAACACAGGCTGGAGTGTACATCACACAAGATAACAGACTAGAGTGTACAACACACACGATAACACAGACTGGAGTGTACATCACACATCATTACACAGCCTGGAGAGTACATCACACACGATAACAAAGAGTGGAGTGTACATCACACACGATAACACAGACTGGAGTGTACATCACACACGATAACACAGACTGGAGCATTATACAAACGATAACACAGACAGGAGTCTACATCACACATGATAACACAGACTGGAGTGTACATCACACACGATAACTCAGACTGGAGTGTACATCACATGTGATAACACAGACTGTAGTGTACAACACACACGATAACACAGACTGGAGTGTACATCACACACGATAACTCAGACTGGAGTGTGCATCACATGTGATAGCACAGACTGGAGTGTACATCACACACGATTACACAGACTGAAGAGTACATCACATACGATAACACAGAGTGGAGTGTACATCACACATGATAAGACAGACTGGAGTGTACCTCACACACGGTACCACAGATTGGAGTGTACCTCTCACACGCTACCACAGATTGCAGCGTACATCACACAATAAAACAGACTGGAGTGTACATTAAACATGATAACACAGACTGGATTATACATCACACACGATAACAAAGACTGGAGTGTACATCACACACGATAACACAGACTGGAGTGTACATCACACACGATAACACAGACTGGATTGTACATCACACATGATAACAAAGACTGGCGTGTACATCACACACAATAACACAGACTGGAGTGTACATCACACATGATAATAGACTGGAGTGTACATCACACAGGATACCACAGACTGGAGTGTACATCACACATGATAACACAGACTGGAGTGTACATCACACACGATAACACAGACTGGATTGTACATCACACATGATAACAAAGACTGGAGTGTACATCACACACGATAACACAGACTGGAGTGTACATCACACATGATAATAGACTGGAGTGTTCATCACACATGATAACACAGACAGGAGTGTACATCACACATGATATCACAGACAGGAGTGTACATCACACAGGATAACACATACTGGAGAACATAACACATGATAACACAGGCTGGAGTGTACATCACACACGATAACACAGACTGGAGTGTACATCACGCATGATAACACAGACTGGAGTGTACATCACACACGATATCCCAGACTGCAGTGTACATCACACACGATAACACAGACTGGAGTGTACATCACACACGATATCCCAGACTGCAGAGTACATCACACAGCATAACACAGACTGGAGTGTACATCACACAAGATATCCCAGACTGCAGTGTACATCACACAGGATAACACAGACTGGAGTGTACATCACACAGGATAACACAGACTGGAGTGTACATCACACACGATAACACAGACAGGAGTGTACATCACACTCGATAACATAGACAGGAGTGTACATCACACATGATAACACAGACTGGAGGGTACATCGCACATGATAACAGGCTGGAGTGTACATAAGACAGGATAACACAATCTGGAGTGTACATCACACACGATAACACTGGCTGGAGCGTACATCACACACGATAACACAGACTGGAGTGTACATCACACACGATAACACAAACTGGAGCAGTATACAAATGACAACACAGACTGGAGTCTACATCACACATGATAACACAGATTGGAGTGTACCTCACACACAGCACCACAGATTGGAGTGTACCTCTCACATGGTACCACAGATTGCAGTGTACATCACGTGATAAAACAGATTGGAGTGTAAATCACACATGATAACACAGACTGGATTATACATCACACATGATAACAAAGACTGGAGTGTCCATCACACACGATAACACAGACTGGAGTGTACATCACACATGATAATAGGCTGGAGTGTACATCACACAGGATAACACAGACTGGAGTGTACATCACACACGATAACTCAGACTGGAGTGTACATCTCTTGTGATAACACAGACTGGAGTGTACATCACACACGATAACACAGACTGGAGTGTACATCGTACATGATAACACAGAGTGGAGTGTACATCACACATGATAACAGAGTAGAGTGTACAACACACACGATAACACAGACTGGAGTGTACATCACAGACGATAACACAGACTGGAGTGTACATCACACACGATAACACAGACTGGAGCATTATACAAACGATAACACAGACTGGAGTCTACATCACACATGATAACGCAGACTGGAGTGTACCTCACACACGCTAACACAGATTGGAGTGTACCTCACACACGGTACCACAGATTGGAGTGTACCTCTCACACGCTACCACAGATTGCAGCGTACATCACACGATAAAACAGACTGGATTGTACATCACACACGATAACACAGACTGGATTATACATCTCACACGATAACAAAGACTGGAGTGTAGATCACTCACGATAACACAGACTGGAGTGTACATCACACGGGATAACACAGACTGGAGTGTACATCACACACGATAACACAGACTGGATTGTACACCACACACGATAACAAAGACTGGAGTGTACATCACACACGATAACACAGACTGGAGTGTACATCACACATGATAATAGACTGGAGTGTACATCACACACGATAACACAGACAGGAGTGTACATCCCACATGATAACACAGACAGGAGTGTACATCACACAGGATAACACAGACAGGAGTGTACATAACACATGATAACACAGGCTGGAGTGTACATCACACACGATAACACAGACAGGATTGTACAGCACACATGATAACGCAGACTGGAGTGTACATCACACACAATTTCCCAGACTGCAGTGTACATCACACAGCATAACACAGACTGGAGTGTACATCACACACGATAACACAGACTGGAGTGTACATCACACACGATATCCCAGACTGCATTGTACATCACACAGCATAACACAGACTGGAGTGTACATCCCACACAATATCACAGACTGCAGTGTACATCACGCAGCATAACACAGACTGGAGTGTACATCACACACGATAACACAGACTGGAGTGTACATCACACACGATAACACAGGCTGGAGTGTACAGCACACAGGATAACACAGACTGGAGTGTACATCACACATGATAACACAGACAGGAGTGTACATCACACATGATAACACAGACAGGAGTGTACATCACACACGATAACACAGACTGGAGTGTACATCACACATGATAACGGGCTGGAGTGTACATAAGACAGGATAACACAGAATAACCCAGACTGGAGTGTACATAACACAGGATAACACAGACTGGCGTGTACATCACACACGATAACCCAGACTGGAGTGTACATCACAGATGATAACACAGACTGGAGTGTACATCACACATGATAACACAGAATGGAGTGTACATCACACAGGATAACCCAGTCTCAATTGTAAATAACAAAGACTGGAATGTACATCACACACGATAACCCAGACTGGATTGTATATCACACACGATAACACAGACTGGAGTGTACATCACAAATGAAAACACAGATTGAAATGTACATCACAGTAGATAACACAGACTGGAGTGTACATCACACATGATAGCCCAGGCTTTAGAGTACATCACACACGATAACACAGACTGGAGTGAACATCACACACGATAACCCAGACTTTAGTGTACATCACACACTATAACACAGACTGGAGTTTACATCACACACAATAACACAGACTGGATTGTACATCACACACGATAACACAGACTGGAGTGTACATCACACACGATAACACAGACTGGAGTGTACATCACACACGATAACACAGACTGGTGTGTACATCACACATGATAACAGAGACTGGAGTGTACCTCACACACGATAACACAGACTGGAGTGTACATCACACACGATAACACAGACTGGAGTGTACATCACACACGACAACACAGACTGGAGTGTACATCATACATGATAACAGGCTGGAGTGTACAAAAGACAGGATAACAGAGACTGGAGTGTACAGCACAAATGATAACACAGGCTGCAGTGTAAATCAGGCATGATAACACAGACTGGAGTGTACATCAAACACGATAACACAGACTGGAGTGTACATCACACTCTAACACAGAGTGGAGTGTACATCACACACGAAAACACAGACTGGAGTGTACATCACACATGAAAACACAGGCTGGATTGTACATCACACAGGATAACACTGACTGGAGTGTACATCACACATGATAACACAGACTGGAGTGTACATCACACATGATAACACAGACTGGAGTCTACATCACACACGATAACACAGACTGGAGTGTACATCAGACACGATAACACAGACTGGAGTGTACCTCACACACGATAACACAGACTGGAGTGTACATCACCCACGATAACACAGACTGGAGTGTACATCACACACGATAACACAGACTGGAGTGTACATCACACACGATAACACAGACTGGAGTGTACATCACACACGATATCCCAGACTGGAGTGTACATCACACAGCATAACACAGACTGGAGTGTACATCACACACGATAACACAGACTGGAGTGTACATCACACACGATAACAAAGACTGGAGTGTACATCACACACGATAACACAGGCTGGAGTGTACATCACAAACGATAACACAGACTGGAGTGTACATCACACACAATAACACAGACTGGAGTGTACATCACACATGATAATAGACTGTAGTGTACATCACACATGATAACACAGACTGGAGTGTACATCATTCATGATAACAGGCTGGAGTGTACATAAGACAGGATAACACAGACTGGAGTGTACAGCACACACGATAACACGGGCTGCAGTGTAATCAGGCACGATAACACAGACTGGAGTGTACATCAAACATGATAACACAGACTGGAGTGTACATCACACACTAACACAGAGTGGAGTGTACATCACACACGAAAACACAGACTGGAGTGTGCATCACACACGAAAACACAGGCTGGATTGTACATCACACAGGATAACACAGACTGGAGTGTACATCTCACATGATAACATAATCTGGATTGTACATCACACATGATAAAACAGGCTGGAGTGTACATCACACACGATAACACAGACTGGAGTGTACATCACACACGATAACACAGAATGGAGTGTACATCACACACGATAACACAGAGTGGAGCGTACATCACAGACGATAACACAGACTAGATTGTACATCATACAGAATAACACAGACTGGAGTGTACGTCACACATGATAATAGACTGGAGTGTACATCACACGATAACACAAACAGGAGTGTACATCACACATGATTACACAAACTGGAGTGTACATCGCACATGATAAAAGGCTGGAGTGTACATAAGACAGGATAACACAGCCTGGAGTGTACATCACACACGATAACACTGGCTGGAGTGTACATCACACACGATAAGACAGGCTGGTGTGTACATCACACACGATAACACAGAATAACCCAGACTGGGATGCACATCACACGATAAAATAGATTGGTGTGTACATCATACATGATAACACAGACTGGATTATACATCACACATGATAACAAAGACTGGAGTGCACATCACACATGATAACACAGACTGGAGTGTACATCACACAAGATAATAGACTGGAGTGTACATCACACAGGATAACACAGACTGGAGTGTACATCACACACGATAACACAGACTGGAGTGTACATCACATGTGATAACACAGACTGGAGTTTACATTACACATGATAACACAGACTGGAGTGTACATCATACATGATAACACAGAGTGGAGTGTACATCACACACGATAACACAGGCTGGAGTGTACATCACACAAGATAACAGAGTAGAGTGTACAACACACACGATAACACAGACCGGAATGTACATCACACACGATAACTCAGACTGGAGTGTACATCACATGTGATAACACACACTGGAGTGTACATCGCACATGATTACACAGACTGGAGAGTACATCACACACGATAACACAGACTGGAGTGTACATCACACACGATAACACAGACTGGAGCATTGTACAAATGACAACGCAGACTGGAGTCTACATCACACATGATAACACAGACTGGAGTGTACCTCACACACGCTAACACAGATTGGAGTGTACCTCACACACGGTACCACAGATTGGAGTGTACCTCTCACACGTTACCACAGATTGCAGCGTACATCACACGATAAAACAGACTGGATTGTACATCACACACGATAACACAGACTGGATTATACATCACACACGATAACAAAGACTGGAGTGTACATCACATACGATAACACAGACTGGAGTGTACATCACACATGATAATAGACTGGAGTGTACATCACACAGGATAACACAGACTGGAGTGGACATCACACACAATAACATAGGCTGGAGTGTACATCACACACGATAACAAAGACTGGAGTGTACATCACACACAATAACACAGACTGGAGTGTACATCACACATGATAACACAGACAGGAGTGTACATCACACAGGATAACACAGACTGGAGTGCACATAACACTCGATAACACTGGCTGGAGTGTACATCACACACGATAACACAGACTGGAGTGTACATCACATACGATATCCCAGACTGCAGTGTACATCACACAGCATAACATAGACTGGAGTGTACATCACACACGATAACACAGACTGGAGTGTACATCACACACGATATCCCAGACTGCAGTGTACATCACACAGCATAACACAGACTGGAGTGTACATCACACACGATATCCCAGACTGCAGTGTACATCACACAGCATAACACAGACTGGAGTGTACATCACACACGATCACACAGACTGGAGTGTACATCACACACGATAACACAGGCTGGAGTGTACATCACACAGGATAACACAGACTGCAGTGTACATCACACACGATAAGAGAGACAGGAGTGTACATCACACACGATAACACAGACTGGATTATACATCACACATGATAACAAAGACTGGAGTGTACATCACACACGACAACACAGACTGGAGTGTACATCACACATGATAATAGACTGGAGTGCACATCACACAGGATAACACAGACTGGAGTGTACATCACACACGATAACTCAGACTGGAGTGTACATCTCTTGTGATAACACAGACTGGAGTGTACATCACACACAATAACACAGACTGGAGTGTACATCATACACGATAACACAGAGTGGAGTGTACATCACACACGATAACACAGGCTGGTGTGCTCATCACACAAGATAACAGAGTAGAGTGTACAACACACACGATAACACAGACTGGAGTGTACATCACACACGATAACTCAGACTGGAGTGTACATCACATGTGATAACACAGGCTGGAGTGTACATCACATACGATTACACAGACTGGAGAGTACATCACACATGATAACACAGAGTGGAGTGTACATCACACACGATAACACAGACTGGAGTTTACATCACACACGATAACACAGACTGGAGCATTATACAAACGATAACACAGACTGGATTCTACATCACACATGATAACACAGACTGGAGTGTACCTCACAAACGCTAACACAGATTGGAGTGTACCTCACACACGGTACCACAGATTGGAGTGTACCTCTCACACGCTACCACAGATTGCAGCGTACATCACACGATAAAACAGACTGGATTGTACATCACACACGATAACACAGACTGGATTATACATCACACACGATAACAAAGTCTGGAGTGTAGATCACACACGATAACACAGACTGGAGTGTACATCACACATGATAATAGGCTGGAGTGTACATCACACAGGATAACACAGACTGGAGTGTACATCACACACGATAACACAGACTGGAGTGTACATCACACACGATAACACAGACTGGATTGTACATCACACACGATAACAAAGACTGGAGTGTACATCACACATGATAATAGACTGGAGTGTACATCACACACGATAACACAGACAGGAGTATACATCCCACATGATAACACAGACAGGAGTGTACATCACACAGGATAACACAGACAGGAGTGTAGATAACACACGATAACACAGGCTGGAGTGTACATCACACACGATAACAGAGACTGGATTGTACATCACACATGATAACACAGACTGGAGTGTACATCACACACAATATCCCAGACTGCAGTCTACATCACACAGCATAACACAGACTGGAGTGTACATCACACATGATAACACAGACTGGAGTGTGCATCACACACGATATCCCAGACTGCATTGTACATCACACAGCATAACACAGACTGGAGTGTACATCACACACAATATCCCAGACTGCAGTGCACATCACACAGCATAACACAGACTGGAGTGTACATCACACACGATAACACAGACAGGAGTGTACATGACACATGATAACACAGACAGGAGTGTACATCACACATGATAACACAGAATGGAGTGTACATCACACAGGATAACCCAGTCTCGATTGTAAATAACAAAGACTGGAGTGTACTTCACACACGATAGCCCAGACTGGGTTGTACATCACACACGATAACACAGACTGGAGTGTACATCACACATGATAACACAGACTGAAATGTACATCACACAAGATAACACAGACTGGAGTGTACATCACACAAGATACCCCAGACTTTAGTGTACATCACACATGATAACACAGACTGGAGTGTACATCACACACGATAACCCAGACTTTAGTGTACGTCACACACTATAACACAGACTGGAGTGTACATCACACACGATAACACAGACTGGAGTGTACATCACACATGATAACACAGTCTGGAGTGTACATCACACACGATAACACAGACTGGAGTGTACATCACACACGATAAAACAGACTGGAGTGTACATCACACACGATAACACAGACTGGAGTGTACATCACACACGATAACCCAGACTGGAGTGTACATCACACACGATAACACAGGCTGGAGTGCACATCACACACGATAACAAAGACTGGAGTGTACATCACACACGATAACACAGGCTGGAGTGTACATCACAAACGATAACACAGACTGGAGTGAACATCAAACACAATAACACAGACTGGAGTGTACATCACACATGATAATAGACTGGAGTATACATCACACATGATAACACAGACTGGAGTGTACATCATACATGATAACAGGCTGGAGTGTACATAAGACAGGATAACACAGACTGGAGTGTACAGCACACACGATAACACAGGCTGGAGTGTAAATCAGGCACGATAACACAGACTGGAGTGTACATCAAACACGATAACACAGACTGGAGTGTACATCACACACGAAAACACAGGCTGGATTGTACATCTCACAGGATAACACAGACTGGAGTGTACATCTCACACAATAACACAGGCTGGAGTGTACATCACACACGATAAAACAGGCTGGAGTGTACATCACACATGATAACACAGAGTGGAGCGTACATCACAGATGATAACACAGGCTAGATTGTACATCACACAGAATAACACAGACTGGAGTGTATGTCACACATGATAATAGACTGGAGTGTACATCACACATGATAACACAGACAGGAGTGTACATCACACATGATAATACAGACTGGAGTGTACATCACACATGATAATAGACTGGAGTGTACATCACACACGATAACACAGACAGGAGTGTACATCACACATGATAACACAGACTGGAGTGTACATCACACTCGATAACACAGACTGGAGTGTACATCACACACGATATCCCAGACTGGAGTGTGCATCAGAGAGCATAACACAGACTGGAGTGTAAATCACACACGATAACACATTCTCGAGTGTACAGCACACATGATAACACAGACTGGAGTGTACATCACACAAGATAACACACAGACTGGAGTGTAAATCACACATGATAATAGACTGGAGTGTAGATCACACATGGTAACACAGGCTGGAGTGTACATCACACATGACAACACAGAATGGATTGTACATCACACAGGATAACACAGACTGGAGTGTACATCACACACTATAACCCACATTTTAAAGTACATCACACACGATACCACAGACAGGAGTGTACATCACACATGATCACACAGACAGGAGTGTACATCACACGCGATATCCCAGACTTTAGTTTACATCACACACGATAACACAGGCTGGAGTGTACATCACACACTATAACACAGACTGGAGTGTACATCACACACAATAACACAGACTGGAGTGTACATCACACACTGTAACACAGACTGGAATGTACATCACATACGATAACACAGACTGGAGTGTACATCACACACGATAACACAGACTGGAGTGTACATCACACACGATAACACAGACTGGAGCGTACATCACAGACGATAACACAGGCTAGATTGTACATCACACAGGATAACACAGACTGGAGTGTATATCACACATGATAACACAGGCTGGAGTGTACATCACACAGGATAACAGACTGGAGTGTACATAACACACGATAACACAAGCTGGAGTGTACATCACACACGATAACACAGACTGGAATATACATCACACATGTTAACACAGACTGGAGTGTACATCACACAGGATAACACAGACTGGAGTGTACATCACACACGATAACACAGACTGGAGTGTACATCACACACGATAACACAGACTTGAGTGTACATCACACACGGTAACACAGACTGGAGTGTACATCACACACGATAACACAGGCTGGTGTGTACAACACACACGATAATAGAGACTGGAGTGTACATCACACACGACAACACAGGCTGGAGTGTACATCACACACGATAACGCAGGCTGTAGTGTACATCACACACGATGACACAGACTGGAGTGTACATCACACAGGATAACACAGACTGGAGTGTACATCACACACGATAACACAGACTGGAGTGTGCATCACACACAATAACACAGACTTGAGTGTACATCACACACGGTAACACAGACTGGAGTTTACATCACACACGATAACACAGAATGAAGTGTACACCATACAGGATAACCCAGACTGGATTGTGGCGTAATGATCACAGAAAGGACACAATCTGCTTTCCGGTCCGTAGACATATAAATCAGGCGTCATGCCTTTAAGAAGGTTCACACCTTTAAGAAACTCGATCTGCAACATAGTTAAGCCCAGAGCGGGGGAGGAGCAGTCGAAGCTGTGCACTGATGAAAGGCAGTCGTACTTTGTGTAGTCTCTTACTCCATTTTTTGTTCAGCATGCAGCCTCAACAATTAAACCTTTTCTGTTGAACCTCTCCGAGTTCAGTATTTTATGCTAGGAGTACGTAAACTCCTACATTGGTGACCCCGATGCTCAGGACGACTCCGAAGCGTAACCATGGCTGACACAAACGCAGTTTCTGTGAAGCTGCCGGAGTTCTGGGAGAACCTGGCCACCGCCTGGTTCCTTCAAGCCGAATCGCAATTCCGACTCCGCGGCATCACCGCCAACGCAACGATGTACGACTACCTCCTCGCCTCCCTGGGCAGCTCCACAATCACGAAAGTCTGGACAACGCTCCAAAACGCTCCGGAGGAAGGCAAGTACGCACATCTCAAAGCCGCGCTCATTAAAAATTTCACAGCCTCCCAATTCTTGTGCAACTGCCACCTCCTGGACCTCCTGGGCCTCGGTGACTCTACGCCGTCAGACTTGGTCTCACACATGCTTGCTCTGACCGACGAGAAACCGCCCGGCTCCCTCTTCCGCACGCTCTTTATCCGCCAACTACCTCCCAGTATCCGCCCGGCGATTATGGCGTCCAGCCTCACGGACCTCAAGGCCCTGGCCGACGAAGCCGATAAGCTCCTGTCCGCCAGCTCCAACCACTCCGTCACCCCCGACCTGGCCTCTGCAGCGTCGGCGCGCGCTCCACCCTCTATCGCGCGGCCACACAGCTCGGCCACGAGGCCCCCCAGACCCCCACGTCCCCCAAGCCCTCCGACCCAGGGCTACTGCTAGTTCCATACCTGGTTCGGCGCACGGGCACGCCGCTGCAGCCATCCCTACACATTTCCAACCGCCCCCACACCGGCCTACACGATGGCCGTGGGGCAAGCAGGCGCGCTGCTGTACGTTACGGACAGCGCCTCCGGACGCCGTTTCCTATGCGATACGGGTGCGCAGCGCAGCATCATCCCCGCGACCGCCCTCGAGACCCAGCGAGGTGGCCGCGGCCCTGCGCTGGTTGCTGCCAATGGCACCGACATCCGGACGTACGGCACCCGCACCGTCACCATCGACCTCGCAGGCCGCCGCTACCACTGGGAGTTTATCACCGCCAAGGTGCTCTCCCCGCTCCTCGGTGCGGATTTCCTGTGCGCCCACGGCCTGTTGGTCGACATGCCTCGGCGCCGCCTCGTGGACATGAACACCATGTCACCTATCCCGGGCGCCATGGCACCCCCCCCAACCCACCAAAATGGCGTGGCAGTGCCGCGCCCGCTCAACGGACGACTACTCAGCAGTCCTGGCTGAGTTCCCAGCCCTCACCAACCCGACCTTCTCCGCGAAGGTTGCTAAGCACGGGGTAGAACACTTCATCCCCACCACAGGCCCACCGGTGTAGGCCCACGCCCGCAGGCTGGACCCGGCCAAGCTGGAGATCACGCGGGCCGAGTTCACCACAATGGAACAGCTCGGCATCATCTGCCGCTCCAACAGCCCCTGGGCCTCCCCACTCCACATCGTCACCAAACCCGACGGGGGATGGCGCCCCTGCGGGGACTACCGGCGCCTAAACGACGCCACCACGCCGGATCGATACCCCATACCGCACATTCAAGACTTCTCAGCTAGACTGGCCAGCCGCTCAGTCTTCTCCAAAGTCGACCTGGTGCGCGGTTACCATCAGGTGCCAGTCCACCCCACGGACGTTCCCAAGATGGCCATAATCACCCCTTTTGGGCTATTCGAGTTCCTCCGAATGCCCTTCGGCCTCAAAAACGCGGCCCAGGCCTTCCAGCAGCTCATGGACTCGGTCCTCCGGGACCTGAAGTTCCTCTTTGTCTACCTGGATGACATCCTGGTAGCTAGTTCCTCCAAGCAGGAACACATCGAGCACCTCTGCACCCTGTTCCAGCGGCTCAGTGAGCACGGGCTCATCATCAGCCCAGCCAAGTGCCAATTCGGCCTCAGCAGGATCAAATTCCTCGGCCACCACATCACGCAGGACGGAGCCATTCCCCTGCCCACCAAGGTGCAAGCTGTCCAGCAGTTCCCCCGGCCTACCACCATCAAAGGCCTCCAGGAGTTCTTGGGGATGATCAACTTTTACAACCGCTTCATTCCCGGAGCGGCCTCCCTCATGCGGCCCCTATATGAAGCCCTCCGGGGTAAGAAAGACAGAATGGCGATCGAGTGGTCGGCGGACATGTTGACCGCTTTCAACTCGACCAAAAAGGCACTCGCCGACGCCACCATGCTCGCTCACTCACAGCCCAACGCCAGGGTGGCCCTCACCACGGATGCCTCCGACCACGCGGTCGGCGCCGTGTACGAACAGTGGGTCGATGGGGCCTGGCAACCGCTGGCCTTTTTCAGCCGCCAACTGCGCCCCCCGGGGGCCAAATACAGCGCCTTTGACCGCGAGCTCCTCGCACTGTACCTGGCAGTCCTCCATTTTAGATTTCTTCTGGAGGGCCGCCCCTTCACCGCGTTTGTCGACCACAAACCCCTGACATTCGCGATGGCGAAATCTGCGGACCCGTGGTCAGCCAGGCAACAACGCCAGCTCGCCGCGGTGTCCGAATTCACCACGGACATCCAGCACGTCTCCGGTCGAGACAACATGGTGGCCAACTGCCTATCCCGCCCCGCCATCCACGGCGCCCACCTGGCAGTGGACTATGCTCAACTGGCAGCGGAGCAACGCACCGACCCCGATCTGCTCTCCGCGCCCACAACCCTCCCAGGGCTGCGACTGACCGATGTCGCCTGCAGCCCGTCCGCCGTCACAGTCAAATGCGACACCTCCTTGGCGCTACCCCGCCCCGTAGTCCCGGCGTCATGGCGAAAACGGGTATTCGACATCGTCCACGGCCTCTCACACACCGGCACCCGCGCGTCCATTAGACTGGTGGCCAACCGATTTGTCTGGCGCGGCCTGCGCAAAGATGTGCGCGTCTGGTCCAGATCCTGCATAGCTTGCCAGCGTGCCAAAAGCCCCACTCGAGGAGTTCACCATGCCAGAAAGAAGGTTCGACCACGTCCACATCGACCTCGTCGGCCCCTGCCGCCATCACAAGGTCACACGCACCTGCTGACAATCGTGGACCGTACCACCCGTTGGCCCGAGGCCATTCCACTGACGTCCACCACCACCGCCGACATCGCGAGGGCGTTCATCGGTACCTGGGTCGCTCGGTTCGGCCTCCCCTCCGACATGACGTCGGATAGAGGCCCGCAGTTCACCTCTGATCTGTGGGCCGCCATCACCCAAAACCTCGGGGTGGCCGTTCACCGCACCACGGCTTACCACCCCCAAGCCAACGGACTGTGCGAGCGATTCCACAGGTCCATGAAGGCATCCCTCCGCGCCAGCCTCGAGGACGAGGCTTGGATCGACCGCCTCCCGTGGGTGCTACTCGGCCTACGCTCCGCGGTCAAGGAAGACCTGCAAGCCTCGGCGGCGGAACTCGTGTACAGCCAGCCGCTGCGCGTACCCGGAGAGTTCCTGCCCACCGCCACAACCCCCTGGTCGGCTGACCAGCAACGCCGCGCTTTCGCCAACCGAGCACAACAGTTCGCTCCGGTACCAACGGCCGGCACGGTGAACCAGCAACCCGCGTACCACCTAGCCTGCACATGGCCAAATTTGTTTTCGTCTGCCATGACGCCCACCGAGGACCTCCACGGCCCCCATACGATGGACCCTGCAAGGTACTCCAGACGGGGAACAAGTTCTTCCTCCTCGAAGTGCGCGGCAGAACTGACAAGGTGTCGGTCGACCGGCTCAAGCTGGCGCACCTAGAGCCTGAAGAACCCGTTCAAGTGGGCCAACCCCCACCGCGGGGCAGACTGCCTAAGAGCCCGACGCGTCCGACCGCCCCGCTCCCGACACCAACCGCCAAGAGCCGTTCGGCCGTGTCATCAAGCCGCCACACCGGTTCGTACACTCCCTACTAGCGGATTCTGGGGGGAGCTGTGTGGCATACCAATCACAGAAAGGACACAATCCGCTTTCCGGTCCGTAGACTATAAATCAGGCGTCATGCCTTTAAGAAGGAACACACCTTTAAGAAACTCGATCTGCAACATAGTTAAGCCCAGAGCGGGGGAGGAGCTGTCGAAGCTGTGCACTGATGAAAGGCAGTCGTACTTTGTGTAGTCTCTGACTCCATTTTGTGCTCAGCATGCAGCCTCAACAATTAAACCTTTTCTGTTGAACCTCTCCAAGTTCCGTATTTTTTGCTAGGAGTACGTAGACTCCTACAGGATTGTAAATAACAGACTGGAGTGTACATCACACACGACATCCCAGACTGGATTGTACATCACACAGGATAACACAGACTGGAGTGTACATCTCACACGATAACACAGACTGGCGTGTACATCACACACGATAACACAGACAGGAGTGTACATCACACATGATAACACAGACTGGAGTGTACAGCACACATGATAACACAGACTGGAGTGTACATCACACATGGTAACACAGACTGGAGTGTACATCACACATGGTAACACAGACTGGAGTGTACATCACACAGTATAACACAGACTGGAGTGTACATCACACATGATAACAGAGACTGGAGTGTACATCACACATGACAACACAGGCTGGAGGGTACATCACACATGATAATTTTTCGAGGGGGTGACTAGGTGTGTGGATGAGGGAAATGCTGTGGATGTGGTTTACCTGGACTTCAGTAAAGCTTTTGACAAAGTCCCGCATAGGAGACTGATCAAGAAGGTAAGAGCCCATGGGATCCAGGGTGCCTTGGCGCGTTGGATCCTAAACTGGCTGAGTGGCAGGAGGCAGAGGGTGATGGTCGAAGGTTGCTTTTGTGACTGGAAGCCTGTGTCCAGTGGGGTACCTCAGGGATCGGTGCTGGGTCCCTTGCTGTTTGTGATCTACATAAATGATTTGGATGAGAATGTAAAAGGTATGATCAGTAAGTTCGCAGATGACACGAAAATTGGTGGGGTGGTAAATTGCGAGGAGGAAAGCCTCAGGCTACAGGACAATATAAACGGGTTGGTCAGATGGGCGGAAAAGTGGCAAATGGAATTTAACCCTGAAAAGTGTGAGGTGATGCATTTTGGACGGACAAATAAGGCAAGGGAATACACAATGAGTGGTAGGACCCTAGGAAGTACAGAGGGTCAGAGGGACCTTGGTGTACATGTACATAGATCCCTGAAGGCAGCGGAACAGGTAGATAAGGTGGTTAAAAAGGCATATGGGATACTTGCCTTCATTAGCCGAGGCATAGAATATAAGAGCAGGGAGGTTATGATGGAGCTGTACAAAACGCTGGTGAGGCCACAGCTGGAGTACTGTGTGCAGTTCTGGTCGCCTCACTATAGAAAGGATGTGATTGCATTGGAGAGGGTGCAGAGAAGATTCACCAGGATGTTACCTGGGATGGAGCGCCTCAGCTATGAAGAAAGGCTAAACAGGCTGGGGTTGTTTTCCTTGGAGCAAAGAAGGCTGAGGGGGGACCTGATTGAGGTGTACAAAATGATGAGGGGCATTGATAGGGTGGATAAAGAGGAACTTTTCCCCTTAGTAGGGGGGTCAATAACAAGGGGGCATAGATTCAGGGTAAGGGGCAGGAGATTTAGAGGGGATTTGAGGAGGAACTTTTTCACCCAGAGGGTGGTTGGAATCTGGAACTCACTGCCTGAAAGGGTGGTAGAGGCAGGAACCCTCACAACATTCAAGAAGCATTTGGATGAGCACTTGAAATGCCATTGCATACAAGGCTATGGACCAAATGCTGGAAAATGGGATTAGACTGGACAGGGATTGATGGACGGCGCAGACACGATGGGCCGAAGGGCCTCTTTCTGTGCTGTAAAACTCTATGACTCTATGATAACACATACTTGAATGTACATCACACACGATAACACATTCCGGAGTGTACATCACACACGATAACACAGACTGGAGTGTACATCACACACGATAACACAGACAGGAGTGTACATCACACATGATAACTCAGACTGGAGTGTACATCACACACGATAACACAGGCTGCTGTGTACATCACACACGATAACACAGAATAACCCAGACTGGAGTGTACATAACACAGGATAACACAGACTGGCGTGTACATCACACACGATAACCCATACTGGAGTGTACATCACACACGATAACACAGACTGGAGTGTACAGCACACATGACAACACAGAATGGAGTGTACATCACACAGGATAACCCACACTGGATTGTAAATAACACAGACTGGAGTGTACATCACACAGGATAACACAGACTGGAGTGTACATCTCACACGATAACACAGACTGGAGTGTACATCACACACGATAACCCACACTTTAGTGTACATCAGACGCGATAACACGGCTGGAGTGTACATCACACACTATAACACAGACTGGAGTGTACATCACACACAATAACACAGACTGGAGTGTACATCACACACTGTAACAGAGACTGGAGTGTACATCACACACGATAACACGGACTGGAGTGTACATCACACACGATAACACAGACTGGAGTGTACATCACACACGATAACACAGACTGGAACGTACATCACAGACGATAACACAGGCTAGATTGTACATCACACAGAATAACACAGACTGCAGTGTACACCACTCATGATAATACAGGCTGGAGTGTACATCACACAGGATAACACAGACTGGAGTGTACATAACACACGATAACACAGGCTGGAGTGTACATCACACTCGGTAACACAGACTGGAGTGTACATCACACACAATAACACAGACTGGAGTGTACATCACACATGATATCCCAGACTGCAGTGTACATCTCACAGCATAACACATACTGGAGTGTACATCACACATGATAACACAGACTGGAGTGTACATCACACACGATAACACAGGCTGGAGTGTACATCACACACGATAACACAGGCTGGAGTGTGCATCACACACGATAACACAGACTGGAGTGTACATCACACATGATAACACAGACAGGAGTGTACATCACACAAGATAACACAGACTGGAGTTGTACATCACACAAGATAACACAGACTGGATTGTACATCACACAGGATAACACAGACAGGCGTGTACATTACACACGATAACCCAGACTATAGTGTACATCACACACGATAACACAGACTGGAGTGTACATCACACACGATAACACAGACTGGAGTGCACATCACACACGATAACACAGGCTGGAGCGCACATCACAGACGATAACACAGGCTAGATTGTACATCACACAGGATAACACAGACTGGAGTGTACATCACACATGATAACACAGGCTGGAGTGTACATCACACAGGATAACACAGACTGGAGTGTACATAAGACACGATAACACAGACTGGAGTGTACATCACACACGATAACACAGACTGGAGTGTACATCACACACGATAACACAGACTGGAGTGTACATCACACACGATAACACAGACTGGAGTGTACATCACACACGATATCCCAGACTGCAGTGTACATCACATAGCATAACACAGACTGGAGTGTTCATCACACATGATAACGCAGACTGGAGTGTACATCACACATGATAACACAGGCTGGAGTGTACATCACACACGATAACACAGACTGGAGTGTACATAAGACACGATAACACAGACTGGAGTGTACATCACACATGATAACACAGGCTGGAGTGTACATCACACAGGATAACACAGACTGGAGTGTACATAACACATGATAACACAAGCTGGAGTGTACATCACACACGATAACACAGACTGGAGTGTACATCACACACAATAACACAGACTGGAGTGTACATCGCACACGATATCCCAGACTGCAGTGTACATCACACAGCATAACACAGACTGGAGTGTACATCAGACAAGATAACACAGACTGGACTGTACATCACACAGGATAACACAGACTGGAGTGCACATGACACACGATAACACAGACTGGAGTGTACATCACACACGATAACCCAGACTTTAGTGTACATCACACACGATAACACAGACTGGAGTGTACATCACACACGATAACACAGACTGGAGTGTACATCACACACGATATCCCAGACTGCAGTGTGCATCACATAGCATAACACAGACTGGAGTGTTCATCACACATGATAACGCAGACTGGAGTGTACATCACACATGATAACACAGGCTGGAGTGTACATCACACACGATAACACAGACTGGAGTGTACATAAGACACGATAACACAGACTGGAGTGTACATCACACATGATAACACAGGCTGGAGTGTACATCACACAGGATAACACAGACTGGAGTGTACATAACACATGATAACACAGGCTGGAGTGTACATCACACAGGATAACACAGACTGGAGTGTACATAACACATGATAACACAGGCTGGAGTGTACATGACACGTGATAACACAGGCTGGAGTGTACATCACAGATCACAGATCACAGATCACAGAAACCCCACAGTGCAGATAGAGGCCATTTCGGCCCATCGAGCCTGCACCGACACATATCCCACCTGATATCCGTAAGCCCTACACCAACACATATCCCACCCTATCCCCGTAACCCCACGTATTTAATCCCCCTAACACTAAGGGTCAATTTATCATAGCCAATCAACCTAACCCGCACATCTTTGGGCTGTGGGAGGAAACCGGAGCACCCAGAGGAAACCCACGCAAACACGGGGAGAATGTGCAAACTCCACACAGACAGTCACCCGAGGCTGGATTCAAACCCGAGCCCCTGGTGCTGTGAGGCAACAGTGCTAACCACTATGCCACTGGAGTTTACATCACACATGATAACACAGGCTGGAGTGTACATCACACAGGATAACACAGACTGGAGTGTACATAACACACGATAACACAGACTGGAGTGTACATCACACATGATAACACAGACAGGAGTGTACATCAAACAAGATAACACAGACTGGAGCGTACATCACACAAGATAACACAGACTGGATTGTACATAACACAGGATAACACAGACTGGAGTGTACATCTCACACGATAACACAGACTGGAGTGCACATGACACACGATAACACAGACTGGAGTGTACATCACACACGATAACCCAGGCTTTAGTGTACATCACACACGATAACGCAGGCTGGAGTGTACATCACACATGATAACACAGACTGGAGTGTACATCACACACGATAACACAGACTGGAGTGTACATCACACACGATAACACCGACTGGATTGTACATCACACACGATAACACAGACTGGAGTGTACATCACACATGATAACACAGGCTGGAGTGTACATCACACACGATAACACAGACTGGAGTGTACATCACACACGATAATACAGACTGGAGTATACATCACACACAATAACACAGACTGGAATGTACTTACCACACGATAACACAGATTGAAGTGTACATCACACAAGATAACACAGACTGGAGTTTACATCACACATGATAACACATACTTGAATGTACATCACACACGGTAACACAGACTGGAGTGTACATCACACGTGATAACACAGGCTGGTGTGTACAACACACACGATAACACAGACTGGAGTGTACATCACACACGATAACACAGGCTGGAGTGTATATCACATGCGATAACACATACTTGAATGTACATCACACATGATAACACAGGCTGGAGTGTACAGCACACATGATAACACAGACTGGAGTGTACATCACACACGATAACGCAGACTGGAGTGTACATCACACACGATAACGCCGACTGGAGTGTACATCACACACGATAACACAGAATGGAGTGTACATCATACAGAATAACCCAGACTGGATTGTAAATAACACAGACTGGAGTGTACATCACACACGATAACACAGGCTGGAGTGTACAGCACACATGATAACACAGACTGGAGTGTACATCACGCAAGATAACACCGACTGGAGTGTACATCACACACGGTAACACAGACTGGAGTGTACATCACACACGATAACACAGACGGGAGTGAACATCACACACGATAACACAGACTGGAGTGTACATCGCACACGATAACACAGACTGGAGTGTACATCACACACGATAACAAAGACTGGAGTGTACATAAGACAAGATAACACAGACTGGCATGCAAATCACACACTATAACACAGGCTGGAGTGTACATCAAACACGATAACACAGACTGGAGTGTACATCACACAGGATAACACAGACTGGAGTGTACATCTCACACGATAACACAGACTGGAGTGTACATCACACACGATAACACAGACTGGAGTGTACATCACACACGATAACACAGACTGGAGTGTACATCACACACGATATCACAGGCTGGTGTGTACATCACACACGATAACACAGAATAACCCAGACTGGAGTGTACATAACACAGGATAACACAGACTGGCATGTAGATCACACACGATAACCCAGACTGGAGTGTGCATCACACAGGATAACACAGACTGGAGTGTACATCTCACACGATAACACAGACTGGAGTGCACATGGCACACCATAGCACAGACTGGAGTATACATCACACACGGTAACCCAGACTTTAGTGTACATCACACACGATAACTCAGACTGGAGTGTTCATCACACATGATAACACAGACTGGAGTGTACATCACACACGATAACACAGACTTGAGTGTACATCACACACGGTAACACAGACTGGAGTGTCCATCACATGCGATAACACAGGCTGGTGTTACAACACACACGATAACACAGACTGGAGTGTACATCACACACGATAACACAGACTGGAGTGTACATCACACACGATAACACAGGCTGGAGTGTACATCACACGCGATAACACATACTTGAATGTACATCACACACGATAACACAGGCTGGAGTGTGCAGCACACTCAATAACACAGATTGGAGTGTACATCACACACGATAACACAGAATTGAGTGTACACCATACAGGATAACCCAGACTGGATTGTAAATAACACAGACTGGAGTGTGCATCACACACGATATCTCAGACTGGATTGTACATCACACAGGAAAACACAGGCTGGAGTTTACATCACACACGATAACACAGACTGAAGTGTACATCACAGACGATAACACAGACTGGAGTGTACATCTCACACGATAACCCAGACTTTAGTGTACATCACACACGATAACGCAGACTGGAGTGTACATCTCACACGATAACCCAGACTTTAGTGTACATCACACACGATAACGCAGACTGGAGTGTACATCACACACGATAACGCAGGCTGGAGTGTACACCACACATGATAACACAGACTGGAGTGTACATCACACACGATAACAAAGACTGGAGTGTACATAAGACAAGATAACACAGACTGGCATGCAAATCACACACTATAACACAGGCTGGAGTGTACATCAAACACGATAACACAGACGGGAGTGAACATCACACACGATAACACAGACTGGAGTGTACATCGCACACGATAACACAGACTGGAGTGTACATCACACACGATAACAAAGACTGGAGTGTACATAAGACAAGATAACACAGACTGGCATGCAAATCACACACTATAACACAGGCTGGAGTGTACATCAAACACGATAACACAGACTGGAGTGTACATCACACAGGATAACACAGGCTGGAGTGTACATCAAACACGATAACACAGACTGGAGTGTACATCACAGACGATAACACAGACTGGAGTGTACATCTCACACGATAACCCAGACTTTAGTGTACATCACACACGATAACGCAGACTGGAGTGTACATCACACACGATAACGCAGGCTGGAGTGTACACCACACATGATAACACAGACTGGAGTGTACATCACACACGATAACACAGACTGGAGTGTACATCACACACGATAACACCGACTGGATTGTACATCACACACGATAACACAGACAGGAGTGTACATCACACAAGATAACACAGACTGGAGTTGTACATCACACAAGATAACACAGACTGGATTGTACATCACACAGGATAACACAGACAGGCGTGTACATTACACACGATAACCCAGACTATAGTGTACATCACACACGATAACACAGACTGGAGTGTACATCACACACGATAACACAGACTGGAGTGCACATCACACACGATAACACAGACTGGAGCGCACATCACAGACGATAACACAGGCTAGATTGTACATCACACAGGATAACACAGACTGGAGTGTACATCACACATGATAACACAGGCTGGAGTGTACATCACACAGGATAACACAGACTGGAGTGTACATAAGACACGATAACACAGACTGGAGTGTACATCACACACGATAACACAGACTGGAGTGTACATCACACACGATAACACAGACTGGAGTGTACATCACACACGATAACACAGACTGGAGTGTACATCACACACGATATCCCAGACTGCAGTGTACATCACATAGCATAACACAGACTGGAGTGTTCATCACACATGATAACGCAGACTGGAGTGTACATCACACATGATAACACAGGCTGGAGTGTACATCACACACGATAACACAGACTGGAGTGTACATAAGACACGATAACACAGACTGGAGTGTACATCACACATGATAACACAGGCTGGAGTGTACATCACACAGGATAACACAGACTGGAGTGTACATAACACATGATAACACAAGCTGGAGTGTACATCACACACGATAACACAGACTGGAGTGTACATCACACACGATAACACAGACTGGAGTGTACATCGCACACGATATCCCAGACTGCAGTGTACATCACACAGCATAACACAGACTGGAGTGTACATCAGACAAGATAACACAGACTGGACTGTACATCACACAGGATAACACAGACTGGAGTGCACATGACACACGATAACACAGACTGGAGTGTACATCACACACGATAACCCAGACTTTAGTGTACATCACACATGATAACACAGACTGGAGTGTGCATCACACACGATAACACAGACTGGAGTGTACATCACACACGATATCCCAGACTGCAGTGTGCATCACATAGCATAACACAGACTGGAGTGTACATCACACATGATAACACAGGCTGGAGTGTACATCACACACGATAACACAGACTGGAGTGTACATAAGACACGATAACACAGACTGGAGTGTACATCACACATGATAACACAGGCTGGAGTGTACATCACACAGGATAACACAGACTGGAGTGTACATAACACATGATAACACAGGCTGGAGTGTACATCACACAGGATAACACAGACTGGAGTGTACATAACACACGATAACACAGGCTGGAGTGTACATGACACGTGATAACACAGGCTGGAGTGTACATCACAGATCACAGATCACAGATCACAGAAACCCCACAGTGCAGATAGAGGCCATTTCGGCCCATCGAGCCTGCACCGACACATATCCCAACTGATCCCCGTAAGCCCTACACCAACACATATCCCACCCTATCCCCGTAACCCCACGTATTTAATCCCCCTAACACTAAGGGTCAATTTATCATAGCCAATCAACCTAACCCGCACATCTTTGGGCTGTGGGAGGAAACCGGAGCACCCAGAGGAAACCCACGCAAACACGGGGAGAATGTGCAAACTCCACACAGATAGTCACCCGAGGCTGGATTCGAACCCGGGCCCCTGGTGCTGTGAGGCAACAGTGCTAACCACTATGCCACTGGAGTTTACATCACACATGATAACACAGGCTGGAGTGTACATCACACAGGATAACACAGACTGGAGTGTACATAACACACGATAACACAGACTGGAGTGTACATCACACATGATAACACAGACAGGAGTGTACATCAAACAAGATAACACAGACTGGAGCGTACATCACACAAGATAACACAGACTGGATTGTACATCACACAGGATAACACAGACTGGAGTGTACATCTCACACGATAACACAGACTGGAGTGCACATGACACACGATAACACAGACTGGAGTGTACATCACACACGATAACCCAGGCTTTAGTGTACATCACACACGATAACGCAGACTGGAGTGTACATCACACACGATAACGCAGGCTGGAGTGTACATCACACATGATAACACAGACTGGAGTGTACATCACACACGATAACACAGACTGGAGTGTACATCACACACGATAACACCGACTGGATTGTACATCACACACGATAACACAGACTGGAGTGTACATCACACATGATAACACAGGCTGGAGTGTACATCACACACGATAACACAGACTGGAGTGTACATCACACACGATAATACAGACTGGAGTATACATCACACACAATAACACAGACTGGAATGTACTTCACACACGATAACACAGATTGAAGTGTACATCACACAAGATAACACAGACTGGAGTGTACATCACACATGATAACACATACTTGAATGTACATCACACACGGTAACACAGACTGGAGTGTACATCACACGCGATAACACAGGCTGGTGTGTACAACACACACGATAACACAGACTGGAGTGTACATCACACACGATAACACAGGCTGGAGTGTATATCACATGCGATAACACATACTTGAATGTACATCACACACGATAACACAGGCTGGAGTGTACAGCACACATGATAACACAGACTGGAGTGTACATCACACACGATAACACAGAATGGAGTGTACATCATACAGAATAACCCAGACTGGATTGTAAATAACACAGACTGGAGTGTACATCACACACGATAACACAGGCTGGAGTGTACAGCACACATGATAACACAGACTGGAGTGTACATCACGCAAGATAACACCGAATGGAGTGTACATCACACACAGTAACACAGGCTGTAGTGTACATCACACACGATGACACAGACTGGAGTGTACATCACACACGATAACACAGACTGGAGTGTACATCACGTACGATAACACAGACTGGAGTGTACAGCACACACAATAGCACAGACTGGAGTGTACATCACACACGATAACGCCGACTGGAGTGTACATCACACACGATAACACAGAATGGAGTGTACATCATACAGAATAACCCAGACTGGATTGTAAATAACACAGACTGGAGTGTACATCACACACGATAACACAGGCTGGAGTGTACAGCACACATGATAACACAGACTGGAGTGTACATCACGCAAGATAACACCGACTGGACTGTACATCACACACGGTAACACAGACTGGAGTGTACATCACACACGATAACACAGACGGGAGTGAACATCACACACGATAACACAGACTGGAGTGTACATCGCACACGATAACACAGACTGGAGTGTACATCACACACGATAACAAAGACTGGAGTGTACATAAGACAAGATAACACAGACTGGCATGCAAATCACACACTATAACACAGGCTGGAGTGTACATCAAACACGATAACACAGACTGGAGTGTACATCACACAGGATAACACAGACTGGAGTGTACATCTCACACGATAACACAGACTGGAGTGTAGATCACACACGATAACACAGACTGGAGTGTACATCACACACGATAACACAGACTGGAGTGTACATCACACACGATATCACAGGCTGGTGTGTACATCACACACGATAACACAGAATAACCCAGACTGGAGTGTACATAACACAGGATAACACAGACTGGCATGTAGATCACACACGATAACCCAGACTGGAGTGTGCATCACACAGGATAACACAGACTGGAGTGTACATCTCACACGATAACACAGACTGGAGTGCACATGGCACACCATAGCACAGACTGGAGTATACATCACACACGGTAACCCAGACTTTAGTGTACATCACACACGATAACTCAGACTGGAGTGTGCATCACACACGATAACACAGACTGGAGTGTACATCACACACGATAACACAGACTTGAGTGTACATCACACACGGTAACACAGACTGGAGTGTACATCACATGCGATAACACAGGCTGGTGTTACAACACACACGATAACACAGACTGGAGTGTACATCACACACGATAACACAGGCTGGAGTGTACATCACACGCGATAACACATACTTGAATGTACATCACACACGATAACACAGGCTGGAGTGTACAGCACACTCGATAACACAGATTGGAGTGTACATCACACACGATAACACAGAATTGAGTGTACACCATACAGGATAACCCAGACTGGATTGTAAATAACACAGACTGGAGTGTACATCACACACGATATCTCAGACTGGATTGTACATCACACAGGAAAACACAGGCTGGAGTTTACATCACACACAATAACACAGACTGAAGTGTACATCACACACGATAACACAGACTGGAGTGTACATCACACACGATAACACATTCTGGAGTGTACAGCACACACGATAACACAGACTGGTGTGTACATCACAGACGATAACACAGACTGGAGTGTACATCACACACGATAACAGAGACTGGAGTGTACATCACACATGGTAACACAGACTGGAGTGTACATCACACATGATAATGCATACTTGAATGTACATCACACACGATAACACAGGCTGGAGTGTGCATCACACACGATAACACATTCTGGAGTGTACAGCACACACAATAACACAGACTGGAGTGTACATCACACACGATAACACAGACTGGAGTGTACATGACACGCGATAACACAGGCTGGTGTGTACAACACACACGATAACACAGACTGGAGTGTACATCACACACGATAACACAGACTGGAGTGTACATCACACACGATAACACATACTTGAGTGTACATCACACACAATAACACAGAGGTAAGTGTATTACACACAGCTTAACAGAAACTGAAGAGCATTACACATGAGCTAACAGTAACTAGATTGTATAATAGACGGTAACACATGCTGGAATGTATTACACACAAGATAACACGGAGGGGAAAGTATTACACATAGGTTGAAACATAGAAATATATTACCCAGGACAAAGCAGCCCGCTTGATTGGCACCCCATCCACCACCTTAAACATTCACTCCCTCCACCACCGGCGTACCGTGGCTGCAGTGTGTACTATCTACAAGATGCACTGCAGCAACTCACCAAGGCTTCTTCGGCAGCACCTCCCAAACCCGCGACCTCTTCCACCTAGAAGGACAAGGGCAGCAGGCGCATGGGAACACCACCACCTCCAAGTTCCCCTCCAACTCACACACCATCCTTATTTAGAAGTATATCGCCAATCCTTCCTCGTCGCTGGGTCAAAATCCTGGAACTCCCTCCCTAACAGCACTGTGGGAGTACCTTCGCCACACGGACTGCAGCGGTTTAAGAATACGACGGCTCACCACCACATTCTCGAGGGCAACTATGGATGGGCAATACCAGCCTTGCCAGCGGTGCCCAGATCCTGTGAATGGATTATTAAAAAGAGGATAACATAGGCTGGAGTGCATTGCACACACTATAACACAGGGTGTGGTGGTGCTCAGACATCGCCCAGGTGTGAAAGGGCATTGTGATTCTGCCGCCTTTTAGAGAAACCGCCCAATGTTCATATCCATTGAAATGATTATCGGGCAATTTCTATCTTCTTCTTCTTAGGCAGTCCCTCGGAACCGAGGATGACTTGCTTCCACATTAAAAATGAGTTCTCGGGTGACTGATGAGTCCAATGTGGGACCTACAGTCTCTGTCACAGGTGGGGCAGACGGTGGTTGAAGGGGCGGGTGGGTGGGGTGCTTGGGTTGATGTGCGCTCCTTGCGCTTGGCTTCCGCTTGCTCCCGGTGAAGAGACTCAAGGTGTTCGGCACCTTCCCGGATGCTTCTCCTCCACTTTGTGCGGTCTTGGGCCAGGGATTCCCAGGTGTCGGTGGGGATGTTACACTTTTTCAAGGGGGCTTTGAGGGTGTCCTTGAAGCATTTCCTCTGCCCACCTGGGGCTCTCATGCCGTGCCGGAGCTCCGAGTAGAGCGCTTGTTTTGGGAGTCTCGTATTGGGCATGCGGACAATGTGACCCGTCCATCGGAGCTGATTGAGTGTGGTCAAAGCTTCGATGCTGGGGATGTTGGCCTGAGCGAGAACACTGATGTTGGTGCACCTATCCTGCCAATGGATTTGCAGGATCTTGCGGACGCAGCATTGGTGGTACCTCTCCAGTGCTTTGAGGTGCCTGCTGTACATGGTCCATGTCTCTGAGGCATACAGCAGGGCGGGTTTCTGCCGTCTGTTAGAGAAACCGCCCAATGTTCATATCCATTGAAATGATTATCGGGCAGTTTCTATAATGAGCAGCTGATCCAGGTGGCAGGGAGATGGGCTTGGAGTATATTGCTCCAGTTGAACAGCCTAGCTAGCACAGCACGATGGGCCAAAAGGCCTCCTTCTGTGTTGTTGAGTTCTGTGATCCTGTGAATCAGGCCAACCCCTCCCCCAACCATTTCCGTGGCCACTGATGGTAATTGCTCTGTTGTTTGCTGTTGATTTATCATTGAAACAGTGGACGGGACAAAGAAGATAACATTGTGTGTGGGGGGGGTGGAGGGGCGGTTGGTGGGGTCGTTTGCAGCTACCTTGTTTTTTAAAGGGACAGGCCATTCCGATACATCAGTTGGTCCCAAGGCGTTTTCTGCCTTGATTGAGATTCACTCCCTGTGTTGAGTGAGCTGGAATGAACAATGGCATTTCCTGGAACTATAACAGATGCCTGAGCTCCTGGTTCTGTCGGTAGGTTCACTGCCGAATGTAGAACTGAGTCACACAGAGCAGGAAGGAATCCAGGCCTGGCTCTCCATCCATGCTGAGTCAGCTTAAGAAAAGAAATACGTAAAGAAACTTGCATTTAGATAGCAACCTCAGGACGTCCCAAAGTGCTTTACAGCCAGTTCAGTACTGTTGAATTGTAGTCACTGTTGTAATGTAGGAAATGCGGCAGCCAATTTGCGCACAGCAAGCTCCCACAAACAACAATGTGATAATGACCAGATCATCTGTTTTTAGGTGTTGTTTGAGGGATAAATTTTTGCCAGGACGCCAGGGAAAACTCCCCTGCTCTTCTTTGAAATAGTGTCATAGGATTTATTATTGCCAGAGAGAGAGCAGACGGGCCTCGGTTTAACGTCTCATCCGAAAGACGACACCTCCGACAGTGCAGCGCTCCCTGAGTACCGCACTGTGGAGGGTCAGCCTGGATTTTGTGCTCAAGTCTCTGGAGCGGGACTTGAACCCACAACCTTCTGACCCAGAGGCGAGAGCGCTGCCCACTGAGTCAAGGTTGAATAGGCTGCCACTGTTCACTCTCTAGGCTCACGTGATGTACAGGAAGGCGACTGGCCCCGGGAAAGAAGTCAGCGCCTTCAGGGGGAGAAGCTGGGGTGGGGAAAGGGGAAAAGAATGTGGAGATGTCCAGGCAGCAGTCCCCAAGCGGTTCAAGAGTAGGGTTGCCAACTATGGTTGGACATATTCCTGGAGGGTTCATCGCATGAACTCCTGCCTCCAACCCGCCCAATCAAAGAGCCTTTTTCCCGCATCTCCAATATTTTTATAATAACTAATAAACAATAGTGTTCCACCAAAACAGGGGATAAACACCTATTTTAATGCTCCTATGATTTATCTCCCTGGTTACTGGCAACAGATTAAACTTTAATTCCTGGCGACTCCCGGGCAATCCTGGAGGGTTGGCAACCCGACTAACAAAGCCTTGAATGACCTTTCAGAAAGTGGTGCAATGAAACTTGTTCATGGGTGGGGGGTAATGGTGCTGGTGTTCGAGTCCCTCGAATTCGTGAGCGTTTAACAGCCACAGGTGGAATGGAAGAGCCTGCAGCTCCTCCTGTTGGACAGCAGAGGGCGGTGGGGCATGTTGAAGGCCGGTGCTCAAGCTGACAAAGATCTGGGCTGCAGTGATCCGAGACAAAGATCTGGGCTGCAGTGACCCGAGACAAAGATCTGGGCTGAAGGGCTGGGACCGCTGTGTGTTTAGACAGTTGCAGCCACTTGGTGTGTGTCCTGGGACATCTACCCTCCCTGATGAATTTGGATATTTGTTTGTTAAATGTCCATTAAAGTCTTGTTTGGATCCCCAAGTGGGGACCATCTGGAAAATCGCACGACACAGTCAACACAACCCATTCCGTCCGATGGCTCGATTCTCTTTGTTCCAACGGTATTTTCTCTTCCGCCTCCTTTCCCCGCTCCCCCACCGGGCAATACATGGCTGAGAATACGGGCAAGCTCGCCTTGGCGTGTGGTGTCTCTCCACTATGCAGCAGCAGCTGGCGAGTGGAGTCTCGTCCTGTCACTTTCCCTCTGTATCAAGGTGCCCAGGGCCCCACACAGCAGTACTGGTAAGATCAGCAACACATGGGCGCGTTCTCAAGTCCTAGCACTTGGCTCGTCAGTGCCCTTTGCCATCGTGCCAGCTTGCTGATCCTCACCGTGAGCGGGGATGGGACCCTGAACGGGGATGGGACTGTGAGCGGGGATGGGACCGTGAGCAGGGATGGGACCGTGAGCAGGGATGGGACAGTGAGTGGGGATGGAACCGTGAGCAGGGATGGGACCGTGAGCAGGGATGGGACCGCGAGCGGAGATGGGACCGTGAGCAGGGATGGGACCGTGAGCAGGGATGGGACCGTGAGCGGGGATGGGACTGTGAACAGGGATGGGACCGTGAGCAGGGATGGGACACTGAGCAGGGATGGGACTGTGAGCGGGGATGGGACCGTGAGCAGGGATGGGACCGTGAACAGGGATGGGACAGTGAGCAGGGATGGGACCGTGAGCAGGGATGGGACTGTGAGCAGGGATGGGACCGTGAGCAGGGATGGGACAGTGAGCAGGGATGGGACCGTGAGCAGGGATGGGACCGTGAACAGGGATGGGACCGTGAGCAGGGATGGGACTGTGAGCAGGGATGGGACCGTGAACAGGGATGGGACCGTGAGTAGGGATGGGACCGTGAGCAGGGATGGGACCGTGAGCAGGGATGGGACTGTGAGCAGGGATGGGACAGTGAACAGGGATGGGACCGTGAACAGGGATGGGACCGTGAACAGGGATGGGACCGTGAACAGGGATGGGACTGTGAGCAGGGATGGGACCGTGAGCAGGGATGGGACTGTGAACAGGGATGGGACCCTGAGCAGGGATGGGACCGTGAACAGGGATGGGACCGTGAACAGGGATGGGACTGTGAGCAGGGATGGGACCGTGAGCAGGGATGGGACTGTGAGCGGGGATGGGACCGTGAGCAGGGATGGGACCGTGAGCGGGGATGGGACTGTGAGCAGGGATGGGACCGTGAGCAGGGATGGGACCGTGAGCAGGGATGGGACCGTGAGCGGGGATGGGACTGTGAGCAGGGATGGGACCGTGAGCAGGGATGGGACCGTGAGCGGGGATGGGACCGTGAGCAGGGATGGGACCGTGAGCGGGGATGGGACTGTGAGCAGGGATGGGACCGTGAGCAGGGATGGGACCGTGAGCAGGGATGGGACCGTGAGCAGGGATGGGACCGTGAGCGGGGATGGGACCGTGAGCAGGGATGGGACCGTGAGCAGGGATGGGACCGTGAGCAGGGATGGGACTGTGAACAGGGATGGGACCCTGAGCAGGGATGGGACTGTGAGCAGGGATGGGACCATGAACAGGGATGGGACTGTGAACAGGGATGGGACCCTGAGCGGGGATGGGACCGTGAGCGGGGATGGGACAGTGAACAGGGATGGGACCGTGAGCAGGGATGGGACTGTGAACAGGGATGGGACCCTGAGCGGGGATGGGACCGTGAGCGGGGATGGGACAGTGAACAGGGATGGGACCGTGAGCAGGGATGGGACCGTGAGCAGGGATGGGACCGTGAGCAGGGATGGGACCGTGAGCGGGGATGGGACCGTGAGCAGGGATGGGACCGCGAGCAGGGATGGGACCGTGAGCAGGGATGGGACCGTGAGCGGGGATGGGACCCTGAGCAGGGATGGGACCGTGAGCAGGGATGGGACAGTGAGCAGGGATGGGACCGCGAGCAGGGATGGGACCGTGAGCAGGGATGGGACAGTGAGCAGGGATGGGACCGTGAGCAGGGATGGGACCGTGAGCAGGGATGGGACCGTGAGCGGGGATGGGACCGTGAGCAGGGATGGGACCGTGAGCAGGGATGGGACAGTGAGCAGGGATGGGACTGCGAGCAGGGATGGGACCGCGAGCAGGGATGGGACCGTGAGCGGGGATGGGACCGTGAGCGGGGATGGGACCGTGAGCAGGGATGGGACTGTGAGCAGGGATGGGACAGTGAGCAGGGATGGGACCCTGAGCAGGGATGGGACCGCGAGCGGGGATGGGACCGTGAGCGGGGATGGGACCGCGAGCAGGGATGGGACCGTGAGCAGGGATGGGACCGTGAGCGGGGATGGGACCGTGAGCAGGGATGGGACCGTGAGCAGGGATGGGACAGTGAGCAGGGATGGGACCGTGAGCAGGGATGGGACCGTGAGCAGGGATGGGACCGTGAGCAGGGATGGGACAGTGAGCAGGGATGGGACCGTGAGCAGGGATGGGACCGTGAGCAGGGATGGGACCGTGAGCGGGGATGGGACCGTGAGCAGGGATGGGACTGCGAGCAGGGATGGGACCGCGAGCAGGGATGGGACCGTGAGCGGGGATGGGACCGTGAGCAGGGATGGGACAGTGAGCAGGGATGGGACAGTGAGCAGGGATGGGACAGTGAGCAGGGATGGGACTGCGAGCAGGGATGGGACCGCGAGCAGGGATGGGACCGTGAGCGGGGATGGGACTGTGAGCAGGGATGGGACAGTGAGCAGGGATGGGACCGCGAGCGGGGATGGGACCGTGAGCGGGGATGGGACCGTGAGCGGGGATGGGACTGTGAACTGGGATGGGACCGTGAGCAGGGATGGGACCGTGAGCAGGGATGGGACTGTGAACTGGGATGGGACCGTGAGCAGGGATGGGACCGTGAGCAGGGATGGGACCGTGAGCAGGGATGGGACCGCGAGCAGGGATGGGACCGTGAGCGGGGATGGGACCGTGAGCAGGGATGGGACCGTGAGCAGGGATGGGACCGTGAGCAGGGATGGGACCGTGAGCAGGGATGGGACCGTGAGCAGGGATGGGACCGTGAGCAGGGATGGGACCGTGAGCAGGGATGGGACCGTGAGCAGGGATGGGACCGTGAGCAGGGATGGGACCGTGAGCAGGGATGGGACCGTGAGCAGGGATGGGACCGTGAGCAGGGATGGGACCGTGAGCGGGGATGGGACCGTGAGCAGGGATGGGACCGTGAGCAGGGATGGGACTGTGAGCAGGGATGGGACGGTGAACAGGGATGGGACCGTGAGCAGGGATGGGACTGTGAACAGGGATGGGACTGTGAACAGGGATGGGACCGTGAGCAGGGATGGGACTGTGAGCAGGGATGGGACTGTGAGCAGGGATGGGACGGTGAGCAGGGATGGGACTGTGAGCAGGGATGGGACGGTGAACAGGGATGGGACCGTGAGCAGGGATGGGACTGTGAGCAGGGATGGGACTGTGAGCAGGGATGGGACTGTGAGCAGGGATGGGACTGTGAACAGGGATGGGACTGTGAGCAGGGATGGGACTGTGAGCAGGGATGGGACTGTGAACAGGGATGGGACTGTGAACAGGGATGGGACCGTAAGCGGGGATGGGACCGTGAGCAGGGATGGGACTGTGAGCAGGGATGGGACTGTGAGCAGGGATGGGACCGTGAGCAGGGATGGGACCGTGAGCAGGGATGGGACAGTGAGCGGGGATGGGACTGTGAGCAGGGATGGGACCGTGAGCAGGGATGGGACCGTGAGCAGGGATGGGACCGTGAGCAGGGATGGGACAGTGAGCGGGGATGGGACTGTGAACGGGGATGGGACCGTGAGCAGGGATGGGACCGTGAGCGGGGATGGGACCGTGAGCAGGGATGGGACCGTGAGCAGGGATGGGACCGTGAGCAGGGATGGGACAGTGAGCAGGGATGGGACCGTGAGCGGGGATGGGACTGTGAGCAGGGATGGGACTGTGAACAGGGATGGGACAGTGAGCAGGGATGGGACCGTGAGCAGGGATGGGACCGTGAGCAGGGATGGGACAGTGAGCGGGGATGGGACCGTGAGCAGGGATGGAACCGTGAGCGGAGATGGGACCGTGAGCAGGGATGGAACCGTGAGCAGGGATGGGACCGTGAGCAGGGATGGAACCGTGAGCAGGGATGGGACAGTGAGCAGGGATGGGACAGTGAGCAGGGATGGGACAGTGAGCAGGGATGGGACAGTGAGCGGGGATGGGACCGTGAGCAGGGATGGAACCGTGAGCAGGGATGGGACCGTGCCATCAGGGTGAATATTCCGTCACATTCATACCCAGCACTGAGTGGCTAGTTGAGTCATATCGCATCAATTTGCCTTCACGTGAATCTTGGTGAGCAGGAGTTACTGCACGTGATCGTATGTAGGAGCTGAACATCAGTTGACTCACTTCACCCATCGACCCTGTGCTCGCTGACCTACATTGGCTCCCATTGCGCCAATACCTCCATTTTAAAATTGTCATCCTCATGTACAAATCCCTCTGGGGCCTCACCCCTCCCTATCTCTGTAACCTCCACTAGCTCTACAACCCTCTGAGATCTCTGCGCTCCTCCAACTCTGGCCTCTTGTGCATCCCCCATTTCCTTCACCGCATTGGTGGCCGTGCCTTCTGTTGTCTAGGCCCTAAGCTCCCTCCCTAAACCTGTCCGCCTCGCCAACTCTCTCTCCGCCTTCAAGACGCTCCTTAAAACCTCCCTCTTTGACCAGCGCTTGGTCACCTGTCCTAATAGCTGATGTGGCTCGGTGTCAAATTTTGTCTGATTACCCTCCTGTGAAGCACCTTGGGATGTTTTACCACATTAAAGGTGCTATATAAATGCAAGTTGGTGTTGTTATCGCTCCCAACAGATTCCACAATGTCACTATTTCAACAGCACGTGTTTTAGTTCACCTCCCTACATTCCCTCAGGGGACAGGTAACCTCCCACAGCCAGCTCCCGGACGTGATAAATATTTAACTCTAAGTGGGGAACAGTCCCATGGGCACAGGTCACCCTCTGATGCTTCACCCATGTGGCCATTCTTCACGTGCCAGCGTAGATGAGTCCTGGGAATGGTATTTGACTGTGGGGAATCATCACAGCTGAGCCAGGTCCAACCTTCACCCAGTCAGCCATGGCTCAGTGCGTACCACTCTTGCCTCTGAGTCAGAAGCTTGTGGAGTCACGTCCCACTCCAGGGACTTGAGCAAAGTGCAGTGCTGAAGGAGTGTTGCTCTGTCAGAGGTGCCGTCCTTTGGATAAGACATTAAACCGTCTCAAGTGGATGTAAAAGATGCTATGACACTACTTGAAGAACATAAGAATTAGGAGCAGGAGTCGGCCATTCGGCCCCTCGAGCCTGCTCTGCCATTCAATAAGATCATGGCTGATCATCGACCTCAACTCCACTTACCCGCCTAATCTCCATATCCCTTGAGTCTCCTAGAGTTCAAAAATCTATCGATCTCAGCCTTGAATATACTCAAAGACTCAGCATTCACAGCCCTCTGGGGCAGAGAATTCCAAAGATTCACAACCCTCTGAGTGAAGAAATTCCTCCTCATCTCAGTCTTAAATGGCCGACCCCTTATCCTGAGACTATGCCCCCTCATTCCCGACACTCCAGCTGGGGGAAACAACCTCTCAGCATCTACCCTATCAATCCCCTGAAGAACAGCAGGGGAGTGCTACCCGGTGTCCTGGCCAATATTTATCCCTCAACCAACATCACTAAAACAGATTATCTCATTACTGATTGTGGGAGCTTGCTGTGCACAAATTAACTGCCGTGTTTCATACAATGCAACAGTGATTACACTTTAAAAGTACTTCATTGGCTGTACAGCGCTTTGGGGTGTCCTGAGGTTGTGAGAGGAGCTATATAAATGCAAGTTCTTTAATATTTAAGTACCACATTCTTACACCTCGAGAGAAATGCATTGCTTCTCCTGCCTACAGTGCATTGCGAGTAAGATGACGTACTGTGGGCTGCTTGAGATCTGTAACTGTTGTGTATGGAACATCTATGGAAACATGGACAACAGTGACTACATTTACTACACTACAAAATACTTACTATTAAGTAATAAATGTTTTATTTGTAATCCACTTTTACATGGAGAGTTACACGACAGAGCCCGAGCCGCCCGCTGAAAGATTGTCTATCCCAGAGTGCACTGCAGGAAGGAACAGTAACAATGACCCCTCACCCAAGAGTGCGAAAGGCGCAACATTAAGAAGTGTGTTTGACAGAATACAGTTTATGATGTTACATGAGTAATGTGGTTTGTAAGTTATTGAAATATTCACAATTTCCCTCTCCCGATAGGGTTAAACTTGCAACACTATTTATTGGTGGATTCTTGTGGACTACACGTTTTAAATGCAGGGGAATGATGGCACGTTTCAGACTGGCAATGCACTGGGCCACACACTCAGAACACTGGCTCTCACTCGTGCTGGGTTTCCCCGCCTCTGCTGTGCGGTGTGTATGCCTGTATCTGTTTTTTTGATTGTGACTATGTGACGCACCTTGGAAAGTTTGGGCTCGGTTTTGCCAGTGTGGGCGGGCTGGGGCGTGTTTAGAGTCCTGAACCCGACTCCAGTGTGATGTGGGGAAAACGAGCGATTTTCCCCTAATTGGGCAATTTCCAGTGTGTGGGAACCCCTGGCCCAATTAGTCTTTCCATCCTGAAAGTCGCCTCCGATGACATCATCAGTGCTGCTGGGTTTAAGGCCTGCAACTGGAAATGCTTTGGACATTGTATGAAGGACTTAATTTACCGACCATGTCTACCAGCAAGCAAAAGTGTGCACCTCGCTTTGATGAGCCCTCCCTCCAAGCTTTGGTGCAGGGAGCAAGCTGTAATAAGGAGGTGCTCTTCCCTTCCTCAGGGAGAAAAAAGCCACCACAACTGACTAAAGCTGTGTGGCTGCAAGTGGCCCAGGAGGTCAATGCCATCTCTATGTTCCACAGAACCTGGATGCAGTGCAGGAAGAGGTTTCATGACCTTCTGCGCACTGGAAAAGTGAGTATGACTTTCCCTTCACCCTCAATCTGACCCCCATCGCCTCTCCTCACCAGCACTCTGCTTTGCCAACCTCTTCCTCCACATCCCACTTGACACTTACATCCCTGCATCCTTACCCATTCCCTCTCTATGGTCACATTCACTTAACTATTCGACCATGCAGCCCTCACACTCCCTATCACTGTGATGCAATGGCAACAACTTACAACACACAGGGAGGGCCCTTTGTCTCCTTCTAAGCATCTTTGCTATGGATTCTCTACACTCACTCCTTCATTCTCACTCAAACTCTTCTTGTGTCCCACATTGCAGGAAAAGAGAGCCCACAATAAGAGGGAAAGAGCGAGGACAGGAGGAGGGCCACCCTCAGTAGCCACGTCAACAGCGTCATTAGCTATGTCCTCAGAGGATAGCCCTTGTCTCCAAGTAACCATCCGCAAAGTTGGTCTGGTGGACTGAAGAGCGGAGGCACACTAGACTGGCACAGGATGAAGGAGTCATAGCAACTGCCAGGCTACTTGGCACAAACATGCAATATTTCCTTCTTGTGGTCACACACCAGCTGTACGTTGAGGGAGTGGAATCCTTTGCGGTTGACAAAAATATCTGGATTGTGATGGGGTGCCTTTAGGGCCACATGTGTGCAGTCAACGACGCCTTGCACCCTTGGAAAGCCTGTCAGATTGTCAAACCCAACCGAACACGCAGGCCCGACCAGTCCCCATCCACCACTACGCTCCTCTGCCTGGCTGAACTTGTTCTCACATTGAACAACTTCTCCTTTAACTCCACTCATTTCCTCCAAATCAAAGGTGTTGCTATGGGTACCCGCATGGGTCCTAGCTATGCCTGCCTTTTCGTGGGCTATGTGGAACAATCTTTGTTCCAGTCCTACTCGGGTCCCCTCCCTCACCTCTTTTTCCGATACATTGATGACTGTATCGGTGCCGTTTCCTGCTTTCACCCCGAACTTGACAATTTCATTCACTTTGCCTCCAATTTCCACCCTTCCCTCACCTTCACATGGTCCATCTCTGACTCTTCCCTTCCCTTCCTTGACTTCTCCGTCTCCATCTCTGGGGATAGGTTATCGACCAATATTCACTACAAGCCCACTGACTCCCACAGCTACCTGGACTACACTTCCTCCCACCCCGCTTCCTGTAAGGACTCTATTCCATTCTCCCAGTTTCTCCGTCTCCGCCGTATCTGCTCCGACGATGCCACCTTCCACGCCAGTGCTTCAGACATGTCTTCCTTTTTCCGCAACTGAGGATTCCCCTCTACCGTGGTTGACACTGCCCTCGACCGTGTCAGTTCTATCTCCCGCACTTCTGCCCTCACCCCTGCCCCTCCCTCCCGGAACCACGATAGGGTTCCCCTTGCCCTCACCTTTCACCCCACCAGCCTCCACATTCAATGGATCATCCTCCGGCATTTCCGCTACCTCCAAAGTGATCCCACCACCAAACGTATCTTCCCCTCCCCTCCCCTTTCAGCATTCCGCAGGGACCGCTCCCTCCGAGACACCCTAGTCCACTCCTCTATCACCCCAAACAGCCCTTCCCCTTCGCCTGGCACCTTCCCGTGCAAGCGGAGGAGATGTAACACCTGCCCCTATACCTCCCCCCTTCCCACTGTCCAGGGCCCCAAACACCCCTTCCAGGTGAAACAGCGATTTACTTGTACTTCTCGCAATCTAGTATACTGTATTCGCTGCTCACGATGCGGTCTCCTCTACATTGGGGAGACCAAACGCAGATAGGGTGACCGCTTTGCGGAACACCTCCGTTCAGTCCGTACGGGTGACCCCGAGCTTCCGGTCGCCTGTCATTTTAATTCACCGCTCCATTCCTACTCGGACCTCACCGTCCTTGGCCTCTTGTATTGTTCCACGGAAGCTCAACGTAAACTCGAGGAACAGCAAATCATCTTCCGATTAGGCACTTTGCAGCCTTCCGGACTCAATATCGAGTTCAACAATTTCAGATCATAACCTCGGCCCCTATTTCATTTTTTCTTGTAATTTTTCCACTCCTTTCCCCCCCCTTTCCTTTTGTTTCGCTCTCACACCTGGCAGCTATCTCTTGCCCAGCCAGTACACTTTACACCTAATCTCAGCCTATTACCATCTCGTCTAGCTTCTAATCTCTTTTACTTCTTTTGTTTCTTTTATTCTTTTGTCCGATCGCAGCCCTGCCTTCGATCTAGTTTCTTTTCTTTCCAGTTTTGAAGAAGGGTTCGACCCGAAACGTCAACTCAAATTTCTCTCCACAGATGTTGCCTGACCTGCTGAGTTTTTCCAGCATTTTCTGTTGTTATTACGCAGTTACACTTGCTTGATCCTTGGAGAAATTGACGTGATTGTGCGCGATGGCAAAAAGGGCATCGGTTACCTACGTGTTGCAAGTGTGTGTGGCCGCCTGGGAGACGCCGCTGATGTCTGCTGCTGATCCCTGGAATGAGCCTGAAGCTAAAAAGTCGAGTGCGGTGGTGACTTTGACGGCCACTGGTAAGGGGTGTCCACCTGCTCCTCTGGGCTCCAGGTCTTGCTGCACCATTGTGCAGATGTCACCCACTACCTCTCGCGAAAGTCTGAGCCTCCTTTGGCACTGCTGCTCAGTCATGTTGAGGTAGCTCATTCTCTGTCTGTAGACCCTGTTTTGGGGTATCTCCTGTGCCGACGGGCTTCCATGCGCTGGCGCCTTCTGGCCTGTGCAGCTTCAGGTGGGTGAGCAGCAGCCTGGAGCTCCTGCTGTTGCTCCTGCAGTTGGTGCTGCTGTTGTTCAGGGTTCTGCTGCTGCCGCGGCTGGTCTTCATCCGAATCTGATGTCCAGGAGGAAAGGAAATAAATAGTTCACATTCTTCTGGTAAATACCTCAGTTGAGGAAGCGCTCAGTCAAGGTGGGGAGAGGGGTTTCCCAGGAAGTCACACTGGAGATGGGTGTCAGGCTCCAAACTACCACAACAATGAGTAGGCCTGCTAAAAGTTACCCCAGACCTGAGACAACAAAGTTCTGCCACCTGCAAATGATGATTGCTGAAAACTCTTTTATAATGGTGAAGCTGCAGCTGTTACTAAGCAGTCCACTTGTGAGGCTGCCAGGATTCACTGCCATGTTCCAGAGGAGGCGTGCAGAATGTGGGAAAAGGGTTAAAATCGGAAAGGCCTCTCAAAATGGGATTATAGAGGCAATTAAGTGGTTGTTAAGGGCCTTAAGGGCCTATCCCGCCTCTTGGAGGCGGGATGGAAACGGGGTCAGAAAACTCGCATGTGGGAAAATTGCTCGGAGGCGGGATGGAGGCGGGATTGAGCCCGCCCGCCATTTTTTGCGATTTTAACAACTTACACACCTCCAATCTCGCCTCCTCGGGCCTGGCAAAATCGAGCCTTTGCCTCTGTTAAAGGCACTTTACAAATGCAAGTTGTTGTGTGTCTGCATGTGTGTGTGTAATGTCTGTCTCTACGTGTGTGTGTATACGTGTGTGTGCGTGTGTGTGCGTGAATGTACAGGGTGGGTGTGGGGTATGTACGTGGGGGGCGCATGTGAGTGTGTAGAGGTGTGTGTAGAGGGGCTGTGTGTTTGTGTGTGTGTGTGTGTGTGTGTGTGTCTGAATGTACAGAATCACAGAATCACAGAAACCCCACAGTGCAGATAGAGGCCATTTCGGCCCATCGAGCCTGCACCGACACATAACCCACCCGATCCCCATAACCCCTACACCAACACATATCCCACCCTATCCCCGTAACCCCACGTATTTAATCCCCCTAACACTAAGGGTCAATTTTACCATAGCCAATCAACCTAACCCGCACATCTTTGGACTGTGGGAGGAAACCGGAGCACCCGGAGGAAACCCACGCAAACACGGGGCGAATGTGCAAACTCCACACAGACAGTTGCCCGAGGCCAGATTCGAGCCCGGGTCCCTGGCGCTGTGAGGCAACAGTGCTAACCACTATGCCACCGTGCTGCCCACGTGTGTGGGATGTGTACATGGGGTGTGTGAGTATTAGTGTGTGTATATGAATGTACGGGGTGTATGGATTTGTGTGTGTGTGTGTGTGTGAATGTACAGAATGTGTGTGGGGTGTGTGGATTGTGTGTGTGTGTGTTGAAGTGCTGTGTGTGTCTGGATTGTGTATGAATGTGTGTGGGGTGTGTGGATTGTGTGTGTGTGAATGTGCGGGGTGCGTGGATTGTGTGTGTGTGTTGAAGTGCTGTGTGTGTCTGGATTGTGTATGAATGTGCGTGGGGTGTGTGGATTGTGTGTGTTTGAATGTGCAGGGTGCGCGGATTGTGTGTGTGTGTTGAAGTGCTGTGTGTGTGTGGATTGTGTGTGTATGAATGTGCAGGGTGTGTGTGGGATGTGTACGTGGGGTGTGTGTATGAGTGTGTAGAGGGGCTGAGTGTGTGTGTGTGTGTGTGTGTGTGTGTGTGTCTGACCCACACTCACGTGTATATGTACACACACACACACACACACACGAGTGCGGTCAGACACTTTACACAGCAGCGGGGACTTGTGCTCCCTTTGGCCACACAACAGCCCCAACACCTCACAGGCAAGCCCCATTGCCTGTGAAGTACTTTGGGATGTTTCTGAGGGCTGCGATGGGCTGGAGGTCTTTACTTTGTTCAGTCTCTGGGCTGAGTCATGGCCACGTGGGAGAGGTACTGGGGGGAGGCTGCTAATAAGAAAGACCTACATTTATATAGCGCCTTTCACGACCTCAGGATGCCCCAAAGCATTTTACAGCCAATGAGATACTTTTGAAGTGTAGTCACTGTTGTGATGCGGCAGCCGATTTGCGCACAGCAAGGTCCCGCAGAACAGAACCCCAACGAGAATCAGAACGAAAAATAAAGCTCTCGAGTGAATAGCTAAACCGGGAATGAAACAATGTAAATACACAAGTGTGTTAAACGCCACGTCAAAGGTCCCGGAGTGCCTGTCACTGCGCGGCTCACGGGAAACATGTTTAATAACACGTGTTGGAAAGGGGCCCGCCATTCACACACAGTTTCACAGTAAGGAGTTGAGCTGAAGTATTGAGAGTGTGGCCCCTTTGTGAGTCTGGGAAGATGGGTGTTCTGAATGAGTGACAGTACAAAAGCTCGCACCGCACTTCAAAAAGGAAAGGCACATTTCTTCGAGTGAACCTAACCCTTTGACCCTTGTTCTGCTTGTACAGGCCCAGCACTGGTATTTGCAATGCTCCAAATTCCTGCTCACTCGCTCAGGCTGGGAGACACAGCTCTCCATTCTCTCATTAAGAATCCACACTGAGGTATTGCAGAGTTTTAAATTACACCTTGTGCTCCTCATGTTTTTCTCTCTCTCTTTTCCTTCTAGGTCCAGTCTCCCCTTTTTCCACCACTTCTCGATAACTCACTCCCTGGGCTCAATCTCCGCCCCCTCCCCCGAAGCCAAGCAGAGCCAGGCAGCTCCGTTCCTGGACTACCACCACCCCCACACACCGCACCCCCCCAACCCTCACCTCACCCCCCCCCGCACTCCCCACCCCACCCCACCCACACCCCAACCCTCACCCCGCACCCCACCCCCACCCCCAACCCTCACCTCACCCCCCCCGCACTCCCCACCCCACCCCACCTACACCTCAACCCTCACCCCGCACCCCACCCCCACCCCTCACCCCACCCCCACACCACACCCCCCCAACCCTCACCTCACCCCCCCCGCACTCCCCACCCCACCCCACCCACACCCCAACCCTCACCCCGCACCCCACACCCACCCCTCAGCCCACCCCCACACCACACCCCCCCAACCCTCACCTCACCTCCCCCGCACTCCCCACCCCACCCCACCCACACCCCAACCCTCACCCCGCACCCCACCCCCACCCCCAACCCTCATCCCACCCCCACACCACACCCCCCAACCCTCACCTCACCCCCCCCGCACTCCCCACCCCACCCCACCCAATAATACAATACAATACAAATCGCTTTATTGGCATCACCCCACCCCACCCACACCCCAACCCTCACCCTACCCCCACCCCACCCAACCCGAACCCCCACCCCACCCCACCCCCCACCCACCCCCTCACCCCACCCGAACCCCCACCCCACGCCCACCCCACCCCCCACCCTCACCCCACCCCCCACCCCACCCCCCACCCCCACCCCCACCCTCACCCCGCACCACACCCCACCCCGCACCCCACCCGAACCCCCATCCCACCCCCACCCCACCCCCCCACCCGAACCCCACCCCCCAACCTCACCACACCCCACCCACCCTCACCCGAACCCCCACCCCACCCCCACCCTCACCACACCCCCCACCCCCCCCGCCCACCCCCCCACCCCACCCCCTCACCCCACCCCCCACCCTCATCCCACCCCCCACCCACCCCCCCACCACACCTCACTTTCACCTCTGAGTCAGAAGGTCGTGGCTTCAAGCCCCACTCCAGGGTTGAGCACAAGATCCAGGCTGATATTTCAGGGCAGTACTGAGGAAGTGCTGCACTGTCGGAGGTGCCATCGTCTGGATGAGACCGAGGTTAAACCGAGGCCTCGTCTGCCCTCTCAGGTGGGTGTAAAAGATACCGTGGCACGATTTGGAAGAAGCACAGGGGAGTTCAACCTCAATGCCCTGGCCAATATTTATCCTTCAACCAACATCACTAAAAAAAACCAGATGATCTGGTCTTTATCACGTTGCTGTTTGTGGGAGCTTGCTTTCCACAATTTGGCTGCCGCGTTTCCTACATCACAACAGTGACTACACTTCAAAACAAAAAGTACCAAATTGGCTGTAAAGCGTTTTGGAACATCCTGAGATCGTGAAAGGTGCTATACAAATGCAAATCTTTCTTTCTTTCTCTAGGGACGGGACGGGACGGTGAAGGGGATTTGGAAACCGCACGATTGTTGGCAAACGGTAACCAGAGTCGTTAAATTGCACTGACGAGTCCCACCGAGAAGCCACTCCCGGTTTGTTCTTAAAGTGACACCTCCACCCCCTGGGATTGGTCTAACCCCCTCCCCGCCACCCCCACCCCGTGGGATTGGTCTAACACCCTCCCCGCCACCCCCACCCCGTGGGATTGGTCTAACACCCTCCCCGCCACCCCCACCCCGTGGGATTGGTCTAACCCCCTCCCCGCCACCCACACCCCCTGGGATTGGTCTAACACCCTCCCCGCCACCCCCCACCCCGTGGGATTGGTCTAACACCCTCCCCGCCACCCCCACCCCGTGGGATTGGTCTAACACCCTCCCCACCACCCACACCCCCTGGGATTGGTCTAACACCCTCCCCGCCACCCCCACCCCGTGGGATTGGTCTAACACCCTCCCCGCCACCCACACCCCCTGGGATTGGTCTAACACCCTCCCCGCCACCCCCACCCCGTGGGATTGGTCTAACACCCTCCCCGCCACCCCCACCCCGTGGGATTGGTCTAACACCCTCCCCGCCACCCACACCCCCTGGGATTGGTCTAACACCCTCCCCGCCACCCCCACCCCGTGGGATTGGTCTAACACCCTCCCCGCCACCCACACCCCCTGGGATTGGTCTAACACCCTCCCCGCCACCCACGCCCCCTGGGATTGGTCTAACCCCCTCCCCGCCACCCCCACCTCCTGACCCTACTTAATGCACTGGCACTACCAACAGCGGCAGTGGTGACTGAACCGGACTGAAGCCAGTTTTAAGTCTGTCACAAACGCCTGTCGGCGCCCTGGGTCCTTTTTCTGCCTCCTCAGCTGCCCTCGATTAACTATTGCTGGGGGAAGGAAAAGAAGCCTGATGTCACTAAAACAATATATAGATGAACATGGAATGTGCAGTGATCAGGTAACCAGCAGCCTTGGGCCCAACACCAGGTCTTGGACAGAAGTTTGGATGTAGAATCTGATAAGGAAGCTGAGGAATGTGAGGAATGTACTAATGAATGAAGAGATTAGGACAGGACCTGCAGCCTAGCCCAAACCATCAGCAAATTTCACAGCCCACAATCCAGTATCATTGCTGTCAGCGTCTCAAAATCCAGCGAAAAGCCACGTCCAACCAGTATAACCTGTGCTGCAGTCCAGGCGAAGGCCCGAATATCGCTACGGGCGTTGTGACTCCTCAAGACAATGAAGAAATGGGCTTTCAATTCACACATTGCTTCGACACCGAGACACATGTTGGCTGAGGCGACTCGTACTTCCATCGGCAACCATGCATCCATTTTTGTGCCTCTTTCAAAAGAATGGCCTCTTAACCGGGGCCTTATGTATTAACCCAGCCGCCAACTCCAGAACCTACTTTCCAGAATTCCAGGGTTCATTTGGGGTTAACTTCCCTCAGTCACACCGGGTACACCTCCCTCTGTCACACATGGTACACATCCCTCAGTCACACAGGGTACACTTCCCTCAATCACACAGGGTACACCTCCCTCAGTCACACAGGGTACACTTCCCTCAGTCACACCGGGTACACGTCCCTCAGTCACACCGGGTACAACTCCCTCAGTCACACAGGGTACACTTCCCTCTGTCACACAGGGTACACTTCCCTCAGTCACACAGGGTACACCTCCCTCTGTCACACAGGGTACACTTCCCTCAGTCACACAGGGTACACTTCCCTCAGTCACACAGGGTACACCTCCCTCAGTCACACAGGGTACACCTCCCTCTGTCACACAGGGTACACCTCCCTCAGACACACAGTGTACACTTCCCTCAGTCACACAGGGTACACCTCCCTCAGTCACACAGGGTACACCTCCCTCTGTCACACAGGGTACACTTCCCTCAGTCAAACCGGGTACACTTCCCTCAGTCAAACAGGGTACACTTCCCTCAGTCACACAGGGTACACCTCCCTCTGTCACACAGGGAACACCTCCCTCAGTCACACAGGGTACACCTCCCTCTGTCACACAGGGTACACCTCCCTCTGTCACACAGGGAACACCTCCCTCAGTCACACAGGGTACACCTCCCTCTGTCACACAGGGTACACTTCCCTCAGTCACACAGGGTACACTTCCCTCACTCACACAGGGTACACCTCCCTCTGTCACACAGGGAACACCTCCCTCAGTCACACAGGGTACACCTCCCTCTGTCACACAGGGTACACTTCCCTCAGTCACACAGGGTACACTTCCCTCACTCACACAGGGTACACCTCCCTCAGTCACACAGGGTACACCTCCCTCTGTCACACAGGGTACACTTCCCTCAGTCAAACCGGGTACACTTCCCTCAGTCAAACAGGGTACACTTCCCTCAGTCACACAGGGTACATCTCCCTCTGTCACACAGGGAACACTTCCCTCAGTCACACAGGGTACACTTCCCTCAGTCACACAGGGTACACTTCCCTCAGTCACACAGGGAACACTTCCCTCAGTCACACAGGGTACACTTCCCTCAGTCACACAGGGTACACTTCCCTCAGTCACACAGGGTACACCTCCCTCAGTCACACAGGGTACACCTCCCTCTGTCACACAGGGTACACCTCCCTCAGACACACAGTGTACACTTCCACACAGTGTACACTTCCCTCAGTCACACAGGGGACACCTCCCTCAGTCACACAGGGTACACCTCCCTCTGTCACACAGGGTACACTTCCCTCAGTCAAACCGGGTACACTTCCCTCAGTCAAACAGGGTACACTTCCCTCAGTCACACAGGGTACACCTCCCTCTGTCACACAGGGAACACACCTCCCTCAGTCACACAGGGTACACCTCCCTCTGTCACACAGTGTACACTTCCCTCAGTCAAACCGGGTACACTTCCCTCTGTCACACAGGGTACACTTCCCTCAGTCAAACCGGGTACACCTCCCTCTGTCAAACCGGGTACACCTCCCTCTGTCACACTGGGTACACACCTCCCTCTGTCACACAGGGTACACGTCCCTCAGTCAAACCGGGTACACCTCCCTCAGTCAAACCGGGTACACCTCCCTCTGTCACACATGGTACACTTCCCTCAGTCAAACCGGGTACACCTCCCTCAGTCAAACCGGGTACACGTCCCTCAGTCACACAGGGTACACCTCCCTCAGTCACACAGGGTACACGTCCCTCAGTCACACAGGGTACACTTCCCTCAGTCACACCGGGTACACCTCCCTCACGCACACAGGGTACACTTCCCTCAGTCACACAGGGTACACCTCCCTCTGTCACACAGGGTACACCTCCCTCTGTCACACAGGGTACACCTCCCTCTGTCACACAGGGTACACCTCCCTCTGTCAACACAGGGTACACCTCCCTCTGTCACACAGGGTACACTTCCCTCAGTCAAACCGGGTACACCTCCCTCTGTCACACAGTGTACACTTCCCTCAGTCAAACCGGGTACACTTCCCTCTGTCACACAGGGTACAATTCCCTCAGTCAAACCGGGTACACCTCCCTCTGTCAAACCGGGGTACACCACCCTCTGTCACACAGGGTACACCTCCCTCTGTCACACAGGGTACACGTCCCTCAGTCAAACCGGGTACACCTCCCTCAGTCAAACCGGGTATACCTCCCTCTGTCACACATGGTACACTTCCCTCAGTCAAACCGGGTACACCTCCCTCCGTCAAACCGGGTACACCTCCCTCTGTCACACAGGGTACACTTCCCTCAGTCACACAGTGTACACTTCCCTCAGTCACACAGGGTACACTTCCCTCAGTCAAACCGGGTACACCTCCCTCAGTCAAAACCGGGTACACGTCCCTCAGTCACACAGGGTACACCTCCCTCAGTCACACAGGGTACACGTCCCTCAGTCACACAGGGTACACTTCCCTCAGTCACACCGGGTACACCTCCCTCACTCACACAGGGTACACTTCCCTCAGTCACACAGGGTACACCTCCCTCAGTCACACAGGGTACACCTCCCTCTGTCACACAGGGTACACCTCCCTCTGTCACACAGGGTACACCTCCCTCTGTCACACAGGGTACACCTCCGTCTGTCACACAGGGTACACCTCCCTCTGTCACACAGGGTACACCTCCCTCTGTCACACAGGGTACACCTCCCTCTGTCACACAGGGTACACTTCCCTCAGTCAAACCGGGTACACCTCCCTCTGTCACACAGTGTACACTTCCCTCAGTCAAACCGGGTACACATCCCTCTGTCACACAGGGTACACTTCCCTCAGTCAAACCGGGTACACTTCCCTCAGTCACACAGGGTACACTTCCCTCAGTCACACAGGGTACACCTCCCTCTGTCACACAGGGAACACTTCCCTCAGTCACACAGGGTACACCTCCCTCAGTCACACAGGGTACACCTCCCTCTGTCACACAGGGAACACCTCCCTCAGTCACACAGGGTACACCTCCCTCTGTCACACAGGGTACACTTCCCTCAGTCACACAGGGTACACTTCCCTCACTCACACAGGGTACACCTCCCTCAGTCACACAGGGTACACCTCCCTCTGTCACACAGGGTACACCTCCCTCAGACACACAGTGTACACTTCCCTCAGTCACACAGGGTACACCTCCCTCAGTCACACAGGGTACACCTCCCTCTGTCACACAGGGTACACTTCCCTCAGTCAAACCGGGTACACTTCCCTCAGTCAAACAGGGTACACTTCCCTCAGTCACACAGGGTACACCTCCCTCTGTCACACAGGGAACACTTCCCTCAGTCACACAGGGTACACTTCCCTCAGTCACACAGGGTACACTTCCCTCAGTCACACAGGGTACACCTCCCTCAGTCACACAGGGTACACCTCCCTCTGTCACACAGGGTACACCTCCCTCAGACACACAGTGTACACTTCCCTCAGTCACACAGGGGACACCTCCCTCAGTCACACAGGGTACACCTCCCTCTGTCACACAGGGTACACTTCCCTCAGTCAAACCGGGTACACTTCCCTCAGTCAAACAGGGTACACTTCCCTCAGTCACACAGGGTACACCTCCCTCTGTCACACAGGGAACACCTCCCTCAGTCACACAGGGTACACCTCCCTCTGTCACACAGGGTACACGTCCCTCAGTCAAACCGGGTACACCTCCCTCAGTCAAACCGGGTACACCTCCCTCTGTCACACATGGTACACTTCCCTCAGTCAAACCGGGTACACCTCCCTCAGTCAAACCGGGTACACGTCCCTCAGTCACACAGGGTACACCTCCCTCAGTCACACAGGGTACACGTCCCTCAGTCACACAGGGTACACTTCCCTCAGTCACACTGGGTACACCTCCCTCACGCACACAGGGTACACTTCCCTCAGTCACACAGGGTACACCTCCCTCTGTCACACAGGGTACACCTCCCTCTGTCACACAGGGTACACCTCCCTCTGTCACACAGGGTACACCTCCCTCTGTCACACAGGGTACACCTCCCTCTGTCACACAGGGTACACCTCCCTCTGTCACACAGGGTACACTTCCCTCAGTCAAACCGGGTACACCTCCCTCTGTCACACAGTGTACACTTCCCTCAGTCAAACCGGGTACACTTCCCTCTGTCACACAGGGTACACTTCCCTCAGTCAAACCGGGTACACCTCCCTCTGTCAATCCGGGTACACCACCCTCTGTCACACAGGGTACACCTCCCTCTGTCACACAGGGTACACGTCCCTCAGTCAAACCGGGTACACCTCCCTCAGTCAAACCGGGTATACCTCCCTCTGTCACACATGGTACACTTCCCTCAGTCAAACCGGGTACACCTCCCTCCGTCAAACCGGGTACACCTCCCTCTGTCACACAGGGTACACTTCCCTCAGTCACACAGTGTACACTTCCCTCAGTCACACAGGGTACACTTCCCTCAGTCAAACCGGGTACACCTCCCTCAGTCAAACCGGGTACACGTCCCTCAGTCACACAGGGTACACCTCCCTCAGTCACACAGGGTACACGTCCCTCAGTCACACAGGGTACACTTCCCTCAGTCACACCGGGTACACCTCCCTCACTCACACAGGGTACACTTCCCTCAGTCACACAGGGTACACCTCCCTCAGTCACACAGGGTACACCTCCCTCTGTCACACAGGGTACACCTCCCTCTGTCACACAGGGTACACCTCCCTCTGTCACACAGGGTACACCTCCCTCTGTCACACAGGGTACACCTCCCTCTGTCACACAGGGTACACCTCCCTCTGTCACACAGGGTACACCTCCCTCTGTCACACAGGGTACACTTCCCTCAGTCAAACCGGGTACACCTCCCTCTGTCACACAGTGTACACTTCCCTCAGTCAAACCGGGTACACTTCCCTCTGTCACACAGGGTACACTTCCCTCAGTCAAACCGGGTACACCTCCCTCTGTCAAACCGGGTACACCTCCCTCTGTCACACAGGGTACACCTCCCTCACTCACACAGGGTTCACTTCCCTCAGTCACACAGGGTACACCTCCCTCAGTCACACAGGGTACACTTCCCTCAGTCACACCGGGTACACCTCCCTCTGTCACACAGTGTACACCTCCCTCTGTCACACAAGGTACACGTCCCTCTGTCACACAGTGTACACCTCCCTCTGTCACACAAGGTACACCTCCCTCAGTCACACAGGGTACACTTCCCTCAGTCACACAGGGTACACCTCCCTCTGTCACACAGGGTACACTTCCCTCAGTCACACAGGGTACACCTCCCTCTGTCACACAGGGTACACTTCCCTCAGTCACACAGGGTACACCTCCCTCAGTCACACAGGGTACACCTCCCTCTGTCACACAGGGTACACCTCCCTCTGTCACACAGGGAACACCTCCCTCTGTCACACAGGGAACACCTCCCTCTGTCACACAGGGAACACCTCCCTCTGTCACACAGGGTACACCTCCCTCTGTCACACAGGGAACACCTCCCTCTGTCACACAGGGTACACCTCCCTCTGTCACACAGGGAACACTTCCCTCAGTCACACCGGGTACACTTCCCTCAGTCACACAGTGTACACTTCCCTCTGTCACACCGGGTACACTTCCCTCAGTCACACAGGGTACACCTCCCTCTGTCACACAGGGAACACTTCCCTCAGTCACACAGGGTACACCTCCCTCTGTCACACCGGGTACACTTCCCTCTGTCACACAGGGTACACTTCCCTCATTCAAACCGGGTACACCTCCCTCAGACACACAGGGTACACTTCCCTCTGTCACGCAGGGTACACCTCCCTCTGTCACACAGGGTACACCTCCCTCTGTCACACAGGGTACACCTCCCTCTGTCACACAGGGTACACCTCCCTCTGTCACACAGGGTACACCTCCCTCAGACACATAGGGTACACTTCCCTCTGTCACACAGGGTACACCTCCCTCGGTCACACAGGGTACACCTCCCTCTGTCACACAGGGTACACCTCCCTCTGTCACACAGGGTACACCTCCCTCTGTCACACAGGGTACACCTCCCTCTGTCACACAGGGTACACCTCCCTCTGTCACACAGGGTACACCTCCCTCTGTCACACAGGGTACACCTCCCTCTGTCACACAGGGTACACCTCCCTCTGTCACACAGGGTACACCTCCCTCTGTCACACAGGGTACACCTCCCTCTGTCACACAGGGTACACCTCCCTCTGTCACACAGGGTACACTTCCCTCAGTCAAACCGGGTACACCTCCCTCTGTCACACAGTGTACACTTCCCTCAGTCAAACCGGGTACACTTCCCTCTGTCACACAGGGTACACTTCCCTCAGTCAAACCGGGTACACCTCCCTCTGTCAAACCGGGTACACCTCCCTCTGTCACACAGGGTACACCTCCCTCACTCACACAGGGTACACTTCCCTCAGTCACACAGGGTACACCTCCCTCAGTCACACAGGGTACACTTCCCTCAGTCACACCGGGTACACCTCCCTCTGTCACACAGTGTACACCTCCCTCTGTCACACAAGGTACACGTCCCTCTGTCACACAGTGTACACCTCCCTCTGTCACACAAGGTACACCTCCCTCAGTCACACAGGGTACACTTCCCTCAGTCACACAGGGTACACCTCCCTCTGTCACACAGGGTACACTTCCCTCAGTCACACAGGGTACACCTCCCTCTGTCACACAGGGTACACTTCCCTCAGTCACACAGGGTACACCTCCCTCAGTCACACAGGGTACACCTCCCTCTGTCACACAGGGTACACCTCCCTCTGTCACACAGGGAACACCTCCCTCTGTCACACAGGGAACACCTCCCTCTGTCACACAGGGAACACCTCCCTCTGTCACACAGGGTACACCTCCCTCTGTCACACAGGGAACACCTCCCTCTGTCACACAGGGTACACCTCCCTCTGTCACACAGGGAACACTTCCCTCAGTCACACCGGGTACACTTCCCTCAGTCACACAGTGTACACTTCCCTCTGTCACACCGGGTACACTTCCCTCAGTCACACAGGGTACACCTCCCTCTGTCACACAGGGAACACTTCCCTCAGTCACACAGGGTACACCTCCCTCTGTCACACCGGGTACACTTCCCTCTGTCACACAGGGTACACTTCCCTCATTCAAACCGGGTACACCTCCCTCAGACACACAGGGTACACTTCCCTCTGTCACGCAGGGTACACCTCCCTCTGTCACACAGGGTACACCTCCCTCTGTCACACAGGGTACACCTCCCTCTGTCACACAGGGTACACCTCCCTCTGTCACACAGGGTACACCTCCCTCAGACACATAGGGTACACTTCCCTCTGTCACACAGGGTACACCTCCCTCGGTCACACAGGGTACACCTCCCTCTGTCACACAGGGTACACCTCCCTCTGTCACACAGGGTACACCTCCCTCTGTCACACAGGGTACACCTCCCTCTGTCACACAGGGTACACCTCCCTCTGTCACACAGGGTACACGTCCCTCAGTCACACAGGGTACACCTGCCTCTGTCACACAGGGTACACCTCCCTCTGTCACACAGGGTACACCTCCCTCTGTCACACAGGGTACACCTCCCTCTGTCACACAGGGTACACTTCCCTCAGTCAAACCAGGTACACCTCCCTCTGTCAGACAGTGTACACTTCCCTCAGTCAAACCGGGTACACTTCCCTCTGTCACACAGGGTACACTTCCCTCAGTCAAACCGGGTACACCTCCCTCTGTCAAACCGGGTACACCTCCCTCTGTCACACAGGGTACACCTCCCTCTGTCACACAGGGTACACGTCCCTCAGTCAAACCGGGTACACCTCCCTCTGTCACAAAGGGTACACTTCCCTCAGTCACACAGGGTACACTTCCCTCAGTCACACAGGGTACACCTCCCTCTGTCACACAGGGTACACCTCCCTCAGTCACACAGGGTACACTTCCCTCAGTCAAACCGGGTACACCTCCCTCTGTCACACAGGGTACACTTCGCTCAATCAAACCGGGTACACCTCCCTCTGTCACACAGGGTACACTTCCCTCAGTCACACAGGGTACACCTCCCTCTGTCACACAGGGTACACCTCCCTCTGTCACACAGGGTACACTTCCCTCAATCAAACCAGGTACACTTCCGTCAGTCACACAGGGTACACTTCCCTCAATCAAACCGGGTGCACCTCCCTCTGTCACACAGGGTACACTTCCCTCAGTCAAACCGGGTACACCTCCCTCTGTCACACAGGGTACACTTCCCTCAGTCACTCAGGGTACACCTCCCTCTGTCACACAGGGTACACTTCCCTCAGTCAAACCGGGTACACCTCCCTCACTCACACAGGGTACACTTCCCTCAGTCACAGCGGGTTACACTTCCCTCAGTCACACTGGGTACACTTCCCTCAGTCACACAGGGTACACCTCCCTCTGTCACACAGGGTACACTTCCCTCAGTCACACAGGGTACACCTCCCTCTGTCACACAGGGTACACTTCCCTCAGTCAAACCGGGTACACCTCCCTCACTCACACAGGGTACACTTCCCTCAGTCACAGCGGGTTACACTTCCCTCAGTCGCACTGGGTACACTTCCCTCAGTCACACAGGGTACACCTCCCTCTGTCACACAGGGTACACTTCCCTCAGTCACACAGGGTACACCTCCCTCTGTCACACAGGGTACACTTCCCTCAGTCACACAGGGTACACTTCCCTCAGTCACACAGGGTACACCTCCCTCTGTCACACAGGGTACACTTCCCTCAGTCACACAGGGTACACCTCCCTCTGTCACACAGGGTACACTTCCCTCAGTCACACAGGGTACACCTCCCTCTGTCACACAGGGTACACTTCCCTCAGTCAAACCGGGTACACCTCCCTCACTCACACAGGGTACACTTCCCTCAGTCACAGCGGGTTACACTTCCCTCAGTCACACAGGGTACACTTCCCTCTGCCAAACCGGGATACACTTCCCTCAGTCACACAGGGTACACTTCCCTCAGTCACACAGTGTACACTTCCCTCAGTCACACAGTGTACACTTCCCTCAGACACACAGGGTACACATCCTGCAGTCACACAGGGTACACTTCCCTCAGTCACACAAGGTACACTTCCCTCAGTCACACACGGTACACGTCCCTCAGGCACACAGGGTACACTTCCCTCAGTCACACAGGGTAGACTTCCCTCAGTCACACAGTGTACACTTCCATCAGTCACACAGGGTACACTTCCTTCAGTCACACAGGGTACACTTCCCTCAGTCACACAGGTACACGTCCCTCAGTCACACAGGAGTACACTTCCATCAGTCACACAGGGTATCAGAATCACAGAAATCACAGAATCACAGAAACCCCACAGTGCAGATAGAGGCCATTTCGGCCCATCGAGCCTGCACCGACACATTATCCCACCCGATCCCCGTAACCCCTACACCAACACATATCCCACCCTATCCCTGTAACCCCATGTATTTAATCCCCCTAACACTAAGGGTCAATTTATCATAGCCAATCAAACTAACCTGCACATCTTTGGACTGTGGGAGGAAACCGGAGCACCCGGAGAAAACCCACGCAAACACGGGGAGAATGTGCAAACTCCACACAGACAGTCGCCCGAGGCCGGATTCGAACCCGGGTCTCTGGCGCTGTGAGGCAACAGTGCTAACCACTATGCCACACAGGTACACGTCCCTCAGTCACACAGGAGTACACTTCGCTCGGACACACAGTGTATACTTCCATCAGTCACACAGGGTACCCTTCCCTCAGTCACAAAGGGTACCCTTCCCTCAGTCACACAGGGTACACTTCCCTTTTTCAGACAGGGTACACTTGCCTCAGGCAAAGCGGGTTAAAATTCCCTCAGTCACACAGGGTACACTTCCCTCAGTCACACAGTGTACACTTCCCTCAATCACACAGGGTACACTTGCCTCAGTCACACAGGGCACACTTCCCTCAGTCACACAGGGTTACACTTCCATCAGTCACACAGGGGTACACTTCCCTCGGCTACACAGGGTACACATACCTCAGTCACACAAGAGTACACTTCCCTGAGTCACACAGTGTACACTTCCCTCAGTCACACAGGTGTACATGTCCCTCTGTCACACAGGGGTACACTTCCCTCAGTCACACAGGGTACACGTCCCTCAGTCTCCCAGGGGTACACTTCCCTCAGTCACACAGGTGTCCACGTCCCTCTTTCAAACAGGGGTACAATTGCCTCAGTCACACAGGAGTACACGTCCCTCAGTCACACAGGGTACACTTCCCTAAGTCACACAGGGTACACGTCCCTCAGTCACACAGGGTGCCCTTCCCTCAGTCACACAGGGTACACTTCCCTCAGGCACACAGGGTACACGTCCCTCAGTCACACAGGGTGCCCTTCCCTCAGTCACACAGGGTACACTTCCCTCAGTCTCACAGGGTACACTTCATTCAGACACAAACGGTACACTTCCCTCAGTCACACAGGGTACACTTCCCTCAGTCACACAGGGTACACTTCCCTCAGTCACACAGGGTACACTTCATTCAGACACAAACGGCACACTTCCCTCAGTCACACAGGGTACAATTCCCTCAGTCACACAGGGTACACGCCCTCAGTCACACAGTGTACACTTCCCACAGTCACACAGGAGCACACTTCCCTCAGTCACACAGCAGTACACTTCCCTCAGCCACACAGAGTACACATCCCTCAGTCACACAGGGTACACTTCCCTCAGTCACACAGGGTACACTTCCCTCAGTCACACACGGTACACTTGCCTCAGTCACACAGTGTAAACTGCCCTCAGTCACAGTGTACACTTCCCTCAGTCACACAGCAGTACACTTCCCTCAGTCACACAGGGTACCCTTCCCTCAGTCACACAGGGTACACTTCCCTTTGTCAGACAGGGTACACTTGCCTCAGGCAAAGCGGGTTAAATTCCCTCAGTCACACAGGGTACACTTCCCTCAGTCACACAGGAGTAAACTTCCCTCAGTCACACAGGGTACACCTCCCTCTGTCACACAGGGTACACTTCCCTCAGTCACACAGGGTACACCTCCCTCTGTCACACAGGGTACACTTCCCTCAGTCACACAGGGTACACTTCCCTCAGTCACACAGGGTACACCTCCCTCTGTCACACAGGGTACACTTCCCTCAGTCACACAGGGTACACCTCCCTCTGTCACACAGGGTACACTTCCCTCAGTCACACAGGGTACACCTCCCTCTGTCACACAGGGTACACTTCCCTCAGTCAAACCGGGTACACCTCCCTCACTCACACAGGGTACACTTCCCTCAGTCACAGCGGGTTACACTTCCCTCAGTCACACAGGGTACACTTCCCTCTGCCAAACCGGGATACACTTCCCTCAGTCACACAGGGTACACTTCCCTCAGTCACACAGTGTACACTTCCCTCAGTCACACAGTGTACACTTCCCTCAGACACACAGGGTACACATCCCTCAGTCACACAGGGTACACTTCCCTCAGTCACACAAGGTACACTTCCCTCAGTCACACACGGTACACGTCCCTCAGGCACACAGGGTACACTTCCCTCAGTCACACAGGGTAGACTTCCCTCAGTCACACAGTGTACACTTCCATCAGTCACACAGGGTACACTTCCCTCAGTCACACAGGGTACACTTCCCTCAGTCACACAGGTACACGTCCCTCAGTCACACAGGAGTACACTTCCATCAGTCACACAGGGTATCCTTCCCTCAGTCACACAGGAGTACACTTCCCTCAATCACACAGGCACACGTCCCTCAGTCATACAGGGTACACTTCCCTCAGTCACACAGGGTACCCTTCCCTCAGTCACACAGGGTACACTTCCCTCAGTCACACAGGGTACACTTCCCTCAGTCACACAGTGTACAATTCCCTCAGTCACAGAGGGTACACATCCCCCACTCACACAGTGTAAACATCCCTCAGTCACACAGGGTACACTTCCCTCAGTCACACAGGGGTACACTTCCCTCAGTCACACAGAGTACATGTTCCTCTAACACACGGCACACACTTCCCTCAGTCACACAGGGTACACCTCCCTCAGTCACACAGTGTACACTTCCCTCAATCACACAGGGTACACATCCCTCAGTCACACAGGGTACACTTCCCTCAGACACACAGGGTACACTTCATCAGTCACACAGGGTATACGTCCCTCAGTCACACAGGGTACACTTCCCTCAGTCACACAGGGTACACTTCCCTCAGTCACACAGGAGTACACTTCACTCAGTCACACAGTGTACACGTCCCTCAGTCACACAGGGTACACTTCCCTCAGGCACGCAGGGTACAATTCCCTCAGTCACACAGGGTACACTTCCCTCAGTCACACAGGAGTACACTTCCCTCAGTCACACAGGTACACGTCCCTCAGTCACACAGGAGTACACTTCGCTCAGACACACAGTGTATACTTCCATCAGTCACACAGGGTACCCTTCCCTCAGTCACAAAGGGTACCCTTCCCTCAGTCACACAGGGTACACTTCCCTTTTTCAGACAGGGTACACTTGCCTCAGGCAAAGCGGGTTAAAATTCCCTCAGTCACACAGGGTACACTTCCCTCAGTCACACAGTGTACACTTCCCTCAATCACACAGGGTTACACTTCCATCAGTCACACAGGGTACACTTCCCTCAGTCACACAGGGCACACTTCCCTCAGTCACACAGGGTTACACTTCCATCAGTCACACAGGGGTACCCTTCCCTCGGCTACACAGGGTACACATACCTCAGTCACACAAGAGTACACTTCCCTGAGTCACACAGTGTACACTTCCCTCAGTCACACAGGTGTACATGTCCCTCTGTCACACAGGGGTACACTTCCCTCAGTCACACAGGGTACACGTCCCTCAGTCTCCCAGGGGTACACTTCCCTCAGTCACACAGGTGTACACGTCCCTCTTTCAAACAGGGGTACAATTGCCTCAGTCACACAGGAGTACACGTCCCTCAGTCACACAGGGTACACTTCCCTAAGTCACACAGGGTACACGTCCCTCAGTCACACAGGGTGCCCTTCCCTCAGTCACACAGGGTACACTTCCCTCAGGCACACAGGGTACACGTCCCTCAGTCACACAGGGTGCCCTTCCCTCAGTCACACAGGGTACACTTCCCTCAGTCTCACAGGGTACACTTCATTCAGACACAAACGGTACACTTCCCTCAGTCACACAGGGTACAATTCCCTCAGTCACACAGGGTACACTTCCCTCAGTCACACAAGGTACACTTCATTCAGACACAAACGGCACACTTCCCTCAGTCACACAGGGTACAATTCCCTCAGTCACACAGGGTACACGCCCTCAGTCACACAGTGTACACTTCCCACAGTCACACAGGAGCACACTTCCCTCAGTCACACAGCAGTACACTTCCCTCAGCCACACAGAGTACACATCCCTCAGTCACACAGGGTACACTTCCCTCAGTCACACAGGGTACACTTCCCTCAGTCACACACGGTACACTTGCCTCAGTCACACAGTGTAAACTGCCCTCAGTCACAGTGTACACTTCCCTCAGTCACACAGCAGTACACTTCCCTCAGTCACACAGGGTACCCTTCCCTCAGTCACACAGGGTACACTTCCCTTTGTCAGACAGGGTACACTTGCCTCAGGCAAAGCGGGTTAAATTCCCTCAGTCACACAGGGTACACTTCCCTCAGTCACACAGGAGTAAACTTCCCTCAGTCACACAGGGTAGACTTCCCTCAGTCACACAGTGTACACTTCCCTCAATCACACAGGGTACACTTCCCTCAGTCACACAGGAGTACACTTCCCTCAGTCACACCGGGTTACACTTCCCTCAGTCACACAGCGTTCACTTCCCTCTGCCAAACCGGGATACACTTCCCTCAGTCACACAGGGTACACTTCCCTCAGTCACACAGTGTACACTTCCCTCAGTCACACAGTGTACACTTCCCTCAGACACACAGGGTACACATCCCTCAGTCACACAGGGTACACTTCCCTCAGTCACACAAGGGACACTTCCCTCAGTCACACAGGGTACACGTCCCTCAGTCACACAGGGTACGCTTCCCTCAGTCACACAGGGTAGACTTCCCTCAGTCACACAGTGTACACTTCCATCAGTCACACAGGGTACACTTCCCTCAGTCACACAGGGTACACTTCCCTCAGTCACACAGGTACATGTCCCTCAGTCACACAGGAGTACACTTCCATCAGTCACACAGGGTATCCTTCCCTCAGTCACACAGGAGTACACTTCCCTCAATCACACAGGCACACGTCCCTCAGTCATACAGGGTACACTTCCCTCAGTCACACAGGGTACCCTTCCCTCAGTCACACAGGGTACACTTCCCTCAGTCACACAGGGTACACTTCCCTCAGTCACACAGTGTACAATTCCCTCAGTCACAGAGGGTACACATCCCTCACTCACACAGTGTAAACATCCCTCAGTCACACAGGGTACACTTCCCTCAGTCTCACAGGGGTACACTTCCCTCAGTCACACAGAGTACATGTTCCTCTAACACACGGCACACACTTCCCTCAGTCACACAGGGTACACCTCCCTCAGTCACACAGTGTACACTTCCCTCAATCACACAGGGTACACATCCCTCAGTCACACAGGGTACACTTCCCTCAGACACACAGGGTACACTTCACTCAGTCACACAGGGTACACGTCCCTCAGTCACACAGGGTACACTTCCCTCAGTCACACAGGGTACACTTCCCTCAGTCACACAGGAGTACACTTCACTCAGTCACACAGGGTACACGTCCCTCAGTCACACAGGGTACACTTCCCTCAGTCACACAGGAGTACACTTCACTCAGTCACACAGGGTACACGTCCCTCAGTCACACAGGGTACACTTCCCTCAGTCACACAGGGTACACTTCCCTCAGTCACACAGGAGTACACTTCCCTCAGTCACACAAGTACACGTCCCTCAGTCACACAGGAGTACACTTCGCTCAGACACACAGTGTATACTTCCCTCAGTCACACAGGGTACCCTTCCCTCAGTCACACAGGAGTACACTTCCCTCAGCCACACAGGTACACGTCCCTCAGTCACACAGGGTACACTTCCCTCAATCACAAAGGGTACCCTTCCCTCAGTCACACAGGGTACACTTCCCTTTTTCAGACAGGGTACACTTGCCTCAGGCAAAGCGGGTTAAAATTCCCTCAGTCACACAGGGTACACTTCCCTCAGTCACACAGTGTACACTTCCCTCAATCACACAGGGTACACTTCCCTCGGTTACACAGGGTACACATACCTCAGTCACACAGGAGTACACTTCCCTGAGTCACACAGTGTACACTTCCCTCAGTCACACAGGTGTACACGTCCCTCTGTCACACAGGGGTACACTTCCCTCAGTCACACAAGGTACACTTCCCTCAGTCACACAGGGTACACGTCCCTCAGTCACACAGGGTACACTTCCCTCAGTCACACAGGGTAGACTTCCCTCAGTCACACAGTGTACACTTCCATCAGTCACACAGGGTACACTTCCCTCAGTCACACAGGGTACACTTCCCTCAGTCACACAGGTACACGTCCCTCAGTCACACAGGAGTACACTTCCATCAGTCACACAGGGTATCCTTCCCTCAGTCACACAGGAGTACACTTCCCTCAATCACACAGGCACACGTCCCTCAGTCATACAGGGTACACTTCCCTCAGTCACACAGGGTACCCTTCCCTCAGTCACACAGGGTACACTTCCCTCAGTCACACAGGGTACACTTCCCTCAGTCACACAGTGTACAATTCCCTCAGTCACAGAGGGTACACATCCCTCACTCACACAGTGCAAACATCCCTCAGTCACACAGGAGTACACTTCCCTCAATCACACAGGCACACGTCCCTCAGTCATACAGGGTACACTTCCCTCAGTCACACAGTGTACACTTCCCTCAGACACACAGGGTACACTTCACTCAGTCACACAGGGTACACGTCCCTCAGTCACACAGGGTACACTTCCCTCAGTCACACAGGAGTACACTTCACTCAGTCACACAGGGTACACGTCCCTCAGTCACACAGGGTACACTTCCCTCAGGCACACAGGGTACACTTCCCTCAGTCACACAGGGTACACTTCCCTCAGTCACACAGGAGTACACTTCCCTCAGTCACACAGGTACACGTCCCTCAGTCACACAGGAGTACACTTCGCTCAGACACACAGTGTATACTTCCCTCAGTCACACAGGGTACCCTTCCCTCAGTCACACAGGAGTACACTTCCCTCAGCCACACAGGTACACGTCCCTCAGTCACACAGGGTACACTTCCCTCAGTCACAAAGGGTACCCTTCCCTCAGTCACACAGGGTACACTTCCCTTTTTCAGACAGGGTAAACTTGCCTCAAGCAAAGCGGGTTAAAATTCCCTCAGTCACACAGGGTACACTTCCCTCAGTCACACAGTGTACACTTCCCTCAATCACACAGGGTACACTTGCCTCAGTCACACAGGGTACACTTCCCTCAGTCACACAGGGTTACACTTCCATCAGTCACACAGGGGTACACTTCCCTCGGTTACACAGGGTACACATACCTCAGTCACACAGGAGTACACTTCCCTCAGTCACACAGGTGTACACGTCCCTCTGTCACACAGGGGTACACTTCCCTCAGTCACACAGGGTACACGTCCCTCAGTCTCACAGGGGTACACTTCCCTCAGTCACACAGGTGTACACGTCCCTCTTTCAAACAGGGGTACAATTGCCTCAGTCACACAGGGTACCCTTCCCTCAGTCACACAGGGTACACTTCCCTCAGTCACACAGGGTACACTTCCCTCAGTCACACAGTGTACTATTCCCTCAGTCACAGAGGGTACACATCCCTCACTCACACAGTGTAAACATCCCTCAGTCACACAGGGTACACTTCCCTCAGTCTCACAGGGGTACACTTCCCTCAGTCACACAGAGTACATGTTCCTCTAACACACGGCACACACTTCCCTCAGTCACACAGGGTACACCTCCCTCAGTCACACAGGGTACACTTCATTCAGACACAAACGGTACACTTCCCTCAGTCACACAGGGTACATTTCCCTCAGTCACACAGGAGCACACTTCCCTCAGTCACACAGGAGCACACTTCCCTCAGTCACACAGCAGTACACTTCCCTCAGTCACACAGAGTACACATCCCTCAGTCACACAGGGTACACTTCCCTCAGTCACACAGGGTACACTTCCCTCAGTCACACAGGGTACACTTCCCTCAGCCACACAGTGTAAACTGCCCTCAGTCACAGTGTACACTTCCCTCAGTCACACAGGGTACACTTCCCTCAGTCACACAGGGTACACTTCCCTCAGCCACACAGTGTAAACTGCCCTCAGTCACACAGGAGTACACTTCCCTCAGCCACACAGTGTACACATCCCTCAGTCACACAGGAGTACACGTCCCTCAGTCACACAGGGTACACTTCCCTCAGTCACACAGGGTACACTTCCCTCAGTCACACAGGGTACCCTTCCCTCAGTCACACAGGGTACACTTCCCTTTGTCAGACAGGGTACACTTCCCTTAGTCACACAGAGTACACTTCCCTCAGTCACACAGGTTACACTTCCCTCAGTCACACAGGGTACACTTCCCTTAGTCACACAGGGTACACTTCCCTCCGTCACACAGGGTACACTTCCCTTAGTCACACAGAGTAGACTTCCCTCAGTCACACAGGGTACACTTCCCTCCGTCACACAGGGTACAATTCCCTCAGTCACACAGGGTACACTTCCCTCAGTCACACCGGGTTACATTTCACTCAGTCACACAGGGTACACATCCCTCTGCCAAACCGGGATACACTTCCCTCAGTCACACAGGGTACACTTCCCTCAGTCACACAGCGTACACTTCCCTCAGTCACAATGTGTACACTTCCCTCAGACACACAGGGTAAACATCCCTCAGTCACACAGGGTACACTTCCCTCAGTCACACAAGGTACACTTCCCTCAGTCACACAGGGTACACGTCCCTCAGTCACACAGGGTACACCTCCCTCAGTCACACAGGGTAGATTCCCTCAGTCACACAGGGTACACTTCCCTCAGTCACACAGGGTACACCTCCCTCAGTCACACAGGGTACACTTCCTTCAGTCACAAAGGGTACACTTCTCTCACTCACACAGGGTACACTGCCCTCAGTCACACAGGTACACGTCCCTCAGTCACACAGGAGTACACTTCCCTCAGTCACACAGGGTATCCTCCCCTCAGTCACACAGGAGTACACTTCCCTCAATCACACAGGCACACGTCCCTCAGTCATACAGGGTACACTTCCCTCAGTCACACAGGGTACCCTTCCCTCAGTCACACATGGTACACTTCCCTCAGTCACACAGGGTACACTTCCCTCAGTCACACAGGGTACACTTCCCTCAGTCACACAGGGGACAGTCCCCTCAGTCACACCGGAGTACACTTCCCTCAGTCACACAGTGTACAATTCCCTCAGTCACAGGGGGTACACATCCCTCACTCACACAGTGTAAACATCCCTCAGTCACACAGGGTACACTTCCCTCAGTCACACAGGGGTACACTTCCCTCAGTCACACAGAGTACATGTTCCTCTAACACACGGCACACACTTCCCTCAGTCACACAGGGTACACCTCCCTCAGTCACACAGGGTACACTTCCCTCAGTCACACAGGGTACACTTCCCTCAGACACACAGGGTACACTTCCCTCAGTCACACAAGGTACACTTCCCTCAGTCACACAGGGTACACGTCCCTCAGTCACACAGGGTACACTTCCCTCAGGCACACAGGGTACACTTCCATCAGTCACACAGGGTACACTTCCCTCAGTCACACAGGAGTACACTTCCCTCAGTCACACAGGGTTACATTTCCCTCAGTCACACAGGGTACACATCCCTCTGCCAAACCGGGATACACTTCCCTCAGTCACACAGGGTACACTTCCCTCAGTCACACAGCGTACACTTCCCTCAGTCACAATGTGTACACTTCCCTCAGACACACAGGGTAAACATCCCTCAGTCACACAGGGTACACTTCCCTCAGTCACACAAGGTACACTTCCCTCAGTCACACAGGGTACACGTCCCTCAGTCACACAGGGTACACCTCCCTCAGTCACACAGGGTAGATTCCCTCAGTCACACAGGGTACACTTCCCTCAGTCACACAGGGTACACCTCCCTCAGTCACACAGGGTACACTTCCCTCAGTCACAAAGGGTACACTTCTCTCACTCACACAGGGTACACTGCCCTCAGTCACACAGGAGTACACTTCCCTCAGTCACACAGGGTATCCTCCCCTCAGTCACACAGGAGTACACTTCCCTCAATCACACAGGCACACGTCCCTCAGTCATACAGGGTACACTTCCCTCAGTCACACAGGGTACCCTTCCCTCAGTCACACAGGGTACACTTCCCTTTGTCAGACAGGGTACACTTCCCTTAGTCACACAGAGTACACTTCCCTCAGTCACACAGGTTACACTTCCCTCAGTCACACAGGGTACACTTCCCTTAGTCACACAGGGTACACTTCCCTCCGTCACACAGGGTACACTTCCCTTAGTCACACAGAGTAGACTTCCCTCAGTCACACAGGGTACACTTCCCTCCGTCACACAGGGTACAATTCCCTCAGTCACACAGGGTACACTTCCCTCAGTCACACAGGGTACACCTCCCTCAGTCACACAGGGTACACTTCCTTCAGTCACAAAGGGTACACTTCTCTCACTCACACAGGGTACACTGCCCTCAGTCACACAGGTACACGTCCCTCAGTCACACAGGAGTACACTTCCCTCAGTCACACAGGGTATCCTCCCCTCAGTCACACAGGAGTACACTTCCCTCAATCACACAGGCACACGCCCCTCAGTCATACAGGGTACACTTCCCTCAGTCACACAGGGTACCCTTCCCTCAGTCACACAGGGTACACTTCCCTCAGTCACACAGGGTACACTTCCCTCAGTCACACAGGGTACACTTCCCTCAGTCACACAGGGGACAGTCCCCTCAGTCACACCGTAGTACACTTCCCTCAGTCACACAGTGTACAATTCCCTCAGTCACAGGGGGTACACATCCCTCACTCACACAGTGTAAACATCACTCAGTCACACAGGGTACACTTCCCTCAGTCACACAGGGGTACACTTCCCTCAGTCACACAGAGTACATGTTCCTCTAACACACGGCACACACTTCCCTCAGTCACACAGGGTACACCTCCCTCAGTCACACAGGGTACACTTCCCTCAGTCACACAGGGTACACTTCCCTCAGACACACAGGGTACACTTCCCTCAGTCACACAAGGTACACTTCCCTCAGTCACACAGGGTACACGTCCCTCAGTCACACAGGGTACACTTCCCTCAGGCACGCAGGGTACACTTCCCTCAGTCACACAGGGTACACTTCCCTCAGTCACACAGGAGTACACTTCCCTCAGTCACACAGGGTTACATTTCCCTCAGTCACACAGGGTACACATCCCTCTGCCAAACCGGGATACACTTCCCTCAGTCACACAGGGTACACTTCCATCAGTCACACAGCGTACACTTCCCTCAGTCACAATGTGTACACTTCCCTCAGACACACAGGGTAAACATCCCTCAGTCACACAGGGTACACTTCCCTCAGTCACACAAGGTACACTTCCCTCAGTCACACAGGGTACACGTCCCTCAGTCACACAGGGTACACCTCCCTCAGTCACACAGGGTAGATTCCCTCAGTCACACAGGGTACACTTCCCTCAGTCACACAGGGTACACCTCCCTCAGTCACACAGGGTACACTTCCCTCAGTCACAAAGGGTACACTTCTCTCACTCACACAGGGTACACTGCCCTCAGTCACACAGGAGTACACTTCCCTCAGTCACACAGGGTATCCTCCCCTCAGTCACACAGGAGTACACTTCCCTCAATCACACAGGCACACGTCCCTCAGTCATACAGGGTACACTTCCCTCAGTCACACAGGGTACCCTTCCCTCAGTCACACAGGGTACACTTCCCTCAGTCACACAGGGTACACTTCCCTCAGTCACACAGGGTACACTTCCCTCAGTCACACAGGGGACAGTCCCCTCAGTCACACCGGAGTACACTTCCCTCAGTCACACAGTGTACAATTCCCTCAGTCACAGGGGGTACACATCCCTCACTCACACAGTGTAAACATCCCTCAGTCACACAGGGTACACTTCCCTCAGTCACACAGGGGTACACTTCCCTCAGTCACACAGAGTACATGTTCCTCTAACACACGGCACACACTTCCCTCAGTCACACAGGGTACACCTCCCTCAGTCACACAGGGTACACTTCCCTCAGTCACACAGGGTACACTTCCCTCCGACACACAGGGTACACTTCCCTCAGTCACACAAGGTACACTTCCCTCAGTCACACAGGGTACACGTCCCTCAGTCACACAGGGTACACTTCCCTCAGGCACACAGGGTACACTTCCCTCAGTCACACAGGGTACACTTCCCTCAGTCACACAGGAGTACACTTCCCTCAGTCACACAGGTACACGTCCCTCAGTCACACAGGAGTCCACTTCGCTCAGACACACAGTGTACACTTCCCTCAGTCACACAGGGTACCCTTCCCTCAGTCACACAGGAGTACACTTCCCTCAGTCACACAGGTACATGTCCCTCAGTCACACAGTGTACAGTTCCCTCAGTCACACAGGGTACCCTTCCCTCAGTCACACAGGGGACACTTCCCTTTGTCAGAGAGGGTACACTTGCCTCAGGCAAAGCGGGTTAAAATTCCCTCAGTCACACAGGGTACTAAGGGTACACTTCCCTTAGTCACACAGGGTACACTTCCCTCCGTCACACAGGGTACACTTCCCTTAGTCACACAGAGTACACTTCCCTCAGTCACACAGGGTATTCTTCCCTCAGTCACACAGGGTACACTTCCCTCAGTCACACAGGTGTACAATTCCCTCAGTCACACAGGGGTACACTTCCCTCAGTCATACAGGGTCCACTTCCCTCAGGCACAGAGGGTAGACTTCCCTCAGTCACACAGAGTACACTTCCCTCAGTCACACAGGGTACACTTCCCTCAGACACACAGGGTACATGTCCCTCAGTCACACAGTGTACACTTCCCTCAATCACACAGGGTACACATTCCTCAGTCACACAGGAGTACACTTCCCTGAGTCACACAGGGTACACGTCCCTCAGTCTCACAGGGGTACACTTCCCTCAGTCACACAGGTGTACACATCCCTCTTTCACACAGGGGTACAATTCCCTCAGTCACACAGGAGTACACGTCCCTCAGTCACACAAGGTACACTTTCCTCAGTCACACAGTGTACACTTCCCTCAGTCACACAGGGTACACTTCCCTTAGTCACACAGGGTACACTTCCCTCAGTCACACAGGGTACACTTCCCTCTGTCACACAGGGTATTCTTCCCTCAGTCACACAGGGTACACTTCCCTCAGTCACACAGGTGTACAATTCCCTCAGTCACACAGGGGTACACTCCCCTCAGTCATACAGGGGTCCACTTCCCTCAGTCACACAGGGTACACGTCCCTCAGTCTCACAGGGGTACACTTCCCTCAGGCACACAGGGTACACGTCCCTCAGTCACACAAGGTACACTTCCCTCAGTCACACAGGGTACACGTCCCTCAGTCACACAGGGTACACTTCCCTCAGGCACAGAGGGTAGACTTCCCTCAGTCACACAGAGTACACTTCCCTCAGTCACACAGGGTACACTTCCCTCAGACACACAGGGTACACTTCCCTCAGTCACACAAGGTACACTTCCCTCAGTCACACAGGGTACATGTCCCTCAGTCACACAGGGTACACTTCCCTCAGGCACACAGGGTACACTTCCCTCAGTCACACAGGGTACACTTCCCTCAGTCACACTGGAGTACACTTCCCTCAGTCACACAGGTACATGTCCCTCAGTCACACAGGAGTACACATCCCTCTGTCACACAGGGTACACTTCCCTCAGTCACACTGGGTACACTTCCCTCAGTCACACAGGGTACACTTTCCTCAGCCACACAGGAGTACACTTCCCTCAGTCACACAGGGTACACTTCCCTCAGTCACACAGGGTACACTTCCCTCAGACACACAGGGTACACTTCCCTCAGTCACACAAGGTACACTTCCCTCAGTCACACAGGGTACACGTCCCTCAGTCACACAGGGTACACTTCCCTCAGGCACACAGGGTACACTTCCCTCAGTCACACAGGAGTACACTTCCCTCAGTCACACAGGGTACACGTCCCTCAGTCACACAGGGTACACTTCCCTCAGGCACACAGGGTACACTTCCCTCAGTCACACAGGAGTACACTTCCCTCAGTCACACAGGTACACGTCCCTCAGTCACACAGGAGTCCACTTCGCTCAGACACACAGTGTACACTTCCCTCAGTCACACAGGGTACCCTTCCCTCAGTCACACAGGAGTACACTTCCCTCAGTCACACAGGTACATGTCCCTCAGTCACACAGTGTACAGTTCCCTCAGTCACACAGGGTACCCTTCCCTCAGTCACACAGGGGACACTTCCCTTTGTCAGAGAGGGTACACTTGCCTCAGGCAAAGCGGGTTAAAATACCCTCAGTCACACAGGGTACTAAGGGTACACTTCCCTTAGTCACACAGGGTACACTTCCCTCCATCACACAGGGTACACTTCCCTTAGTCACACAGAGTACACTTCCCTCAGTCACACAGGGTACACTTCCCTCTGTCACACAGGGTATTCTTCCCTCAGTCACACAGGGTACACTTCCCTCAGTCATACAGGGGTCCACTTCCCTCAGGCACAGAGGGTAGACTTCCCTCAGTCACACAGAGTACACTTCCCTCAGTCACACAGGGTACACTTCCCTCAGACACACAGGGTACACTTCCCTCAGTCACACAAGGTACACTTCCCTCAGTCACACAGGGTACATGTCCCTCAGTCACACAGGGTACACTTCCCTCAGTCACACAGAGTACACTTCCCTCAGTCACACAGTGTACACTTCCCTCAATCACACAGGGTACACTTGCCTCAGTCACACAGGGTACACTTTCCTCAGTCACACAGGGTACACATACCTCAGTCACACAGGAGTACACTTCCCTGAGTCACACAGGGTACACGTCCCTCAGTCTCACAGGGGTACACTTCCCTCAGTCACACAGGTGTACACGTCCCTCTTTCACACAGGGGTACAATTCCCTCAGTCACACAGGAGTACACGTCCCTCGGTCACACAAGATACACTTCCCTCAGTCACACAGTGTACACTTCCCTCAGTCACACAGGGTACACTTCCCTTAGTCACACAGGGTACACTTCCCTCCGTCACACAGGGTACACTTCCCTTAGTCACACAGAGTACACTTCCCTCAGTCACACAGGGTACACTTCCCTCTGTCACACAGGGTATTCTTCCCTCAGTCACACAGGGTACACTTCCCTCAGTCACACAGGTGTACAATTCCCTCAGTCACACAGGGGTACACTTCCCTCAGTCATACAGGGGTCCACTTCCCTCAGTCACACAGGGTACACGTCCCTCAGTCTCACAGGGGTACAGTTCCCTCAGGCACACAGGGTACACGTCCCTCAGTCACACAAGGTACACTTCCCTCAGTCACACAGGGTACACGTCCCTCAGTCACACAGGGTACGCTTCCCTCAGGCACAGAGGGTAGACTTCCCTCAGTCACACAGAGTACACTTCCCTCAGTCACACAGGGTACACTTCCATCAGTCACACAGCGTACACTTCCCTCAGTCACAATGTGTACACTTCCCTCAGACACACAGGGTAAACATCCCTCAGTCACACAGGGTACACTTCCCTCAGTCACACAAGGTACACTTCCCTCAGTCACACAGGGTACACGTCCCTCAGTCACACAGGGTACACCTCCCTCAGTCACACAGGGTAGATTCCCTCAGTCACACAGGGTACACTTCCCTCAGTCACACAGGGTACACCTCCCTCAGTCACACAGGGTACACTTCCCTCAGTCACAAAGGGTACACTTCTCTCACTCACACAGGGTACACTGCCCTCAGTCACACAGGAGTACACTTCCCTCAGTCACACAGGGTATCCTCCCCTCAGTCACACAGGAGTACACTTCCCTCAATCACACAGGCACACGTCCCTCAGTCATACAGGGTACACTTCCCTCAGTCACACAGGGTACCCTTCCCTCAGTCACACAGGGTACACTTCCCTCAGTCACACAGGGTACACTTCCCTCAGTCACACAGGGTACACTTCCCTCAGTCACACAGGGGACAGTCCCCTCAGTCACACCGGAGTACACTTCCCTCAGTCACACAGTGTACAATTCCCTCAGTCACAGGGGGTACACATCCCTCACTCACACAGTGTAAACATCCCTCAGTCACACAGGGTACACTTCCCTCAGTCACACAGGGGTACACTTCCCTCAGTCACACAGAGTACATGTTCCTCTAACACACGGCACACACTTCCCTCAGTCACACAGGGTACACCTCCCTCAGTCACACAGGGTACACTTCCCTCAGTCACACAGGGTACACTTCCCTCCGACACACAGGGTACACTTCCCTCAGTCACACAAGGTACACTTCCCTCAGTCACACAGGGTACACGTCCCTCAGTCACACAGGGTACACTTCCCTCAGGCACACAGGGTACACTTCCCTCAGTCACACAGGGTACACTTCCCTCAGTCACACAGGAGTACACTTCCCTCAGTCACACAGGTACACGTCCCTCAGTCACACAGGAGTCCACTTCGCTCAGACACACAGTGTACACTTCCCTCAGTCACACAGGGTACCCTTCCCTCAGTCACACAGGAGTACACTTCCCTCAGTCACACAGGTACATGTCCCTCAGTCACACAGTGTACAGTTCCCTCAGTCACACAGGGTACCCTTCCCTCAGTCACACAGGGGACACTTCCCTTTGTCAGAGAGGGTACACTTGCCTCAGGCAAAGCGGGTTAAAATTCCCTCAGTCACACAGGGTACTAAGGGTACACTTCCCTTAGTCACACAGGGTACACTTCCCTCCGTCACACAGGGTACACTTCCCTTAGTCACACAGAGTACACTTCCCTCAGTCACACAGGGTATTCTTCCCTCAGTCACACAGGGTACACTTCCCTCAGTCACACAGGTGTACAATTCCCTCAGTCACACAGGGGTACACTTCCCTCAGTCATACAGGGTCCACTTCCCTCAGGCACAGAGGGTAGACTTCCCTCAGTCACACAGAGTACACTTCCCTCAGTCACACAGGGTACACTTCCCTCAGACACACAGGGTACATGTCCCTCAGTCACACAGTGTACACTTCCCTCAATCACACAGGGTACACATTCCTCAGTCACACAGGAGTACACTTCCCTGAGTCACACAGGGTACACGTCCCTCAGTCTCACAGGGGTACACTTCCCTCAGTCACACAGGTGTACACATCCCTCTTTCACACAGGGGTACAATTCCCTCAGTCACACAGGAGTACACGTCCCTCAGTCACACAAGGTACACTTTCCTCAGTCACACAGTGTACACTTCCCTCAGTCACACAGGGTACACTTCCCTTAGTCACACAGGGTACACTTCCCTCAGTCACACAGGGTACACTTCCCTCTGTCACACAGGGTATTCTTCCCTCAGTCACACAGGGTACACTTCCCTCAGTCACACAGGTGTACAATTCCCTCAGTCACACAGGGGTACACTCCCCTCAGTCATACAGGGGTCCACTTCCCTCAGTCACACAGGGTACACGTCCCTCAGTCTCACAGGGGTACACTTCCCTCAGGCACACAGGGTACACGTCCCTCAGTCACACAAGGTACACTTCCCTCAGTCACACAGGGTACACGTCCCTCAGTCACACAGGGTACACTTCCCTCAGGCACAGAGGGTAGACTTCCCTCAGTCACACAGAGTACACTTCCCTCAGTCACACAGGGTACACTTCCCTCAGACACACAGGGTACACTTCCCTCAGTCACACAAGGTACACTTCCCTCAGTCACACAGGGTACATGTCCCTCAGTCACACAGGGTACACTTCCCTCAGGCACACAGGGTACACTTCCCTCAGTCACACAGGGTACACTTCCCTCAGTCACACTGGAGTACACTTCCCTCAGTCACACAGGTACATGTCCCTCAGTCACACAGGAGTACACATCCCTCTGTCACACAGGGTACACTTCCCTCAGTCACACAGGGTACACTTCCCTCAGTCACACTGGGTACACTTCCCTCAGTCACACAGGGTACACTTTCCTCAGCCACACAGGAGTACACTTCCCTCAGTCACACAGGGTACACTTCCCTCAGTCACACAGGGTACACTTCCCTCAGACACACAGGGTACACTTCCCTCAGTCACACAAGGTACACTTCCCTCAGTCACACAGGGTACACGTCCCTCAGTCACACAGGGTACACTTCCCTCAGGCACACAGGGTACACTTCCCTCAGTCACACAGGAGTACACTTCCCTCAGTCACACAGGGTACACGTCCCTCAGTCACACAGGGTACACTTCCCTCAGGCACACAGGGTACACTTCCCTCAGTCACACAGGAGTACACTTCCCTCAGTCACACAGGTACACGTCCCTCAGTCACACAGGAGTCCACTTCGCTCAGACACACAGTGTACACTTCCCTCAGTCACACAGGGTACCCTTCCCTCAGTCACACAGGAGTACACTTCCCTCAGTCACACAGGTACATGTCCCTCAGTCACACAGTGTACAGTTCCCTCAGTCACACAGGGTACCCTTCCCTCAGTCACACAGGGGACACTTCCCTTTGTCAGAGAGGGTACACTTGCCTCAGGCAAAGCGGGTTAAAATACCCTCAGTCACACAGGGTACTAAGGGTACACTTCCCTTAGTCACACAGGGTACACTTCCCTCCGTCACACAGGGTACACTTCCCTTAGTCACACAGAGTACACTTCCCTCAGTCACACAGGGTACACTTCCCTCTGTCACACAGGGTATTCTTCCCTCAGTCACACAGGGTACACTTCCCTCAGTCATACAGGGGTCCACTTCCCTCAGGCACAGAGGGTAGACTTCCCTCAGTCACACAGAGTACACTTCCCTCAGTCACACAGGGTACACTTCCCTCAGACACACAGGGTACACTTCCCTCAGTCACACAAGGTACACTTCCCTCAGTCACACAGGGTACATGTCCCTCAGTCACACAGGGTACACTTCCCTCAGTCACACAGAGTACACTTCCCTCAGTCACACAGTGTACACTTCCCTCAATCACACAGGGTACACTTGCCTCAGTCACACAGGGTACACTTTCCTCAGTCACACAGGGTACACATACCTCAGTCACACAGGAGTACACTTCCCTGAGTCACACAGGGTACACGTCCCTCATTCTCACAGGGGTACACTTCCCTCAGTCACACAGGTGTACACGTCCCTCTTTCACACAGGGGTACAATTCCCTCAGTCACACAGGAGTACACGTCCCTCGGTCACACAAGATACACTTCCCTCAGTCACACAGTGTACACTTCCCTCAGTCACACAGGGTACACTTCCCTTAGTCACACAGGGTACACTTCCCTCCGTCACACAGGGTACACTTCCCTTAGTCACACAGAGTACACTTCCCTCAGTCACACAGGGTACACTTCCCTCTGTCACACAGGGTATTCTTCCCTCAGTCACACAGGGTACACTTCCCTCAGTCACACAGGTGTACAATTCCCTCAGTCACACAGGGGTACACTTCCCTCAGTCATACAGGGGTCCACTTCCCTCAGTCACACAGGGTACACGTCCCTCAGTCTCACAGGGGTACAGTTCCCTCAGGCACACAGGGTACACGTCCCTCAGTCACACAAGGTACACTTCCCTCAGTCACACAGGGTACACGTCCCTCAGTCACACAGGGTACGCTTCCCTCAGGCACAGAGGGTAGACTTCCCTCAGTCACACAGAGTACACTTCCCTCAGTCACACAGGGTACACTTCCCTCAGACACACAGGGTACACTTCCCTCAGTCACACAAGGTACACTTCCCTCAGTCACACAGGGTACATGTCCCTCAGTCACACAGGGTACACTTCCCTCAGGCACACAGGGTACACTTCCCTCAGTCACACAGGGTACACTTCCCTCAGTCACACTGGAGTACACTTCCCTCAGTCACACAGGTACATTTCCCTCAGTCACACAGGAGTACACATCCCTCTGTCACACAGGGTACACTTCCCTCAGTCACACAGGGTACACTTTCCTCAGCCACACAGGAGTACACTTCCCTCAGTCACACAGGGTACACTTCCCTCAGTCACACAGGGTACACTTCCCTTTTTCAGACAGGGTACACTTGCCTCAGGCAAAGCGGGTTAAAATTCCCTCAGTCACACAGGGTACACTTCCCTCAGTCACACAGTGTACACTTCCCTCAATCACACAGGGTACACTTGCCTCAGTCGCACAGGGTGGACTTCCCTCAGTCACACAGGGTTACACTTCCATCAGTCACACAGGGGTACACTTCCCTTGGTTACACAGGGTACACATACCTCAGTCACACAGGAGTACACTTCCCTGAGTCACACAGTGTACACTTCCCTCAGTCACACAGGTGTTCACATCCCTCTGGCTAACAGGGGTACACTTCCCTCAGTCAAACAGGGTACACGTCCCTCAGTCTCACAGGGGTACACTTCCCTCAGTCACACAGGTGTACACGTCCCTCTTTCAAACAGGGGTACAATTCCCTCAATCACACAGGAGTACACGTCCCTCAGTCACACAGGGTACACTTCCCTCAGTCACACAGCAGTACACTTCCCTCAGTCACACAGTGTACACTTCCCTCAGTCACACAGGGTACACTTCCCTCAGTCACACAGGGTACACTTCCCTTAGTCACACAGAGTACACTTCCCTCAGTCACACAGGGTACACTTCCCTCTGTCACACAGAGTACACTTCCCTCAGTCTCACAGGGGTACAATTCCCTCAGTCACACAGGGGTACACTTCCCTCAGTCACACAGGGGTCCACTTCCCTCAGTCACACAGGGGTACACTTCCCTCAGGCACACAGGGTACACTTCCCTCAGCCACACAGGGTGCCCTTCCCTCAGTCACACAGGGTACACGTCCCTCAGTCTCACAGGGTACACTTCATTCAGACAAAAACGGTACACTTCCCTCAGTCACACAGGGTACAATTCCCTCAGTCACACAGGGTACACTTCCCTCAGTCACACAGGGTACACTTCCCTCAGTCACACAGGGTACACTTCATTCAGACACAAACGGTACACTTCCCTCAGTCACACAGGGTACAATTCCCTCAGTCACACAGGGTACACGCCCTCAGTCACACAGTGTACACTTCCCACAGTCACACAGGAGCACACTTCCCTCAGTCACACAGAAGTACACTTCCCTCAGTCACACAGAGCACACATCCCTCAGTCACACAGGGCACACTTCCCTCAGTCACACAGGGTACACTTCCCTCAGTCACACAGGATACACTTCCCTCAGTCACACAGTGTAAACTGCCCTCAGTCACAGTGTACACTTGCCTCAGTCACACAGGTGTACACGTCCCTCTTTCACACAGGGGTACAATTCCCTCAGTCACACAGGAGTACACGTCCCTCAGTCACACAGGGTACACTTCCCTCAGTCACACAGGGTACATGTCCCTCAGTCACACAGGGTACACTTCCCTCAGGCACACAGGGTACATTTCCCTCAGTCACACAGGGTACACTTCCCTCAGTCACACAGGAGTATACTTCCCTCAGTCACACAGGTACACGTCCCTCAGTCACACAGGAGTACACATCCCTCTGTCACACAGGGTACACTTCCCTCAGTCACACAGGGTACACTTCCCTCAGTCACACTGGGTACACTTCCCTCAGTCACACAGGGTACACTTCCCTCAGTCACACAGTGCACACTTCCCTCAGTCACACAGTGTACACTTCCCTCAATCACACAGGGTACACTTGCCTTAGTCGCACAGGGTAGACTTCCCTCAGTCACACAGGGTTACACTTCCATCAGTCACACAGGGGTACACTTCCCTCGGTTACACAGGGTACACATACCTCAGTCACACAGGAGTACACTTCCTTGAGTCACACAGTGTACACTTCCCTCAGTCACACAGGTGTACACGTCCCTCTGTCACACAGGGGTACACTTCCCTCAGTCACACAGGGTACACGTCCCTCAGTCTCACAGGGGTACACTTCCCTCAGTCACACAGGTGTACACGTCCCTCTTTCAAACAGGGGTGCAATTCCCTCAGTCACACAGGAGTACACGTCCCTCAGTCACACAGGGTACACTTCCCTCAGTCACACAGCAGTACACTTCCCTCAGTCACACAGTGTACACTTCCCTCAGTCACACAGGGTACACTTCCCTCAGTCACACAGGGTACACTTCCCTTCGTCACACAGAGTACACTTCCCTCAGTCACACAGGGTACACTTCCCTCTGTCACACAGAGTACACTTCCCTCAGTCTCACAGGGGTACAATTCCCTCAGTCACACAGTGGTACACTTCCCTCAGTCACACAGGGGTCCACTTCACTCAGTCACACAGTGGTACAATTCCCTCAGTCACACAGGGGTACACTTCCCTCAGTCACACAGGGGTCCACTTCCCTCAGTCACACAGGGGTACACTTCCCTCAGGCACACAGGGTACACGTCCCTCAGTCACACAGGGTGCCCTTCCCTCAGTCACACAGGGTACACGTCCCTCAGTCTCACAGTGTACACTTCATTCAGACACAAACGGTACACTTCCCTCAGTCACACAGGGTACAATTCCCTCAGTCACACAGGGTACACTTCCCTCAGTCACACAGGGTACCCTTCCCTCAGTCACACAGGGTACACTTCATTCAGACACAAACGGTACACTTCCCTCAGTCACACAGGGTACAATTCCCTCAGTCACACAGGGTACACGCCCTCAGTCACACAGTGTACACTTCCCACAGTCACACAGGAGCACACTTCCCTCAGTCACACAGAAGTACACTTCCCTCAGTCACACAGAGTACACATCCCTCAGTCACACAGGGCACACTTCCCTCAGTCACACAGGGTACACTTCCCTCAGTCACACAGGGTACACTTCCCTCAGTCACACAGTGTAAACTGCCCTCAGTCACAGTGTACACTTGCCTCAGTCTCACAGGTGTCCACGTCCCTCTTTCACACAGGGGTACAATTCCCTCAGTCACACAGGAGTACACGTCCCTCAGTCACACAGGGTACACTTCCCTCAGTCACACAAGGTACACTTCCCTCAGTCACACAGGGTACCCTTCTCTTTGTCACACAGGGTACACTTCCCTTTGTCAGACAGGGTACACTTGCCTCAGGCAAAGCGGGTTAAATTCCCTCAGTCACACAGGGTACACTTCCCTCAGTCACACAGGAGTAAACTTCCCTCAGTGACACAGGGTAGACTTCCCTCAGTCACACAGTGTACACTTCCCTCAATCACACAGGGTACACTTGCCTCAGTCACACAGGGTACACTTTCCTCAGTCACACAGGGTACACTTCCCTCAGTCACACAGGGGTACACTTCCCTCAGTCACACAGTGTACACTTCCCTCAGTCACACAGGGTACACTTCCCTCAGTCACACAGGGTACACTTCCCTCAGTCACAGAGTGTAAACTTCCCTCAGTCACACAGGGTACACTTCCCTCAGTCACACAGCATACACATACCTCAGTCACACAGGAGTACACTTCCCTGAGTCACACAGTGTACACTTCCCTCAGTCACACAGGTGTACACGTCCATCTGTCACACAGGGGTACACTTCCCTCAGTCACACAGGTGTACACGTCCCTCAGTCTCACAGGGTTACACTTCCCTAAGTCACACAGGTGTACACGTCCCTCTTTCACACAGGGGTACAATTCCCTCAGTCACACAGGAGTACACGTCCCTCAGTCACACAGGGTACACTTCCCTCAGTCACACAGGGTACACTTCCCTCAGTCGCACAGGGTACACTTCCCTTAGTCACACAGGGTACACTTTCCTCCGTCACACAGGGTACACTTCCCTTAGTCACACAGAGTACACTTCCCTCAGTCACACAGTGTACACTTCCCTCCGTCACACAGGGTACACTTCCCTCAGTCACACAGGGTAGACTTCCCTCAGTCACACCGGGTTACACTTCCCTCAGTCACAGAGGGTACACATCCCTCTGCCAAACCGGGATACACTTCCCTCAGTCACACAGGGTACACTTCCCTCAGTCACACAGTGTACACTTCCCTCAGTCACAATGTGTACACTTCCCTCGGACACACAGGGTAAAGATCCCTCAGTCACACAGGGTACACTTCCCTCAGTCACACAAGGTACACTTCCCTCAGTCACACAGGGTACACATCCCTCAGTCACACAGGGTACACCTCCCTCAGTCACACAGGGTAGACTTCTCTCAGTCACACAGGGTACGCTTCCCTCAGTCACACAGGGTACACCTCCCTCAGTCACACAGGGTACACTTCCCTCAGTCACAAAGGGTACACTTCTCTCACTCACACAGGGTACACTGCCCTCAGTCACACAGGTACACGTCCCTCAGTCACACAGGAGTACACTTCCCTCAGTCACACAGGGTATCCTTCCCTCAGTCACACAGGAGTACACTTCCCTCAATCACACAGGCACATGTCCCTCAGTCATACAGGGTACACTTCCCTCAGTCACACAGGGTACCCTTCCCTCAGGCACACAGGGTACATTTCCCTCAGTCACACAGGGTACACTTCCCTCAGTCACACAGGAGTACACTTCCCTCAGTCACACAGGTACACGTCCCTCAGTCACACAGGAGTACACATCCCTCTGTCACACAGGGTACACTTCCCTCAGTCACACAGGGTACACTTCCCTCAGTCACACTGGGTACACTTCCCTCAGTCACACAGGGTACACTTCCCTCAGTCACACAGTGCACACTTCCCTCAGTCACACAGTGTACACTTCCCTCAATCACACAGGGTACACTTGCCTTAGTCGCACAGGGTAGACTTCCCTCAGTCACACAGGGTTACACTTCCATCAGTCACACAGGGGTACACTTCCCTCGGTTACACAGGGTACACATACCTCAGTCACACAGGAGTACACTTCCTTGAGTCACACAGTGTACACTTCCCTCAGTCACACAGGTGTACACGTCCCTCTGTCACACAGGGGTACACTTCCCTCAGTCACACAGGGTACACGTCCCTCAGTCTCACAGGGGTACACTTCCCTCAGTCACACAGGTGTACACGTCCCTCTTTCAAACAGGGGTGCAATTCCCTCAGTCACACAGGAGTAAACGTCCCTCAGTCACACAGGGTACACTTCCCTCAGTCACACAGCAGTACACTTCCCTCAGTCACACAGTGTACACTTCCCTCAGTCACACAGGGTACACTTCCCTCAGTCACACAGGGTACACTTCCCTTCGTCACACAGAGTACACTTCCCTCAGTCACACAGGGTACACTTCCCTCAGTCACACAGTGGTACACTTCCCTCAGTCACAGAGGGGTCCACTTCACTCAGTCACACAGGGGTACAATTCCCTCAGTCACACAGGGGTACACTTCCCTCAGTCACACAGGGGTCCACTTCCCTCAGTCACACAGGGGTACACTTCCCTCAGGCACACAGGGTACACGTCCCTCAGTCACACAGGGTGCCCTTCCCTCAGTCACACAGGGTACACTTCCCTCAGTCACACAGGGTACAATTCCCTCAGTCACACAGGGTACACTTCCCTCAGTCACACAGGGTACCCTTCCCTCAGTCACACAGGGTACACTTCATTCAGACACAAACGGTACACTTCCCTCAGTCACACAGGGTACAATTCCCTCAGTCACACAGGGTACACGCCCTCAGTCACACAGTGTACACTTCCCACAGTCACACAGGAGCACACTTCCCTCAGTCACACAGAAGTACACTTCCCTCAGTCACACAGAGTACACATCCCTCAGTCACACAGGGCACACTTCGCTCAGTCACACAGGGTACACTTCCCTCAGTCACACAGGGTACACTTCCCTCAGTCACACAGTGTAAACTGCCCTCAGTCACAGTGTACACTTGCCTCAGTCTCACAGGTGTCCACGTCCCTCTTTCACACAGGGGTACAATTCCCTCAGTCACACAGGAGTACACGTCCCTCAGTCACACAGGGTACACTTCCCTCAGTCACACAAGGTACACTTCCCTCAGTCACACAGGGTACCCTTCTCTTTGTCACACAGGGTACACTTCCCTTTGTCAGACAGGGTACACTTGCCTCAGGCAAAGCGGGTTAAATTCCCTCAGTCACACAGGGTACACTTCCCTCAGTCACACAGGAGTAAACTTCCCTCAGTGACACAGGGTAGACTTCCCTCAGTCACACAGTGTACACTTCCCTCAATCACACAGGGTACACTTGCCTCAGTCACACAGGGTACACTTTCCTCAGTCACACAGGGTACACTTCCCTCAGTCACACAGGGGTACACTTCCCTCAGTCACACAGTGTACACTTCCCTCAGTCACACAGGGTACACTTCCCTCAGTCACACAGGGTACACTTCCCTCAGTCACAGAGTGTAAACTTCCCTCAGTCACACAGGGTACACTTCCCTCAGTCACACAGCATACACATACCTCAGTCACACAGGAGTACACTTCCCTGAGTCACACAGTGTACACTTCCCTCAGTCACACAGGTGTACACGTCCATCTGTCACACAGGGGTACACTTCCCTCAGTCACACAGGTGTACACGTCCCTCAGTCTCACAGGGTTACACTTCCCTAAGTCACACAGGTGTACACGTCCCTCTTTCACACAGGGGTACAATTCCCTCAGTCACACAGGAGTACACGTCCCTCAGTCACACAGGGTACACTTCCCTCAGTCACACAGGGTACACTTCCCTCAGTCGCACAGGGTACACTTCCCTTAGTCACACAGGGTACACTTTCCTCCGTCACACAGGGTACACTTCCCTCAGTCACACAGGGTAGACTTCCCTCAGTCACACCGGGTTACACTTCCCTCAGTCACACAGGGTACACATCCCTCTGCCAAACCGGGATACACTTCCCTCAGTCACACAGGGTACACTTCCCTCAGTCACACAGTGTACACTTCCCTCAGTCACAATGTGTACACTTCCCTCGGACACACAGGGTAAAGATCCCTCAGTCACACAGGGTACACTTCCCTCAGTCACACAAGGTACACTTCCCTCAGTCACACAGGGTACACATCCCTCAGTCACACAGGGTACACCTCCCTCAGTCACACAGGGTAGACTTCTCTCAGTCACACAGGGTACGCTTCCCTCAGTCACACAGGGTACACCTCCCTCAGTCACACAGGGTACACTTCCCTCAGTCACAAAGGGTACACTTCTCTCACTCACACAGGGTACACTGCCCTCAGTCACACAGGTACACGTCCCTCAGTCACACAGGAGTACACTTCCCTCAGTCACACAGGGTATCCTTCCCTCAGTCACACAGGAGTACACTTCCCTCAATCACACAGGCACATGTCCCTCAGTCATACAGGGTACACTTCCCTCAGTCACACAGGGTACCCTTCCCTCATTCACACAGGGTACACTTCCCTCAGTCACACAGGGTACACTTCCCTCAGTCACACAGGGTACCCTTCCCTCAGTCACACAGTAGTACACGTCCCTCAGTCACACAGGATACACTTCCCTCAGTCACACAGGGTACACTTCCCTCAGTCGCACAGGGTACACTTCCCTTAGTCACACAGGGTACACTTTCCTCCGTCACACAGGGTACACTTCCCTTAGTCACACAGAGTACACTTCCCTCAGTCACACAGTGTACACTTCCCTCCGTCACACAGGGTACACTTCCCTCAGTCACACAGGATAGACTTCCCTCAGTCACACCGGGTTACACTTCCCTCAGTCACACAGGGTACACATCCCTCTGCCAAACCGGGATACACTTCCCTCAGTCACACAGGGTACACTTCCCTCAGTCACACAGTGTACACTTCCCTCAGTCACAATGTGTACACTTCCCTCGGACACACAGGGTAAAGATCCCTCAGTCACACAGGGTACACTTCCCTCAGTCACACAAGGTACACTTCCCTCAGTCACACAGGGTACACATCCCTCAGTCACACAGGGTACACCTCCCTCAGTCACACAGGGTAGACTTCTCTCAGTCACACAGGGTACGCTTCCCTCAGTCACACAGGGTACACCTCCCTCAGTCACACAGGGTGTGGTAAACCACTGTATTGTATATTGCCACCTCTGGGTGGCGCTGTGTATGGAGGCATGCCTCAGCTGACTCCACCCACCACTGTGTGGGTTTCGTTCAGACTTGTTCAGTCACTCACGAAGAAGCATGGTCTCTTCTTAGCTAATAAAAGCCTTATTCATCTCTTCTTTCGACTCATCATCTCTTCTTCGACTCATCACCTTTTATGAAGTAATTGATAAGCGTATCAATTTTATTAGCTAAAAGTTTAATGGCGACACCTGAGGAGCAACAACAGCAACGGATACAGCAGACATTGCTGAGAGCCCTCAGACCACCACGCCTGGACCTCGACCCTCAAGATGTGGGTGCATCAGCCAAGTTTGAACACTGGCTGAGCTGCTTTGAATCCTTCCTCGCAATCTCACAGGTTACAGAGGAGGATCACAAACTGAAAATTTTGACCGCCCAGGTGAGCCATCAAGTATATGTGCTAATCCGGGACTCTAATACGTACGTGGCGGCCCTCGAGCTACTAAAAGGGCAATATACGCGCCCAGTGAACACAATTTACGCCCGACACCTCTTGGGATCCCGCAGGCAGCAACCGGGAGAATCGGTAGGGGCATTTGCACGGGCGCTACTGGCACTCTGCAGAGACTGCGATTGTAAAGCGGTAACGGCTGTGGAGCACGCGCAGGGACTCGCCTGTGATGCCTTCGTCAGGGGCCTCCAGTCAGACCACACCCGGCAGAGACTGCTAGAAAGCAAGGAACCCGACCTGAAGACGGCCATTGCCCTTGCGCTCTCGTTAGAGGAGGCCCACCGAAACCTCGAGGCATACCCCCGTAACGGCGCCGAGACATGGCAATCGAAACCGTGGGACACGGGACCGCCGCCCCCGGCACCAACCGCTGCAGCGACCCAACCGAGACAGCAGCCTCCGGTAAGAACTGCTTCGATGCCCAGTAACCAGGCCCAAAAATGCTATTTCTGTGGCCAGTTAAAACATCCCAGAGCGCACTGCCCAGCTAAGACAGCTACCTGCTCGGGCTGCGGGAAGAAAGGCCATTACGCTAACGCCTGCAAGGGGAAGCCAGCCAGCAGCGCAGCGTGCGGGCCGTGGGAGCAGCCATCTTATCCGCCATTTTGTGTACCCCCGGCCGCATGGCATCCGCCGCCATCGTATCCAACGCACTCAACCGCCATTTCGTCACCGGAACCGACCACCGTCTCGGCGGATGACTATAGTGACTCACTAAGCCACATACTGGCCTCCGTGACGCTGGATCAAGGCCACCCTCACCATCTATCCAGCTCCATGATGGATATCGCGGTAAACGGCCGCGCCACCAGTTGCCTGATCGACAGCGGGAGCACAGAGAGTTTCGTCCACCCCGACACGGTACGTAGCCACTCCCTCACGATTCTGCCAACGCACCATCGCATTTCTATGGCGTCCAAGTCCCAGTCAATGGACATCAGCGGCTACTGTGTGGTGACCCTGTCAGTAGGGGGCACTGAATATCAAAAATTTAAACTGCTAGTCCTGCCCCGTCTTTGCGCTGCCGTCCTGCTAGGGTTGGATTTTCAGTGCCACCTTAAGAGTGTCACACTAGCATACGGTGGACCCCTCCCCCCACTCACAGTCTGCAACCAACAACTTTTAAATCGCCCGCTGCAAACCACCTGCAGCCTTTCCACATTAAAAGTCCCCCCCCCTCCCCTGTTCGCTAACCTCACCCGCGACTGTAAACCCATCGCTACCAAAAGCAGGCGGTACAGTGCCGGGGACAGAGCTTTTATCAGCTCTGAGGTGGAGCGGCTCTTGAAGGAGGGCATTATCGAAGGTAGCACTAGCCCCTGGCGAGCCCAGGTTGTAGTCGTTAAAACCACTGCAAAACGCCGCATGGTAATCGACTACAGCCAAACCATAAACCGGTACACCCAGCTGGACGCGTACCCCCTCCCTCGCATATCTGATATGGTCAATCAGATTGCGCAATACAAAGTATTCTCCACCATCGACCTTAAGTCAGCGTACCACCAGCTGCCCATCCGCCATGAGGACCGCCAGTATACTGCCTTCGAGGCAAACGGCCGCCTCTACCACTTCCTTAGGGTCCCCTTCGGCGTCACCAACGGGGTTTCGGTCTTCCAAAGGGAGATGGACCGAATGGTTGACCAGAACGCGCTGCGGGCAACCTTCCCCTATTTGGATAACGTCACCATCTGCGGCCACGACCAGCAGGACCACGACGTTAATCTAGCAAATTTCCTCCGTACGGCCCAACGGCTGAACCTAACGTACAATAAGGAAAAATGTATGTTTCACACCAAGCGCCTGGCCATCCTCGGCTGCGTGGTGGAGAACGGAGTCATCGGGCCCGACCCCGACAGAATGCGCCCCCTAATGGAGCTACCCCTTCCCCACTGCCAAAAAGCACTGAAGAGATGCCTGGGGTTTTTCTCCTACTACGCCCAGTGGGTGCCCCTCTATGCAGACAAAGCCAGGCCCCTCATCAAAGCCACCTCCTTCCCCCTGACACCAGAGGCGTGTGCAGCCTTCACTCTTATCAAGAACGATATCGCGAAGGCCGCAATGCACGCGGTGGATGAGTCCATCCCCTTCCAAGTGGAGAGCGATGCCTCCGACTTCGCCCTAGCCGCGACCCTTAACCAGGCGGGCAGACCCGTGGCCTTTTTCTCAAGGACCCTCCAGGGCCCCGAGACGAGACACTCCTCCGTCGAAAAGGAGGCCCAGGCTATTGTAGAAGCGGTGCGTCACTGGAGGCATTACCTGGCCGGGAAACGATTTACCCTGCTCACTGACCAGCGTTCAGTAGCTTTTATGTTTAATAATAAGCAGAGGGGTAAAATCAAGAACGACAAGATCTTGAGGTGGAGAATCGAACTCTCCACCTACAATTATGATATCTTGTATCGGCCAGGGAAACTCAATGAGCCCCCAGATGCCCTATCACGTGGTACATGCGCCAACGCGCAGAGTGATAGGCTGCAGTCCCTCCACAATGACCTCTGCCACCCGGGGGTCACCAGGTTTTTCCATTTTATCAAATCCCGTAACCTGCCCTACTCCATCGAGGAGGTCAGGACCATGACCAAGAGCTGCCAAATCTGCGCCGAGTGCAAACCGCACTTCTATAGGCCGGACAGAGCAAGCCTGATCAAGGCCACCCGCCCCTTCGAACGCCTGAGCGTCGATTTTAAAGGGCCCCTCCCCTCCGCTGACCGCAATGTGTACTTCCTCAACATAGTTGATGAGTACTCCCGTTTCCCCTTTGCCATCCCTTGCCCAGACATGACCAGTACCACGGTCATCAAGTGTCTGAATGACATCTTCGCTCTGTTCGGGTTCCCCAGCTATATACATAGCGACAGGGGCTCATCGTTCATGAGCGACGAACTTCGGCAGTACCTGCTAACAAGAGGTATCGCCACGAGCAGGACCACCAGTTACAACCCCCGGGGGAACGGCCAGGTGGAAAGGGAGAACGCGACGGTTTGGAAGGCAGTCCTCTTAGCACTAAAATCTAAGGGCCTTCCGACCTCCCGCTGGCAGGAGGTCCTCCCTGCAGCGCTTCACTCCATTCGGTCACTGCTTTGTACTGCCACTAATGCGACCCCTCATGAGAAAATGTTCGTTTTCCCCCGGAAGTCTACATCGGGAACCTCGCTACCGGCATGGTTGACTTCTCCTGGGCCCGTCCTACTGCGGAGGCACGTGAGGACGCATAAAACGGACCCCCTGGTCGAGCGGGTGCACCTCCTACACGCCAACCCCCAGTATGCCTGGGTGACATACCCAGACGGGCGGGAGGACACGGTCTCCATACGAGATCTCGCACCCTCGGGTACCCCTGAATTACCACCGTTATCCCCCTTACCACCGTTATCCCCCTTACCACTGTTATCCCCCACCACCCCTCCCAACCCAACCCCTGCAGACGGCATGCCAAAGCCCCAGGAATCTTCGCCAACCACCCAGACACCAGACCCGACGTCGGATGCTGCAACACCACCGCCGCCACCACGACGATCAGGACGTCAGACAAGGCCTCCTGATAGACTTAACTTGTAGTACCCTTCACCCCGCCGGACTTCACATTAAACAAGGGGTGAATGTGGTAAACCACTGTATTGTATATTGCCACCTCTGGGTGGCGCTGTGTATGGAGGCATGCCTCAGCTGACTCCACCCACCACTGTGTGGGTTTCGTTCAGACTTGTTCAGTCACTCACGAAGAAGCATGGTCTCTTCTTAGCTAATAAAAGCCTTATTCATCTCTTCTTTCGACTCATCATCTCTTCTTCGACTCATCACCTTTTATGAAGTAATTGATAAGCGTATCACAGGGTACACTTCCCTCAGTCACAAAGGGTACACTTCTCTCACTCACACAGGATACACTGCCCTCAGTCACACAGGTACACGTCCCTCAGTCACACAGGAGTACACTTCCCTCAGTCACACAGGGTATCCTTCCCTCAGTCACACAGGGTACCCTTCCCTCAGTCACACAGGGTACACTTCCCTCAGTCACACAGGGTACACTTCCCTCAGTCACACAGGGTACACTTCCCTCAGTCACACAGGGGAGAGTCCCCTCAGTCACACCGGAGTACACTTCCCTCAGTCACACAGTGTACAATTCCCTCAGTCACAGGGGGTACACATCCCTCACTCACACAGTGTAAACATCCCTCAGTCACACAGGGTACACATCCCTCAGTCACACAGGGGTACAATTCCCTCAGTCACACAGAGTACATGTTCCTCTAACACACGGCACACACTTCCCTCAGTCACACAGGGTACACCTCCCTCAGTCACACAGGGTACACTTCCCTCAGTCACACAGGGTACACTTCCCTCAGACACACAGGGTACACTTCCCTCAGTCACACAAGGTACACTTCACTCAGGCACACAGGGTACACTTCCCTCAGTCACACAGGGTACACTTCGCTCAGTCACACAGGAGTACACTTCCCTCAGTCACACAGGTACACGTCCCTCAGTCACACAGGAGTCCACTTCGCTCAGACACACAGTGTACACTTCCCTCAGTCACACAGGGTACCCTTCCCTCAGTCACACAGGAGTACACTTCCCTCAGTCACACAGGTACACGTCCCTCAGTCACACAGTGTACACTTCCCTCAGTCACACAGGGTACCCTTCCCTCAGTCACACAGGGGACACTTCCCTTTGTCAGAGAGGGTACACTTGCCTCAGGCAAAGCGGGTTAAAATTCCCTCAGTCACACAGGGTGCCCTTCCCTCAGTCACACAGAGTACACTTCCCTCAGTCACACAGTGTACACTTCCCTCAATCACACAGGGTACACTTGCCTCAGTCACACAGGGTACACTTTCCTCAGTCACACAGTGTACACTTCCCTCAATCACACAGGGTACACTTGCCTCAGTCACACAGGGTACACTTTCCTCAGTCACACAGGGTACACATACCTCAGTCACACAGGAGTACACTTCCCTGAGTCACATAGGGTACACGTCCCTCAGTCTCACAGTGGTACACTTCCCTCAGTCACACAGGTTGATGCGCTATCAATTACTCATAAAAGACCGAGAGTTAGAAGAGTAACTAAAGGCTTTTATTAACAACAGAATGGAGGTCTGCCTCGAGTGGTCGACAGGCCCAGGATGCAAAGGGCTGGGGAGCAGTCACCTTTATACTAGGACCTGTGGGAGGAGTCAGCCGAGGCATGTCCAGGCATGTACACAGTGGAATACAAACAGGACAAACAGGAATACAAACAGTGGTTTACCACATTCACCCCTTGTTTAAAATTGAGTCCGGCGGGGTGAAGTGTATTAAAAGTTAGTGTATTGGAGTCTCTCCGGAGGTCTTGTCTGCCGCTGTGATCGGCGTGGCGACGGCAGGGGTAGTGAAGCTTCCAGCGTCGAGTCCAGCGTAGGCTGTGGCACAGGCGTGTCGTCCTCGTAGATGTCGAGCGGGTCGCGGGGCCCAGGCCTGCCGTCTGCTGGGGCTGGATATCGGATCGTGGGGGGGGGTGGTAGTGGGTAGTGGGTTACTGCGGCCCCCGAGGGTGCAAGGTCTCTTATGGAGACTGTGTCCTCCCGCCCGTCCGGGTATGCGATGTAAGCATACTGGGGGTTGGCGTGGAGGAGGTCGACCCTCTCGACCAGGGGGTCCGTTTTATGGGTCCTCACGTGTCTTTTCAGTAGGACCGGCCCTGGGGACGTCAGCCATGGCGGTAGCGATGTCCCCGATGTGGACTTCCTTGGGAAGACAAACATTTTCTCATGAGGGGTGGCGTTAGTGGCAGTGCAGAGCAGTGACCGAATAGAGTGGAGCGCATCGGGGAGCACATCCTGCCAGCGGGAGGTTGGAAGGCCCCTAGACTTTAAGGCTAGCAGGACGGCCTTCCAAACTGTCGCATTTTCTCTTTCCACCTGTCCGTTCCCCCGGGGGTTGTAACTGGTGGTCCTGCTTGTGGCAATACCCCTAGTTAGCAGGTACTGACGGAGCTCGTCGCTCATAAACGATGAGCCCCGGTCGCTATGGATATAGCTGGGGAAGCCGAACAGGGTGAAGAGGTTGTTCAGACATTTAATGACCGTGGCACTGGTCATGTCCGGGCAGGGGAAGGCGAACGGGAAACGGGAGTACTCATCAATAATATTGAGGAAGTACACATTGCGGTCGGAGGAGGGGAGAGGCCCTTTAAAATCAACGCTCAGGCGCTCGAAGGGGCGAGTGGCTTTTATCAGGTGGGCCCTGTCTGGTCTATAAAAGTGTGGTTTGCACTCAGCGCAGACTTGGCAGTTCCTGGTCATGGTCCTGACCTCCTCAATAGAGTAAGGCAGGTTGCGGGCCTTGATGAGGTGGAAGAACCTGGTGACCCCCGGGTGGCAGAGGTCATTGTGGAGGACCCGTAGTCTATCGATCTGCGCGCTGGCGCAGGTGCCACGCGATAGCGCATCCGGGGGTTCATTTAGCTTCCCGGGCCGGTACAAGATCTCGTAGTTGTAGGTGGAAAGTTCGATTCTCCACCTCAAGATCTTGTCATTTTTGATTTTGCCCCTCTGCTTGTTGTTAAACATAAAAGCAACTGAACGCTGGTCAGTGAGCAGGGTAAATCGTTTTCCGGCCAGGTAGTGCCTCCAATGACGCACAGCCTCCACAATCGCCTGGGCCTCCTTCTCAACAGCGGAGTGTTTGGTCTCCGGGCCTTGGAGGGTTCGTGAAAAGAAGGCCATGGGTCTCCCCGCCTGATTGAGGGTAGCGGCCAGGGCAAAGTCGGACGCGTCGCTTTCCACCTGGAAGGGGATGGATTCGTCCACTGCGTGCATGGTGGCTTTGGCAATGTCCTCCTTGATACGGTGGAAGGCTAAGCGGGCCTCTGCCGTCAAGGGAAAAGAGGTGGACTTGATCAGCGGACGGGCCTTGTCCGCATAGTAGGGGACCCACTGGGCGTAATAGGAGAAAAACCCTAGGCACCTCTTCAGGGCCTTGAGGCAGTGGGGCAGTGGAAGTTCCATAAGGGGACGCATCCGGTCGGGGTCGGGGCCGATGACTCCGTGTTCCACAACACAGCCAAGGATGGCGAGGCGGTTTGTGCGGAATATGCACTTCTCCTTGTTATATGTCAGGTTTAGGAGTTGGGCGGTGCGGAGGAATTTTTCGAGGTTTGCGTCATGGTCCTGCAAGTCACGGCCGCAGATGGTCACATTGTCCAGATATGGGAAAGTGGCCTGCAACGCATTTTGATCTACCATCCGGTCCATCTCCCTTTGGAAGACGGAGACCCCGTTGGTGACGCCAAAGGGAACCCTAAGGAAGTGATAGAGGCGGCCGTTTGCCTCAAAGGCAGTGTACTGGCGGTCCTCAGGGCGGATGGGGAGCTGGTGGTACGCTGATTTCAGGTCAATGGTCGAGAAGACGCGGTACTGCGCGATCTGGTTGACCATATCAGCTATGCGGGGGAGTGGGTAGGCGTCCAGCAGGGTGTAGCGATTTATTGTCTGGCTGTAGTCGATGACCAGGCGCTGCTTCTCGCCGGTCTTAACGACCACAACCTGGGCTCGCCAGGGGCTGGTGCTGCCCTCAATAATCCCTTCTTTCAGGAGCCGCTCCACTTCGGTTTTAATGAAAACCCTGTCCCCGGCACTGTATCGCCTGCTCTTTGTGGCGATGGGCTTACAGTCGGGGGTGAGGTTAGCAAACAGTGGTGGGGGGGTGACTCTGAGTGTGGAGAGGTTGCACCTGGTGCGCGGCGGGCAATTTGGAAGCTGCTGGCTGCGGACTGTGAGTGGGGGTAGGGGTCCACCGTACGCCATCGTAACACTTTTAAGGTGGCACTGAAAATCTAACCCCAGCAGGACGGCAGCGCAGAGGTCAGGCAGGACGAGAAGTTTAAAATGATCGTACACGGTCCCGTCTACTACGAGTGTCACCACGCAGTAGCCGCCGATGTCCGCCGACTGGGACTCGGAGGCCATAGAAATCCGCTGTTGTGCAGGCAGGACTGGGAGAGAGCAACGCCGCACCGTGTCGGGGTGGATGAAGCTCTCCGTGCTCCCAGAGTCAAAAAGGCAGATTGTATCGTGACCATTTACCTTAATGTCCATTGTGGAACTGGCCAGTTGGTGCGGTCTCGCTTGGTCCAGTGTAACGGATGCCAGCGTAGGGGTCGGTGTGTCGCTGCGGGTATCAGATGAGGCGGTGTCGGGGCCTGCTGCGTCCCGGCTGTCGTCCAAGATGGCGGCGTCCATGATCCCCATGTGGCTGGAGGCGTCCAAAATGGCTGCTGTACCGGTGATTCGCACATGGCCGGGGAGGTCCAAGATGGCGGCCCGCATGGCCCACACGCGGCGCTGCTGGGGTTCGGGGTGGCTTTGGCCCTGCAGACGCTAGCGTAGTGTCCCTTCTTCCCGCAGCCCGAGCAGATCGCGTTTTTCGCCGGGCAGCGCGCTCTGGGGTGTTTTGCCTGGCCACAGAAGTAGCATTTCTGGCCTTGGGGCACTGCTGTCTGGCCTTGGGACACTGCTGCGGTAGTTGGGCCGTTGTTGGGGTGTGGCTGGGGTGGCACGGCGCTATGAGGCGGTCCTACCGTGTCCCAGGCTGTCATTCCCCGCGGTGTCCACGGTGCAGAGGAGTAGGCATCCATGCCCTGGTAGGCTGCATCCAACGATAGTGCGAGTTCAGAGGCCTTGTTGAGGTCGAGGTTACTCTGCTCCAACAGTCGCTGTCAGGTGTAATTGGATCTGTGGCCCGCTACAAAAGCGTCCCGGATAAGTTCCTCTGTGTACACGGCGGCCTTTACATCCTTACAACCACAGGCCCGGCCAAGCACAGACAGTGCCTGAAGGTATTCCACGGTCGATTCCCCAGGTTGTTGTTTACGACTCCCCAGAAGGTGCCTGGCGTACACTTCGTTCACTGGGCGCGTGTACTGGTCCTTGAGGAGCTTGATAGCGTCCGCGTACGAGGTCGCGTCTTGGATGACCGAGTACACTCGGTGGTTCACTTTGGAGGTCAGGACATCCAGTTTGTCCTCTTCCGATTTGATTGCTTCGGAGGCGGTCAGGAATTTTTCAAAACACTTAAGCCAGTGAGTAAACTTGGTGGATGAGTCCGCCTCCCGATGATCTAAGTCCAGGCATGCTGGTGTGAGGATCTTCTCCATTATAAAAATGTTGTTAATAAAATTGATGCGCTATCAATTACTCATAAAAGACCGAGAGTTAGAAGAGTAACTAAAGGCTTTTATTAACAACAGAATGGAGGTCTGCCTCGAGTGGTCGACAGGCCCAGGATGCAAAGGGCTGGGGAGCAGTCACCTTTATACGAGGACCTGTGGGAGGAGTCAGCCGAGGCATGTCCAGGCATGTACACAGTGGAATACAAACAGGACAAACAGGAATACAAACAGTGGTTTACCACAAAGGTGTACACGTCCCTCTTTCACACAGGGGTACAATTCCCTCAGTCACACAGGAGTACACGTCCCTCAGTCACACAAGGTACACTTCCCTCAGTCACACAGTGTACACTTCCCTCAGTCACACAGGGTACACTTCCCTTAGTCACACAGGGTACACTTCCCTCCGTCACACAGGGTACACTTCCCTTAGTCACACAGAGTACACTTCCCTCAGTCACACAGGGTACACTGCCCTCTGTCACACAGGGTATTCTTCCCTCAGTCACACAGGGTACACTTCCCTCAGTCACACAGGTGTACAATTCCCTCAGTCACACAGGGGTACACTTCCCTCAGTCATACAGGGGTCCACTTCCCTCAGTCACACAGGGTACACGTCCCTCAGTCTCACAGGGGTACACTTCCCTCAGGCACACAGGGTACACGTCCCTCAGTCACACAAGGTACACTTCCCTCAGTCACACAGGGTACACGTCCCTCAGTCACACAGGGTACACTTCCCTCAGTCACACAGGGTACACTTCCCTCAGACACACAGGGTACACTTCCCTCAGTCACACAGGTACATGTCCCTCAGTCACACAGGAGTACACATCCCTCAGTCACACTGGGTACACTTCCCTCAGTCACACAGGGTACACTTTCCTCAGTCACACAGGAGTACACTTCCCTCAGTCACACAGGGTACACTTCCCTCAGTCACACAGGGTACACTTCCCTTTTTCAGACAGGGTACACTTGCCTCAGGCAAAGCGGGTTAAAATTCCCTCAGTCACACAGGGTACACTTCCCTCAGTCACACAGTGTACACTTCCCTCAATCACACAGGGTACACCTGCCTCAGTCGCACAGGGTAGACTTCCCTCAGTCACACAGGGTTACACTTCCATCAGTCACACAGGGGTACACTTCCCTCGGTTACACAGGGTACACGTCCCTCAGTCTCACAGGGGTACACTTCCCTCAGTCACACAGGTGTACACGTCCCTCTTTCAAACAGGGGTACAATTCCCTCAATCACACAGGAGTACACGTCCCTCAGTCACACAGGGTACACTTCCCTCAGTCACACAGCAGTACACTTCCCTCAGTCACACAGTGTACACTTCCCTCAGTCACACAGGGTACACTTCCCTCAGTCACACAGGGTACACTTCCCTTAGTCACACAGAATACACTTCCCTCAGTCACACAGGGTACACTTCCCTCTGTCACACAGAGTACACTTCCCTCAGTCTCACAGGGGTACAATTCCCTCAGTCACACAGGGATACACTTCCCTCAGTCACACAGGGGTCCACTTCACTCAGTCACACAGGGGTACAATTCCCTTAGTCACACAGGGGTACACTTCCCTCAGTCACACAGGGGTCCACTTCCCTCAGTCACAGAGGGGTACACTTCCCTCAGGCACACAGGGTACACGTCCCTCAGTCACACAGGGTGCCCTTCCCTCAGTCACACAGGGTACACGTCCCTCAGTCTCACAGGGCACACTTCCCTCAATCACACAGGGTACACTTCCCTCAGTCACACAGGGTACACTTCATTCAGACAAAAACGGTACACTTCCCTCAGTCACACAGGGTACAATTCCCTCAGTCACACAGGGTACACTTCCCTCAGTCACACAGGGTACACTTCCCTCAGTCACACAGGGTACACTTCATTCAGACACAAACGGTACACTTCCCTCAGTCACACAGGGTACAATTCCCTCAGTCACACAGGGTACACGCCCTCAGTCACACAGTGTACACTTCCCACAGTCACACAGGAGCACACTTCCCTCAGTCACACAGAAGTACACTTCCCTCAGTCACACAGAGCACACATCCCTCAGTCACACAGGGCACACTTCCCTCAGTCACACAGGGTACACTTCCCTCAGTCACACAGGATACACTTCCCTCAGTCACACAGTGTAAACTGCCCTCAGTCACAGTGTACACTTGCCTCAGTCACACAGGTGTACACGTCCCTCTTTCACACAGGGGTACAATTCCCTCAGTCACACAGGAGTACACGTCCCTCAGTCACACAGGGTACACTTCCCTCAGTCACACAGGGTACATGTCCCTCAGTCACACAGGGTACACTTCCCTCAGGCACACAGGGTACACTTCCCTCAGTCACACAGGGTACACTTCCCTCAGTCACACAGGAGTACACTTCCCTCAGTCACACAGGGTACACTTCCCTCAGACACACAGGGTACACTTCCCTCAGTCACACAGGTACATGTCCCTCAGTCACACAGGAGTACACATCCCTCTGTCACACAGGGTACACTTCCCTCAGTCACACAGGGTACACTTCCCTCAGTCACACTGGGTACACTTCCCTCAGTCACACAGGGTACACTTTCCTCAGTCACACAGGAGTACACTTCCCTCAGTCACACAGGGTACACTTCCCTCAGTCACACAGGGTACACTTCCCTTTTTCAGACAGGGTACACTTGCCTCAGGCAAAGCGGGTTAAAATTCCCTCAGTCACACAGGGTACACTTCCCTCAGTCACACAGTGTACACTTCCCTCAATCACACAGGGTACACCTGCCTCAGTCGCACAGGGTAGACTTCCCTCAGTCACACAGGGTTACACTTCCATCAGTCACACAGGGGTACACTTCCCTCGGTTACACAGGGTACACGTCCCTCAGTCACACAGGTGTACACGTCCCTCTTTCAAACAGGGGTACAATTCCCTCAATCACACAGGAGTACACGTCCCTCAGTCACACAGGGTACACTTCCCTCAGTCACACAGCAGTACACTTCCCTCAGTCACACAGTGTACACTTCCCTCAGTCACACAGGGTACACTTCCCTCAGTCACACAGGGTACACTTCCCTTAGTCACACAGAGTACACTTCCCTCAGTCACACAGGGTACACTTCCCTCTGTCACACAGAGTACACTTCCCTCAGTCTCACAGGGGTACAATTCCCTCAGTCACACAGGGGTACACTTCCCTCAGTCACACAGGGGTCCACTTCACTCAGTCACACAGGGGTACAATTCCCTTCGTCACACAGGGGTACACTTCCCTCAGTCACACAGGGGTCCACTTCCCTCAGTCACAGAGGGGTACACTTCCCTCAGGCACACAGGGTACACGTCCCTCAGTCACACAGGGTGCCCTTCCCTCAGTCACACAGGGTACACGTCCCTCAGTCTCACAGGGCACACTTCCCTCAGTCACACAGGGTACACTTCCCTCAGTCACACAGGGTACACTTCATTCAGACAAAAACGGTACACTTCCCTCAGTCACACAGGGTACAATTCCCTCAGTCACACAGGGTACACTTCCCTCAGTCACACAGGGTACACTTCCCTCAGTCACACAGGGTACACTTCATTCAGACACAAACGGTACACTTCCCTCAGTCACACAGGGTACAATTCCCTCAGTCACACAGGGTACAAGCCCTCAGTCACACAGTGTACACTTCCCACAGTCACACAGGAGCACACTTCCCTCAGTCACACAGAAGTACACTTCCCTCAGTCACACAGAGCACACATCCCTCAGTCACACAGGGCACACTTCCCTCAGTCACACAGGGTACACTTCCCTCAGTCACACAGGATACACTTCCCTCAGTCACACAGTGTAAACTGCCCTCAGTCACAGTGTACACTTGCCTCAGTCACACAGGTGTACACGTCCCTCTTTCACACAGGGGTACAATTCCCTCAGTCACACAGGAGTACACGTCCCTCAGTCACACAGGGTACACTTCCCTCAGTCACACAGGGTACATGTCCCTCAGTCACACAGGGTACACTTCCCTCAGGCACACAGGGTACACTTCCCTCAGTCACACAGGGTACACTTCCCTCAGTCACACAGGAGTACACTTCCCTCAGTCACACAGGTACACGTCCCTCAGTCACACAGGAGTACACATCCCTCTGTCACACAGGGTACACTTCCCTCAATCACACAGGTACACTTCCCTCAGTCACACTGGGTACACTTCCCTCAGTCACACAGGGTACACTTTCCTCAGTCACACAGGAGTACACTTCCCTCAGTCACACAGGGTACACTTCCCTCAGTCGCACAGGGTACACTTCCCTTTTTCAGACAGGGTACACTTGCCTCAGGCAAAGTGGGTTAAAATTCCCTCAGTCACACAGGGTACACTTCCCTCAGTCACACAGTGTACACTTCCCTCAATCACACAGGCTACACTTGCCTTAGTCGCACAGGGTAGACTTCCCTCAGTCACACAGGGTTACACTTCCATCAGTCACACAGGGGTACACTTCCCTCGGCTACACAGGGTACACATACTTCAGTCACACAAGAGTACACTTCCCTGAGTCACACAGTGTACACTTCCCTCAGTCACAAAGGTGTACACGTCCCTCTTTCAAACAGGAGTGCAATTCCCTCAGTCACACAGGAGTACACGTCCCTCAGTCACACAGGGTACACTTCCCTCAGTCACACAGCAGCACACTTCCCTCAGTCACACAGTGTACACTTCCCTCAGTCACACAGGGTACACTTCCCTCAATCACAAAGGGTACACTTCCCTCTGTCACACAGAGTACACTTCCCTCAGTCTCACAGGGGTACAATTCCCTCAGTCACACAGGGGTACACTTCCCTCAGTCACACAGGGGTCCACTTCACTCAGTCACACAGGGGTACAATTCCCTCAGTCACACAGGGGTACACTTCCCTCAGTCACACAGGGGTCCACTTCCCTCAGTCACACAGGGGTACACTTCCCTCAGGCACACAGGGTACACGTCCCTCAGTCACACAGGGTGCCCTTCCCTCAGTCACACAGGGTACACGTCCCTCAGTCTCACAGGGTACACTTCATTCAGACACAAACGGTACACTTCCCTCAGTCACACAGGGTACAATTCCCTCAGTCACACAGGGTACACTTCCCTCCGTCACACAGGGTACACTTCCCTCAGTCACACAGGGTACACTTCATTCAGACACAAACGGTACACTTCCCTCAGTCACACAGGGTACAATTCCCTCAGTCACACAGGGTACACGCCCTCAGTCACACAGTGTACACTTCCCACAGTCACACAGGAGCACACTTCCCTCAGTCACACAGAAGTACACTTCCCTCAGTCACACAGAGTACACATCCCTCAGTCACACAGGGCACACTTCCCTCAGTCACACAGGGTACACTTCCCTCAGTCACACAGGGTACACTTCCCTCAGTCACACAGTGTAAACTGCCCTCAGTCACAGTGTACACTTGCCTCAGTCACACAGGTGTACACGTCCCTCTTTCACACAGGGGTACAATTCCCTCAGTCACACAGGAGTACACGTCCCTCAGTCACACAGGGTACACTTCCCTCAGTCACACAGGGTACACTTCCCTCAGTCACACAGTGTACACTTCCCTCAATCACACAGGGTACACTTGCCTCAGTCACACAGGGTACACTTTCCTCAGTCACACAGGGTACACTTCCCTCAGTCACACAGGGGTACACTTCCCTCAGTCACACAGTGTACACTTCCCTCAGTCACACAGGGTACACTTCCCTCAGTCACACAGGGTACACTTCCCTCAGTCACAGAGTGTAAACTTCCCTCAGTCACACAGGGGTACACTTCCCTCGGCTACACAGGGTACACATACTTCAGTCACACAGGAGTACACTTCCCTGAGTCACACAGTGTACACTTCCCTCAGTCACAAAGGTGTACACGTCCCTCTTTCAAACAGGAGTGCAATTCCCTCAGTCACACAGGAGTACACGTCCCTCAGTCACACAGGGTACACTTCCCTCAGTCACACAGCAGTACACTTCCCTCAGTCACACAGTGTACACTTCCCTCAGTCACACAGGGTACACTTCCCTCAATCACAAAGGGTACACTTCCCTCTGTCACACAGAGTACACTTCCCTCAGTCTCACAGGGGTACAATTCCCTCAGTCACACAGGGGTACACTTCCCTCAGTCACACAGGGGTCCACTTCACTCAGTCACACAGGGGTACAATTCCCTCAGTCACACAGGGGTACACTTCCCTCAGTCACACAGGGGTCCACTTCCCTCAGTCACACAGGGGTACACTTCCCTCAGGCACACAGGGTACACGTCCCTCAGTCACACAGGGTGCCCTTCCCTCAGTCACACAGGGTACACGTCCCTCAGTCTCACAGGGTACACTTCATTCAGACACAAACGGTACACTTCCCTCAGTCACACAGGGTACAATTCCCTCAGTCACACAGGGTACACTTCCCTCCGTCACACAGGGTACACTTCCCTCAGTCACACAGGGTACACTTCATTCAGACACAAACGGTACACTTCCCTCAGTCACACAGGGTACAATTCCCTCAGTCACACAGGGTACACGCCCTCAGTCACACAGTGTACACTTCCCACAGTCACACAGGAGCACACTTCCCTCAGTCACACAGAAGTACACTTCCCTCAGTCACACAGAGTACACATCCCTCAGTCACACAGGGCACACTTCCCTCAGTCACACAGGGTACACTTCCCTCAGTCACACAGGGTACACTTCCCTCAGTCACACAGTGTAAACTGCCCTCAGTCACAGTGTACACTTGCCTCAGTCACACAGGTGTACACGTCCCTCTTTCACACAGGGGTACAATTCCCTCAGTCACACAGGAGTACACGTCCCTCAGTCACACAGGGTACACTTCCCTCAGTCACACAGGGTACACTTCCCTCAGTCACACAGTGTACACTTCCCTCAATCACACAGGGTACACTTGCCTCAGTCACACAGGGTACACTTTCCTCAGTCACACAGGGTACACTTCCCTCAGTCACACAGGGGTACACTTCCCTCAGTCACACAGTGTACACTTCCCTCAGTCACACAGGGTACACTTCCCTCAGTCACACAGGGTACACTTCCCTCAGTCACAGAGTGTAAACTTCCCTCAGTCACACAGGGTACACTTCCCTCAGTCGCACAGCGTACACATACCTCAGTCACACAGGAGTACACTTCCCTGAGTCACATAGTGTAAACTTCCCTCAGTCACACAGGTCTACACGTCCCTCTGTCACACAGGGGTACTCTTCCCTCAGTCACACAGGTGTACACGTCCCTCAGTCTCACAGGGTTACACTTCCCTCAGTCACACAGGTGTACACGTCCATCTTTCACACAGGGGTACAATTCCCTCAGTCACACAGGAGTACACGTCCCTCAGTCACACAGGGTACACTTACCTCGGTCACACAGGGTACACTTCCATTAGTCACACAGGGTACACTTTCCTCCGTCACACAGGGTACACTTCCCTTAGTCACACAGAGTACACTTCCCTCAGTCACACAGTGTACACTTCCCTCAGTCACACAGTGTACACTTCCCTCAGTCACACAGGGTACACTTCCCTTAGTCACACAGGGTACACTTCCCTCCGTCACACAGGGTACACTTCCCTTAGTCACACAGAGTACACTTCCCTCAGTCACACAGGGTACACTTCCCTCTGTCACACAGAGTACACTTCCCTCAGTCTCACAGGGGTACAATTCCCTCAGTCACAAAGGGGTACATTTCCCTCAGTCACACAGGGGTCCACTTCACTCAGTCACACAGGGGTACAATTCCCTCAGTCACACAGGGGTACACTTCCCTCAGTCACACAGGGGTCCACTTCCCTCAGTCACACAGGGGTACACTTCCCTCAGGCACACAGGGTACACGTCCCTCAGTCACACAGGGTGCCCTTCCCTCAGTCACACAGGGTACACGTCCCTCAGTCTCACAGGGTACACTTCATTCAGACACAAACGGTACACTTCCCTCAGTCACACAGGGTACAATTCCCTCAGTCACACAGGGTACACTTCCCTCAGTCACACAGGGTACACTTCCCTCAGTCACACAGGGTACACGTCCCTCAGTCTCACAGGGGTACACTTCCCTCAGTCACACAGGTGTACACGTCCCTCTTTCACACAGGGGTACAATTCCCTCAGTCACACAGGAGTACACGTCCCTCAGTCACACAAGGTACACTTCCCTCAGTCACACAGTGTACACTTCCCTCAGTCACACAGGGTACACTTCCCTTAGTCACACAGGGTACACTACCCTCCTTCACGCAGGGTACACTTCCCTTAGTCACACAGAGTACACTTCCCTCAGTCACACAGGGTACACTTCCCTCTGTCACACAGGGTATTCTGCCCTCAGTCACACAGGGTACACTTCCCTCAGTCACACAGTGTAAACTGCCCTCAGTCACAGTGTACACTTGCCTCAGTCACACAGGTGTACACGTCCCTCTTTCACACAGGGGTACAATTCCCTCAGTCACACAGGAGTACACGTCCCTCAGTCACACAGGGTACACTTCCCTCAGTCACACAGGGTACACTTCCCTCAGTCACACAGGGTACACTTCCCTCAGTCACACTGGGTACCCTTCCCTCAGTCACACAGGGTACACTTGCCTCAGGCAAAGCGGGTTAAATTCCCTCAGTCACACAGTGTACACTTCCCTCAATCACACAGGGTACACTTGCCTCAGTCACACAGGGTACACTTTCCTCAGTCACACAGGGTACACTTCCCTCAGTCACACAGGGGTACACTTCCCTCAGTCACACAGTGTACACTTCCCTCAGTCACACAGGGTAAACTTCCCTCAGTCACACAGGGTACACTTCCCTCAGTCACAGAGTGTAAACTTCCCTCAGTCACACAGGGTACACTTCCCTCAGTCGCACAGCGTACACATACCTCAGTCACACAGGAGTACACTTCCCTGAGTCACATAGTGTAAACTTCCCTCAGTCACACAGGTCTACACGTCCCTTTGTCACACAGGGGTACACTTCCCTCAGTCACACAGGTGTACATGTCCCTCAGTCTCACAGGGTTACACTTCCCTCAGTCACACAGGTGTACACGTCCATCTTTCACACAGGGGTACAATTCCCTCAGTCACACAGGAGTACACGTCCCTCAGTCACACAGGGTACACTTCCCTCGGTCACACAGGGTACACTTCCATTAGTCACACAGGGTACACTTTCCTCCGTCACACAGGGTACACTTCCCTTAGTCACACAGAGTACACTTCCCTCAGTCACACAGTGTACACTTCCCTCAGTCACACAGTGTACACTTCCCTCAGTCACACAGGGTACACTTCCCTTAGTCACACAGGGAACACTTCCCTCCGTCACACAGGGTACACTTCCCTTAGTCACACAGAGTACACTTCCCTCAGTCACACAGGGTACACTTCCCTCTGTCACACAGAGTACACTTCCCTCAGTCTCACAGGGGTACAATTCCCTCAGTCACAAAGGGGTACATTTCCCTCAGTCACACAGGGGTCCACTTCACTCAGTCACACAGGGGTACAATTCCCTCAGTCACACAGGGGTACACTTCCCTCAGTCACACAGGGGTCCACTTCCCTCAGTCACACAGGGGTACACTTCCCTCAGGCACACAGGGTACACGTCCCTCAGTCACACAGGGTGCCCTTCCCTCAGTCACACAGGGTACACGTCCCTCAGTCTCACAGGGTACACTTCATTCAGACACTAACGGTACACTTCCCTCAGTCACACAGGGTACAATTCCCTCAGTCACACAGGGTACACTTCCCTCAGTCACACAGGGTACACTTCCCTCAGTCACACAGGGTACACGTCCCTCAGTCTCACAGGGGTACACTTCCCTCAGTCACACAGGTGTACACGTCCCTCTTTCACACAGGGGTACAATTCCCTCAGTCACACAGGAGTACACGTCCCTCAGTCACACAAGGTACACTTCCCTCAGTCACACAGTGTACACTTCCCTCAGTCACACAGGGTACACTTCCCTTAGTCACACAGGGTACACTTCCCTCAGTCACGCAGGGTACACTTCCCTTAGTCACACAGAGTACACTTCCCTCAGTCACACAGGGTACACTTCCCTCTGTCACACAGGGTATTCTGCCCTCAGTCACACAGGGTACACTTCCCTCAGTCACACAGGTGTACAATTCCCTCAGTCACACAGGGGTCCACTTCCCTCAGTCACACAGGGTACACGTCCCTCAGTCTCACAGGGGTACACTTCCCTCAGGCACACAGGGTATACGTCCCTCAGTCACACAAGGTACACTTCCCTCAGTCACACAGGGTACACGTCCCTCAGTCACACAGGGTACGCTTCCCTCAGGCACAGAGGGTAGACTTCCCTCAGTCACACAGAGTACACTTCCCTCAGTCACACAGGGTACACTTCCCTCAGACACACAGGGTACACTTCCCTCAGTCACACAAGGTACACTTCCCTCAGTCACACAGGGTACATGTCCCTCAGTCACACAGGGTACACTTCCCTCAGGCACACAGGGTACACTTCCCTCAGTCACACAGGGTACACTTCCCTCAGTCACACAGGAGTACACTTCCCTCAGTCACACAGGTACACGTCCCTCAGTCACACAGGAGTACACATCCCTCTGTCACACAGGGTACACTTCCCTCAGTCACACAGGGTACACTTCCCTCAGTCACACTGGGTACACTTCCCTCAGTCACACAGGGTACACTTTCCTCAGTCACACAGGAGTACACTTTCCTCAATCACACAGGGTACACTTGCCTCAGTCGCACAGGGTAGACTTCCCTCAGTCACACAGGTTTACACTTCCATCAGTCACACAGGGGTACACTTCCCTCCGTTACACAGGGTACACATACCTCAGTCACACAGGAGTACACTTCCCTGAGTCACACAATGTACACTTCCCTCAGTCACACAGGTGTACACATCCCTTTGTCACACAGGGGTACACTTCCCTCAGTCACACAGGGCACACGTCCCTCAGTCTCACAGGGGTACACTTCCCTCAGTCACACAGGTGTACACGTCCCTCTTTCGAACAGGGGTACAATTCCCTCAGTCACACAGGAGTACACGTCCCTCAGTCACACAGGGTACACTTCCCTCAGTCACACAGCAGTACACTTCCCTCAGTCACACAGTGTACACTTCCCTCAGTCACACAGGGTACACTTCCCTCAGTCACACAGGGTACACTTCCCTTAGTCACACAGAGTACACTTCCCTCAGTCACACAGGGTACACTTCCCTCTGTCACACAGAGTACACTTCCCTCAGTCTCACAGGGTTACAATTCCCTCAGACACACAGGGGTACACTTCCCTCAGTCACACAGGGGTCCACTTCACTCAGTCACACAGGGGTACAATTCCCTCAGTCACACAGGGGTACACTTCCCTCAGTCACACAGGGGTCCACTTCCCTCAGTCACACAGGGGTACACTTCCCTTAGGCACACAGGGTACACGTCCCTCAGTCACACAGGGTGCCCTTCCCTCAGTCACACAGGGTACACGTCCCTCAGTCTCACAGGGTACACTTCATTCAGACACAAACGGTACACTTCCCTCAGTCACACAGGGTACAATTCCCTCAGCTACACAGGGTACACTTCCCTCAGTCACACAGGGTACACTTCCCTCAGTCACACAGGGTACACTTCATTCAGACACAAACGGTACACTTCCCTCAGTCACACAGGGTACAATTCCCTCAGTCACACAGGGTACACGCCCTCAGTCACACAGTGTACACTTCCCACAGTCACACAGGAGCACACTTCCCTCAGTCACACAGAAGTACACTTCCCTCAGTCACACAGAGTACACATCCCTCAGTCACACAGGGCACACTTCCCTCAGTCACACAGGGTACACTTCCCTCAGTCACACAGGGTACCCTTCCCTCAGTCACACAGTGTAAACTGCCCTCAGTCACAGTGTACACTTGCCTCAGTCACACACGTGTACACGACCCTCTTTCACACAGGGGTACAATTCCCTCAGTCACACAGGAGTACACGTCCCTCAGTCACACAGGGTACACTTCCCTCAGTCACACAGGGTACACTTCCCTCAGTCACACAGGGTAGACTTCCCTCAGTCACACAGGGTACCCTTCCCTCAGTCACACAGGGTACACTTGCCTCAGGCAAAGCGGGTTAAATTCCCTCAGTCACACAGTGTACACTTCCCTCAATCACACAGGGTACACTTGCCTCAGTCACACAGGGTACACTTTCCTCAGTCACACAGGGTACACTTCCCTCAGTCACACAGGGGTACACCTCCCTCAGTCACACAGTGTACACTTCCCTCAGTCACACAGGGTACACTTCCCTCAGTCACACAGGGTACACTTCCCTCAGTCACAGAGTGTAAACTTCCCTCAGTCACACAGGGTACACTTCCCTCAGTCGCACAGCGTACACATACCTCAGTCACACAGGAGTACACTTCCCTGAGTCACATAGTGTACACTTCTCTCAGTCACACAGGTCTACACGTCCCTCTGTCACACAGGGGTACACTTCCCTCAGTCACACAGGTGTACACGTCCCTCAGTCTCACAGGGTTACACTTCCCTCAGTCACACAGGTGTACACGTCCATCTTTCACACAGGGGTACAATTCCCTCAGTCACACAGGAGTACACGTCCCTCAGTCATACAGGGTACACTTCCCTCAGTCACACAGGGTACACTTCCCTTAGTCACACAGGGTACATTTTCCTCCGTCACACAGGGTACACTTCCCTTAGTCACACAGAGTACACTTCCCTCAGTCACACAGTGTACACTTCCCTCCGTCAGACAGGGTACACTTCCCTCAGTCACACAGGGTACACTTCCCTCAGTCACACCGGGTTACACTTCCCTCAGTCACACAGGGTACACATCCCTCTGCCAAACCGGGATACACTTCCCTCAGTCACACAGGGTACACTTCCCTCAGTCACACAGTGTACACTTCCCTCAGTCACAAAGTGTACACTTCCCTCAGACACACAGGGTACACATCCCTCAGTCACACAGGGTACACTTCCCTCAGTCACACAGGGCACACTTCTCTCACTCACACAGGGTACACTGCCCTCAGTCACACAGGGTACCCTTCCCTCAGTCACACAGGAGTACACTTCCCTCAGTCACACAGGGTATCCTTCCCTCAGTCACACAGGAGTACACTTCCCTCAATCACACAGTCACACGTCCCTCAGTCATACAGGGTACACTTCCCTCAGTCACACAGGGTACCCTTCCCTCAGTCACACAGGGTACACTTCCCTCAGTCACACAGGGTACACTTCCCTCAGTCACACAGGGTACACTTCCCTCAGTCACACAGGGGACAGTTCCCTCAGTCACACCGGAGTACACTTCCCTCAGTCACACAGTGTACAATTCCCTCAGTCACAGGGGGTACACATCCCTCACTCACACAGTGTAAACATCCCTCAGTCACACAGGGTACACTTCCCTCAGGCACAGAGGGTAGACTTCCCTCAGTCACACAGAGTGCACTTCCCTCAGTCACACAGGGTACACTTCCCTCAGACACACAGGGTACACTTCCCTCAGTCACACAAGGTACACTTCCCTCAGTCACACAGGGTACATGCCCCTCAGTCACACAGGGTACACTTCCCTCAGGCACACAGGGTAAACTTCCCTCAGTCACACAGGATACACTTCCGTCAGTCACACAGGAGTACACTTCCCTCAGTCACACAGGTACACGCCCCTCAGTCACACAGGAGTACACCTCCCTCTGTCACACAGGGTACACATCCCTCAGTGACACAGGGTACACTTTCCTCTGTCACACAGGGTACACGCCCTCAGTCACACAGTGTACACTTCCCACAGTCACACAGGAGCACACTTCCCTCAGTCACACAGAAGTACACTTCCCTCAGTCACACAGAGTACACATCCCTCAGTCACACAGGGCACACTTCCCTCAGTCACACAGGGTACACTTCCCTCAGTCACACAGGGTACACTTCCCTCAGTCACACAGTGTAAACTGCCCTCAGTCACAGTGTACACTTGCCTCAGTCACACACGTGTACACGACCCTCTTTCACACAGGGGTACAATTCCCTCAGTCACACAGGAGTACACGTCCCTCAGTCACACAGGGTACACTTCCCTCAGTCACACAGGGTACACTTCCCTCAGTCACACAGGGTAGACTTCCCTCAGTCACACAGGGTACCCTTCCCTCAGTCACACAGGGTACACTTGCCTCAGGCAAAGCGGGTTAAATTCCCTCAGTCACACAGTGTACACTTCCCTCAATCACACAGGGTACACTTGCCTCAGTCACACAGGGTACACTTTCCTCAGTCACACAGGGTACACTTCCCTCAGTCACACAGGGGTACACCTCCCTCAGTCACACAGTGTACACTTCCCTCAGTCACACAGGGTACACTTCCCTCAGTCACACAGGGTACACTTCCCTCAGTCACAGAGTGTAAACTTCCCTCAGTCACACAGGGTACACTTCCCTCAGTCGCACAGCGTACACATACCTCAGTCACACAGGAGTACACTTCCCTGAGTCACATAGTGTACACTTCTCTCAGTCACACAGGTCTACACGTCCCTCTGTCACACAGGGGTACACTTCCCTCAGTCACACAGGTGTACACGTCCCTCAGTCTCACAGGGTTACACTTCCCTCAGTCACACAGGTGTACACGTCCATCTTTCACACAGGGGTACAATTCCCTCAGTCACACAGGAGTACACGTCCCTCAGTCATACAGGGTACACTTCCCTCAGTCACACAGGGTACACTTCCCTTAGTCACACAGGGTACATTTTCCTCCGTCACACAGGGTACACTTCCCTTAGTCACACAGAGTACACTTCCCTCAGTCACACAGTGTACACTTCCCTCCGTCAGACAGGGTACACTTCCCTCAGTCACACAGGGTACACTTCCCTCAGTCACACCGGGTTACACTTCCCTCAGTCACACAGGGTACACATCCCTCTGCCAAACCGGGATACACTTCCCTCAGTCACACAGGGTACACTTCCCTCAGTCACACAGTGTACACTTCCCTCAGTCACAAAGTGTACACTTCCCTCAGACACACAGGGTACACATCCCTCAGTCACACAGGGTACACTTCCCTCAGTCACACAGGGCACACTTCTCTCACTCACACAGGGTACACTGCCCTCAGTCACACAGGGTACCCTTCCCTCAGTCACACAGGAGTACACTTCCCTCAGTCACACAGGGTATCCTTCCCTCAGTCACACAGGAGTACACTTCCCTCAATCACACAGTCACACGTCCCTCAGTCATACAGGGTACACTTCCCTCAGTCACACAGGGTACCCTTCCCTCAGTCACACAGGGTACACTTCCCTCAGTCACACAGGGTACACTTCCCTCAGTCACACAGGGTACACTTCCCTCAGTCACACAGGGGACAGTTCCCTCAGTCACACCGGAGTACACTTCCCTCAGTCACACAGTGTACAATTCCCTCAGTCACAGGGGGTACACATCCCTCACTCACACAGTGTAAACATCCCTCAGTCACACAGGGTACACTTCCCTCAGGCACAGAGGGTAGACTTCCCTCAGTCACACAGAGTGCACTTCCCTCAGTCACACAGGGTACACTTCCCTCAGACACACAGGGTACACTTCCCTCAGTCACACAAGGTACACTTCCCTCAGTCACACAGGGTACATGCCCCTCAGTCACACAGGGTACACTTCCCTCAGGCACACAGGGTAAACTTCCCTCAGTCACACAGGATACACTTCCGTCAGTCACACAGGAGTACACTTCCCTCAGTCACACAGGTACACGCCCCTCAGTCACACAGGAGTACACCTCCCTCTGTCACACAGGGTACACATCCCTCAGTGACACAGGGTACACTTTCCTCTGTCACACAGGAGTACACTTCCCTCAGTCACACAGGGTACACTTCCCTCACTCACACAGTGTACACATCCCTCACTCATACAGGGTACACTTCCCTCAGTCACACAGGTTACACTTCCCTCTGTCACACAGGGTACACTTTCCTCAGTCACACAGGGTACACTTCCCTCAGTCACACAGGAGTACACTTCCCTCAGTCACACAGGGTACACTTCCCTCAGCCACACAGTGTACACTTCCCTCAGTCACACTGGGTTACACTTCCCTCAGTCACACAGGGTACACTTCCCTCTGCCAAACCGGGATACACTTCCCTCAGTCACACAGGGTACTCTTCCCTCAGTCACACAGTGTACATTTCCCTCAGTCACACAAGGTACACTTCCCTCAGTCACACAGGGTACACGTCCCACAGTCACACAGGGTACACTTCCCTCAGTCACACAGGGTACACTTCCCTCAGTCACACAAGGCACACTTCCCTCAGTCACACAGGGTACACGTCCCACAGTCGCACAGGGTACACTTCCCTCAGTCACACAGGGTACACTTCCCTCAGTCACACAGGGTACACTTCCCTCAGTCACACAGGGTACACTTCCCTCAGTCACACAGGGTACACTTCCCTCAGTCACACAGGGTACACATCTCTCACTCACAGTGTAAACATCCCTCAGTCACACAGGAGTACACTTCCCTCAATCACACAGGCACACGTCCCTCAGTCACACAGGAGTACACTCCCCTCAGTCACACAGGGTATCCTTCCCTCAGTCACAAAGGAGTACACTTCCCTCAGTCACACAGTGTACACTTCCCTCAATCACACAGGGTACACTTGCCTCAGTCACACAGGGGACACTTTCCTCAGTCACACAGGGTACACATACCTCAGTCACACAGGAGTACACTTCCCTGAGTCACACAGGGTACACGTCCCTCAGTCTCACAGGGGTACACTTCCCTCAGTCACACAGGTGTACACGTCCCCCTTTCACACAGCGGTACAATTCCCTCAGTCACACAGGAGTACACGTCCCTCAGTCACACAGGGTACACTTCCCTCAGTCACACAGTGTACACTTCCCTCAGTCACACAGGGTACACTTCCCTTAGTCACATAGGGTACACTTCCCTCCGTCACACAGGGTACACTTCCCTTAGTCACACAGAGTACACTTCCCTCAGTCACACAGGGTACACTTCCCTCTGTCACACAGGGTATTCTTCCATCAGTCACACAGGGTACACTTCCCTCAGTCACACAGGGGTACAATTCCCTCAGTCACACAGGGGTACACTTCCCTCAGTCATGCAGGGGTCCACTTCCCTCAGACACACCGGGTACACTTCCCTCAGTCACACAAGGTACACTTCCCTCAGTCACACAGGGTACATGTCCCTCAGTCACACAGTGTACACTTCCCTCAATCACACAGGGTACACTTCCCTCAATCACACAGGGTACACTTCCCTCAGTCACACAGGGTACACTTCCCTCAGACACACAGGGTACTCTTCCCTCAGTCACACAGGGTACACTTCCCTCAGTCACACAGGAGTACACTTCCCTCAGTCACACAGGTACACGCCCCTCAGTCACACAGGAGTACACCTCCCTCTGTCACACAGGGTACACTTCCCTCAGTCACACAGGGTACACTTCCCTCAGTCACACTGGGTACACTTCCCTCAGTCACACAGGGTACACTTTCCTCAGTCACACAGGAGTACACTTCCCTCAGTCACACAGGGTACACTTCCCTCACTCACACAGTGTACACATCCCTCACTCACACAGGGTACACTTCCCTCAGTCACACAGGTTACACTTCCCTCTGTCACACAGGGTACACTTTCCTCAGTCACACAGGGTACACTTCCCTCAGTCACACAGGAGTACACTTCCCTCAGTCACACAGGGTACACTTCCCTCAGTCACACAGGGTACACATCTCTCACTCACACAGTGTAAACATGCCTCAGTCACACAGGAGTACACTTCCCTCAATCACACAGGCACACGTCCCTCAGTCACACAGGAGTACACTCCCCTCAGTCACACAGGGTATCCTTCCCTCAGTCACAAAGGAGTACACTTCCCTCAATCACACAGGCACACGTCCCTCAGTCACACAGGGTACACTTCCTTCAGTCACACAGGGGACAGTTCCCTCAGTCACACCGGAGTACACTTCCCTCAGTCACACATTGTACAATTCCCTCAGTCACACAGGGTACACTTCCCTCAGTCACACAGGGGTAAACTTCCCTCAGTCACACAGAGTACATGCTCCTCTAACACACGGCACACACTTCCCTCAGTCACACAGGGTACACCTCCCTCAGTCACACAGTGTACACTTCCCTCAATCACACAGGGTACACTTCCCTCAGTCACACAGGGTACACTTCCCTCAGACACACAGGGTACACTTCCCTCAGTCACACAAGGTACACTTCCCTCAGTCACACAGGGTACACGTCCCTCATTCACACAGGGTACACTTCCCTCAGGCACACAGGGTACACTTCCCTCAGTCACACAGGGTATACTTCCCTCAGTCACACAGGAGTACACTTCCCTCAGTCACACAGGTACACGTCCCTCAGTCACACAGGAGTACACTTCGCTCAGACACACAGTGTACACTTCCCTCAGTCACACAGGGTACCCTTCCCTCTGTCACACAGGAGTACACTTCCCTCAGTCACACAGGTACACGTCCCTCAGTCACAAAGTGTACACTTCCCTCAGTCACACAGGGTACCCTTCCCTCAGTCACACAGGGTACACTTCCCTTTGTCAGACAGGGTACACTTGCCTCTGGCAAAGCGGGTTAAAATTCCCTCAGTCACACAGGAACACTTCCCTCAGTCACACAGGAGTAAACTTCCCTCAGTCACACAGGGCACACTTCCCTCAGTCACACAGTGTACACTTCCCTCAATCACACAGGGGTACACTTCCCTCAGTCACACAGGGTACACTTGCCTCAGTCACACAGGGTACACTTCCCTCAGTCACACAGGGTACACTTCCCTCAGTCACACAGGGTACACTTGCGTCAGTCACACAGGGTACACTTCCCTCAGTCACACAATGAACACTTCCCTCAGTCACACAGGGTACACCTCCATCAGGCACACAGGGTACATTTCCCTCAGTCACACAGGTTAAACTTCCCTCAGTCACACAGTGTAAACATCCCTCAGTCACACAGGGAACACTTCCCTCAGTCACACAGGGAACACTTCCCTCAGTCACACAGGGTACACTTCCCTCAGTCACACAGGGTACACTTGCCTCAGTCACACAGGGTACACTTCCCTCAGTCACACAATGAACACTTCCCTCAGTCACACAGGGTACACCTCCATCAGGCACACAGGGTACATTTCCCTCAGTCACACAGGTTAAACTTCCCTCAGTCACACAGTGTAAACATCCCTCAGTCACACAGGAGTACACTTCCCTGAGTCACACAGGGTACACGTCCCTCAGTCTCACAGGGGTACACTTCCCTCAGTCACACAGGTGTACACGTCCCCCTTTCACACAGCGGTACAATTCCCTCAGTCACACAGGAGTACACGTCCCTCAGTCACACAGGGTACACTTCCCTCAGTCACACAGTGTACACTTCCCTCAGTCACACAGGGTACACTTCCCTTAGTCACATAGGGTACACTTCCCTCCGTCACACAGGGTACACTTCCCTTAGTCACACAGAGTACACTTCCCTCAGTCACACAGGGTACACTTCCCTCTGTCACACAGGGTATTCTTCCATCAGTCACACAGGGTACACTTCCCTCAGTCACACAGGGGTACAATTCCCTCAGTCACACAGGGGTACACTTCCCTCAGTCATGCAGGGGTCCACTTCCCTCAGACACACCGGGTACACTTCCCTCAGTCACACAAGGTACACTTCCCTCAGTCACACAGGGTACATGTCCCTCAGTCACACAGTGTACACTTCCCTCAATCACACAGGGTACACTTCCCTCAATCACACAGGGTACACTTCCCTCAGTCACACAGGGTACACTTCCCTCAGACACACAGGGTACTCTTCCCTCAGTCACACAGGGTACACTTCCCTCAGTCACACAGGAGTACACTTCCCTCAGTCACACAGGTACACGCCCCTCAGTCACACAGGAGTACACCTCCCTCTGTCACACAGGGTACACTTCCCTCAGTCACACAGGGTACACTTCCCTCAGTCACACTGGGTACACTTCCCTCAGTCACACAGGGTACACTTTCCTCAGTCACACAGGAGTACACTTCCCTCAGTCACACAGGGTACACTTCCCTCACTCACACAGTGTACACATCCCTCACTCACACAGGGTACACTTCCCTCAGTCACACAGGTTACACTTCCCTCTGTCACACAGGGTACACTTTCCTCAGTCACACAGGGTACACTTCCCTCAGTCACACAGGAGTACACTTCCCTCAGTCACACAGGGTACACTTCCCTCAGTCACACAGGGTACACATCTCTCACTCACACAGTGTAAACATGCCTCAGTCACACAGGAGTACACTTCCCTCAATCACACAGGCACACGTCCCTCAGTCACACAGGAGTACACTCCCCTCAGTCACACAGGGTATCCTTCCCTCAGTCACAAAGGAGTACACTTCCCTCAATCACACAGGCACACGTCCCTCAGTCACACAGGGTACACTTCCTTCAGTCACACAGGGGACAGTTCCCTCAGTCACACCGGAGTACACTTCCCTCAGTCACACATTGTACAATTCCCTCAGTCACACAGGGTACACTTCCCTCAGTCACACAGGGGTAAACTTCCCTCAGTCACACAGAGTACATGCTCCTCTAACACACGGCACACACTTCCCTCAGTCACACAGGGTACACCTCCCTCAGTCACACAGTGTACACTTCCCTCAATCACACAGGGTACACTTCCCTCAGTCACACAGGGTACACTTCCCTCAGACACACAGGGTACACTTCCCTCAGTCACACAAGGTACACTTCCCTCAGTCACACAGGGTACACGTCCCTCATTCACACAGGGTACACTTCCCTCAGGCACACAGGGTACACTTCCCTCAGTCACACAGGGTATACTTCCCTCAGTCACACAGGAGTACACTTCCCTCAGTCACACAGGTACACGTCCCTCAGTCACACAGGAGTACACTTCGCTCAGACACACAGTGTACACCTCCCTCAGTCACACAGGGTACCCTTCCCTCTGTCACACAGGAGTACACTTCCCTCAGTCACACAGGTACACGTCCCTCAGTCACAAAGTGTACACTTCCCTCAGTCACACAGGGTACCCTTCCCTCAGTCACACAGGGTACACTTCCCTTTGTCAGACAGGGTACACTTGCCTCTGGCAAAGCGGGTTAAAATTCCCTCAGTCACACAGGTACACTTCCCTCAGTCACACAGGAGTAAACTTCCCTCAGTCACACAGGGCACACTTCCCTCAGTCACACAGTGTACACTTCCCTCAATCACACAGGGGTACAATTCCCTCAGTCACACAGGGTACACTTGCCTCAGTCACACAGGGTACACTTCCCTCAGTCACACAGGGTACACTTCCCTCAGTCACACAGGGTACACTTGCCTCAGTCACACAGGGTACACTTCCCTCAGTCACACAATGAACACTTCCCTCAGTCACACAGGGTACACCTCCATCAGGCACACAGGGTACATTTCCCTCAGTCACACAGGTTAAACTTCCCTCAGTCACACAGTGTAAACATCCCTCAGTCACATAGGGAACACTTCCCTCAGTCACACAGGGAACACTTCCCTCAGTCACACAGGGTACACTTCCCTCAGTCACACAGGGTACACTTGCCTCAGTCACACAGGGTACACTTCCCTCAGTCACACAATGAACACTTCCCTCAGTCACACAGGGTACACCTCCATCAGGCACACAGGGTACATTTCCCTCAGTCACACAGGTTAAACTTCCCTCAGTCACACAGTGTAAACATCCCTCAGTCACACAGGGAATACTTCCCTCAGTCACACAGGGCACACTTCCCTCAGTCACACAGGGCACACTTCCCTCAGTCACACAGGGAACACTTCCCTCAGCCACACAGGGTTACACTTCCATCAGTCACACAGGGGTACACTTCCCTCGGTTACACAGGGTACACATACCTCAGTCACACAGGAGTACACTTCCCTGAGTCACACAGTGTACACTTCCCTCAGTCACACAGGTGTACACGTCCCTCTGTCACACAGGGGTACACTTCCCTCAGTCACACAGGGTACACGTCCCTCAGTCTCACAGGGGTACACTTCCCTCAGTCACACAGGTGTACACGTCCCTCTTTCAAACAGGGGTACAATTCCCTCAGTCACACAGGAGTACACGTCCCTCAGTCACACAGGGTACACTTCCCTCAGTCACACAGCAGTACACTTCCCTCAGTCACACAGTGTACACTTCCCTCAGTCACACAGAGTACACTTCCCTCAGTCAAACAGGGTACACTTCCCTTAGTCACACAGGGTACACTGCCCTCAGACACACAGGGTACACTTCCCTCAGTCACACAAGGTACACTTCCCTCAGTCACACAGGGTACATGTCCCTCAGTCACACAGGGTCACTTCCCTCAGGCACACAGGGTACACTTCCCTCAGTCACACAGGGTACACTTCCCTCAGTCACACAGGAGTACACTTCCCTCAGTCACACAGGTACACGTCCCTCAGTCACACAGGAGTACACTTCGCTCAGACACACAGTGTACACTTCCCTCAGTCACACAGGATACCCTTCCCTCAGTCACACAGGAGTACACTTCCCTCAGTCACACAGGTACACGTCCCTCAGTCACACAGTGTACACTTCCCTCAGTCACACAGGGTACCCTTCCCTCAGTCACACAGGGTACACTTCCCTTTGTCAGACAGGGTACACTTGCCTCAGGCAAAGCGGGTTAAAATTCACTCAGTCACACAGGGTGCCCTTCCCTCAGTCACACAGAGTACACTTCCCTCAGTCACACAGTGTACACTTCCCTCAATCACACAGGGTACACTTGCCTCAGTCACACAGGGGACACTTTCCTCAGTCACACAGGGTACACATACCTCAGTCACACAGGAGTACACTTCCCTGAGTCACACAGGGTACACGTCCCTCAGTCTCACAGGGGTACACTTCCCTCAGTCACACAGGTGTACACGTCCCCCTTTCACACAGCGGTACAATTCCCTCAGTCACACAGGAGTACACATCCCTCAGTCACACAGGGTACACTTCCCTCAGTCACACAGTGTACACTTCCCTCAGTCACACAGGGTACACTTCCCTTAGTCACATAGGGTACACTTCCCTCCGTCACACAGGGTACACTTCCCTTAGTCACACAGAGTACACTTCCCTCAGTCACACAGGGTACACTTCCCTCTGTCACACAGGGTATTCTTCCATCAGTCACACAGGGTACACTTCCCTCAGTCACACAGGGGTACAATTCCCTCAGTCACACAGGGGTACACTTCCCTCAGTCATACAGGGGTCCACTTCCCTCAGTCACACCGGGTACACTTCCCTCAGTCACACAAGGTACACTTCCCTCAGTCACACAGGGTACATGTCCCTCAGTCACACAGTGTACACTTCCCTCAATCACACAGGGTACACTTCCCTCAATCACACAGGGTACACTTCCCTCAGTCACACAGGGTACACTTCCCTCAGACACACAGGGTACTCTTCCCTCAGTCACACAGGGTACACTTCCCTCAGTCACACAGGAGTACACTTCCCTCAGTCACACAGGTACACGCCCCTCAGTCACACAGGAGTACACCTCCCTCTGTCACACAGGGTACACTTCCCTCAGTCACACAGGGTACACTTCCCTCAGTCACACTGGGTACACTTCCCTCAGTCACACAGGGTACACTTTCCTCAGTCACACATGAGTACACTTCCCTCAGTCACACAGGGTACACTTCCCTCACTCACACAGTGTACACATCCCTCACTCACACAGGGTACACTTCCCTCAGTCACACAGGTTACACTTCCCTCTGTCACACAGGGTACACTTTCCTCAGTCACACAGGGTACACTTCCCTCAGTCACACAGGAGTACACTTCCCTCAGTCACACAGGGTACACTTCCCTCAGTCACACAGGGTACACATCTCTCACTCACACAGTGTAAACATGCCTCAGTCACACAGGAGTACACTTCCCTCAATCACACAGGCACACGTCCCTCAGTCACACAGGAGTACACTCCCCTCAGTCACACAGGGTATCCTTCCCTCAGTCACAAAGGAGTACACTTCCCTCAATCACACAGGCACACGTCCCTCAGTCACACAGGGTACACTTCCCTCAGTCACACAGGGGACAGTTCCCTCAGTCACACAGGGGTAAACTTCCCTCAGTCACACAGAGTACATGCTCCTCTAACACACGGCACACACTTCCCTCAGTCACACAGGGTACACCTCCCTCAGTCACACAGTGTACACTTCCCTCAATCACACAGGGTACACTTCCCTCAGTCACACAGGGTACACTTCCCTCAGACACACAGGGTACACTTCCCTCAGTCACACAAGGTACACTTCCCTCAATCACACAGGGTACACGTCCCTCATTCACACAGGGTACACTTCCCTCAGGCACACAGGGTACACTTCCCTCAGTCACACAGGGTATACTTCCCTCAGTCACACAGGAGTACACTTCCCTCAGTCACACAGGTACACGTCCCTCAGTCACACAGGAGTACACTTCGCTCAGACACACAGTGTACACTTCCCTCAGTCACACAGGGTACCCTTCCCTCTGTCACACAGGAGTACACTTCCCTCAGTCACACAGGTACACGTCCCTCAGTCACAAAGTGTACACTTCCCTCAGTCACACAGGGTACCCTTCCCTCAGTCACACAGGGTACACTTCCCTTTGTCAGACAGGGTACACTTGCCTCTGGCAAAGCGGGTTAAAATTCCCTCAGTCACACAGGTACACTTCCCTCAGTCACACAGGAGTAAACTTCCCTCAGTCACACAGGGCACACTTCCCTCAGTCACACAGTGTACACTTCCCTCAATCACACAGGGGTACACTTCCCTCAGTCACACAGGGTACACTTGCCTCAGTCACACAGGGTACACTTCCCTCAGTCACACAGGGTACACTTCCCTCAGTCACACAGGGTACACTTGCCTCAGTCACACAGGGTACACTTCCCTCAGTCACACAATGAACACTTCCCTCAGTCACACAGGGTACACCTCCATCAGGCACACAGGGTACATTTCCCTCAGTCACACAGGTTAAACTTCCCTCAGTCACACAGTGTAAACATCCCTCAGTCACACAGGGAACACTTCCCTCAGTCACACAGGGAACACTTCCCTCAGTCACACAGGGTACACTTCCCTCAGTCACACAGGGTACACTTGCCTCAGTCACACAGGGTACACTTCCCTCAGTCACACAATGAACACTTCCCTCAGTCACACAGGGTACACCTCCATCAGGCACACAGGGTACATTTCCCTCAGCCACACAGGTTAAACTTCCCTCAGTCACACAGTGTAAACATCCCTCAGTCACACAGGGAACACTTCCCTCAGTCACACAGGGCACACCTCCCTCAGTCACACAGGGAACACTTCCCTCAGCCACACAGGGTTACACTTCCATCAGTCACACAGGGGTACACTTCCCTCGGTTACACAGGGTACACATACCTCAGTCACACAGGAGTACACTTCCCTGAGTCACACAGTGTACACTTCCCTCAGTCACACAGGTGTACACGTCCCTCTGTCACACAGGGGTACACTTCCCTCAGTCACACAGGGTACACGTCCCTCAGTCTCACAGGGGTACACTTCCCTCAGTCACACAGGTGTACACGTCCCTCTTTCAAACAGGGGTACAATTCCCTCAGTCACACAGGAGTACACGTCCCTCAGTCACACAGGGTACACTTCCCTCAGTCACACAGCAGTACACTTCCCTCAGTCACACAGTGTACACTTCCCTCAGTCACACAGAGTACACTTCCCTCAGTCAAACAGGGTACACTTCCCTTAGTCACACAGGGTACACTGCCCTCAGACACACAGGGTACACTTCCCTCAGTCACACAAGGTACACTTCCCTCAGTCACACAGGGTACATGTCCCTCAGTCACACAGGGTCACTTCCCTCAGGCACACAGGGTACACTTCCCTCAGTCACACAGGGTACACTTCCCTCAGTCACACAGGAGTACACTTCCCTCAGTCACACAGGTACACGTCCCTCAGTCACACAGGAGTACACTTCGCTCAGACACACAGTGTACACTTCCCTCAGTCACACAGGGTACACTTCCCTCTGTCACACAGGGTATTCTTCCATCAGTCACACAGGGTACACTTCCCTCAGTCACACAGGGGTACAATTCCCTCAGTCACACAGGGGTACACTTCCCTCAGTCATACAGGGGTCCACTTCCCTCAGTCACACCGGGTACACTTCCCTCAGTCACACAAGGTACACTTCCCTCAGTCACACAGGGTACATGTCCCTCAGTCACACAGTGTACACTTCCCTCAATCACACAGGGTACACTTCCCTCAATCACACAGGGTACACTTCCCTCAGTCACACAGGGTACACTTCCCTCAGACACACAGGGTACTCTTCCCTCAGTCACACAGGGTACACTTCCCTCAGTCACAGAGGAGTACACTTCCCTCAGTCACACAGGTACACGCCCCTCAGTCACACAGGAGTACACCTCCCTCTGTCACACAGGGTACACTTCCCTCAGTCACACAGGGTACACTTCCCTCAGTCACACTGGGTACACTTCCCTCAGTCACACAGGGTACACTTTCCTCAGTCACACATGAGTACACTTCCCTCAGTCACACAGGGTACACTTCCCTCACTCACACAGTGTACACATCCCTCACTCACACAGGGTACACTTCCCTCAGTCACACAGGTTACACTTCCCTCTGTCACACAGGGTACACTTTCCTCAGTCACACAGGGTACACTTCCCTCAGTCACACAGGAGTACACTTCCCTCAGTCACACAGGGTACACTTCCCTCAGTCACACAGGGTACACATCTCTCACTCACACAGTGTAAACATGCCTCAGTCACACAGGAGTACACTTCCCTCAATCACACAGGCACACGTCCCTCAGTCACACAGGAGTACACTCCCCTCAGTCACACAGGGTATCCTTCCCTCAGTCACAAAGGAGTACACTTCCCTCAATCACACAGGCACACGTCCCTCAGTCACACAGGGTACACTTCCCTCAGTCACACAGGGGACAGTTCCCTCAGTCACACAGGGGTAAACTTCCCTCAGTCACACAGAGTACATGCTCCTCTAACACACGGCACACACTTCCCTCAGTCACACAGGGTACACCTCCCTCAGTCACACAGTGTACACTTCCCTCAATCACACAGGGTACACTTCCCTCAGTCACACAGGGTACACTTCCCTCAGACACACAGGGTACACTTCCCTCAGTCACACAAGGTACACTTCCCTCAATCACACAGGGTACACGTCCCTCATTCACACAGGGTACACTTCCCTCAGGCACACAGGGTACACTTCCCTCAGTCACACAGGGTATACTTCCCTCAGTCACACAGGAGTACACTTCCCTCAGTCACACAGGTACACGTCCCTCAGTCACACAGGAGTACACTTCGCTCAGACACACAGTGTACACTTCCCTCAGTCACACAGGGTACCCTTCCCTCTGTCACACAGGAGTACACTTCCCTCAGTCACACAGGTACACGTCCCTCAGTCACAAAGTGTACACTTCCCTCAGTCACACAGGGTACCCTTCCCTCAGTCACACAGGGTACACTTCCCTTTGTCAGACAGGGTACACTTGCCTCTGGCAAAGCGGGTTAAAATTCCCTCAGTCACACAGGTACACTTCCCTCAGTCACACAGGAGTAAACTTCCCTCAGTCACACAGGGCACACTTCCCTCAGTCACACAGTGTACACTTCCCTCAATCACACAGGGGTACACTTCCCTCAGTCACACAGGGTACACTTGCCTCAGTCACACAGGGTACACTTCCCTCAGTCACACAGGGTACACTTCCCTCAGTCACACAGGGTACACTTGCCTCAGTCACACAGGGTACACTTCCCTCAGTCACACAATGAACACTTCCCTCAGTCACACAGGGTACACCTCCATCAGGCACACAGGGTACATTTCCCTCAGTCACACAGGTTAAACTTCCCTCAGTCACACAGTGTAAACATCCCTCAGTCACACAGGGAACACTTCCCTCAGTCACACAGGGAACACTTCCCTCAGTCACACAGGGTACACTTCCCTCAGTCACACAGGGTACACTTGCCTCAGTCACACAGGGTACACTTCCCTCAGTCACACAATGAACACTTCCCTCAGTCACACAGGGTACACCTCCATCAGGCACACAGGGTACATTTCCCTCAGCCACACAGGTTAAACTTCCCTCAGTCACACAGTGTAAACATCCCTCAGTCACACAGGGAACACTTCCCTCAGTCACACAGGGCACACCTCCCTCAGTCACACAGGGAACACTTCCCTCAGCCACACAGGGTTACACTTCCATCAGTCACACAGGGGTACACTTCCCTCGGTTACACAGGGTACACATACCTCAGTCACACAGGAGTACACTTCCCTGAGTCACACAGTGTACACTTCCCTCAGTCACACAGGTGTACACGTCCCTCTGTCACACAGGGGTACACTTCCCTCAGTCACACAGGGTACACGTCCCTCAGTCTCACAGGGGTACACTTCCCTCAGTCACACAGGTGTACACGTCCCTCTTTCAAACAGGGGTACAATTCCCTCAGTCACACAGGAGTACACGTCCCTCAGTCACACAGGGTACACTTCCCTCAGTCACACAGCAGTACACTTCCCTCAGTCACACAGTGTACACTTCCCTCAGTCACACAGAGTACACTTCCCTCAGTCAAACAGGGTACACTTCCCTTAGTCACACAGGGTACACTGCCCTCAGACACACAGGGTACACTTCCCTCAGTCACACAAGGTACACTTCCCTCAGTCACACAGGGTACATGTCCCTCAGTCACACAGGGTCACTTCCCTCAGGCACACAGGGTACACTTCCCTCAGTCACACAGGGTACACTTCCCTCAGTCACACAGGAGTACACTTCCCTCAGTCACACAGGTACACGTCCCTCAGTCACACAGGAGTACACTTCGCTCAGACACACAGTGTACACTTCCCTCAGTCACACAGGATACCCTTCCCTCAGTCACACAGGAGTACACTTCCCTCAGTCACACAGGTACACGTCCCTCAGTCACACAGTGTACACTTCCCTCAGTCACACAGGGTACCCTTCCCTCAGTCACACAGGGTACACTTCCCTTTGTCAGACAGGGTACACTTGCCTCAGGCAAAGCGGGTTAAAATTCACTCAGTCACACAGGGTGCCCTTCCCTCAGTCACACAGAGTACACTTCCCTCAATCACACAGTGTACACTTCCCTCAATCACACAGGGTACACTTGCCTCAGTCACACAGGGGACACTTTCCTCAGTCACACAGGGTACACATACCTCAGTCACACAGGAGTACACTTCCCTGAGTCACACAGGGTACACGTCCCTCAGTCTCACAGGGGTGCACTTCCCTCAGTCACACAGGTGTACACGTCCCCCTTTCACACAGCGGTACAATTCCCTCAGTCACACAGGAGTACACATCCCTCAGTCACACAGGGTACACTTCCCTTAGTCACACAGAGTACACTTCCCTCAGTCACACAGGGTACACTTCCCTTAGTCACACAGAGTACACTTCCCTCAGTCACACAGGGTATTCTTCCCTTAGTCACACAGAGTACACTTCCCTCAGTCACACAGGGTATTCTTCCATCAGTCACACAGGGTACACTTCCCTCAGTCACACAGGGGTACAATTCCCTCAGTCACACAGGGGTACACTTCCCTCAGTCATACAGGGGTCCACTTCCCTCAGACACACCGGGTACACTTCCCTCAGTCACACAAGGTACACTTCCCTCAGTCACACAGGGTACATGTCCCTCAGTCACACAGTGTACACTTCCCTCAATCACACAGGGTACACTTCCCTCAATCACACAGGGTACACTTCCCTCAGTCACACAGGGTACACTTCCCTCAGACACACAGGGTACTCTTCCCTCAGTCACACAGGGTACACTTCCCTCAGTCACACAGGAGTACACTTCCCTCAGTCACACAGGTACACGCCCCTCAGTCACACAGGAGTACACCTCCCTCTGTCACACAGGGTACACTTCCCTCAGTCACACAGGGTACACTTCCCTCAGTCACACTGGGTACACTTCCCTCAGTCACACAGGGTACACTTTCCTCAGTCACACAGGAGTACACTTCCCTCAGTCACACAGGGTACACTTCCCTCACTCACGCAGTGTACACATCCCTCACTCACACAGGGTACACTTCCCTCAGTCACACAGGTTACACTTCCCTCTGTCACACAGGGTACACTTTCCTCAGTCACACAGGGTACACTTCCCTCAGTCACACAGGAGTACACTTCCCTCAGTCACACAGGGTACACTTCCCTCAGCCACACAGGGTACACTTCCCTCAGTCACACCGGGTCACACTTCCCTCAGTCACACAGGGTACACTTCCCTCTGCCAAACCGGGATACACTTCCCTCAGTCACACAGGGTACACTTCCCTCAGTCACACAGTGTACACTTCCCTCAGTCACACAAGGTACACTTCCCTCAGTCACACAGGGTAGACTTCCCTCAGTCACACAGGGTACACTTCCCTCAGTCACACAGGGTACACTTCCCTCAGTCACACAGGGTACACTTCCCTCAGTCACACAGGGTACACTTCCCTCAGTCACACAAGGTACACTTCCCTCAGCCACACAGGGTACACTTCCCTCAGTCACACCGGGTCACACTTCCCTCAGTCACACAGGGTACACTTCCCTCTGCCAAACCGGGATACACTTCCCTCAGTCACACAGGGTACACGTCCCACTGTCACACAGGGTACACTTCCCTCAGTCACACAGGGTACACTTCCCTCAGTCACACAAGGTACACTTCCCTCAGTCACACAGGGTACACGTCCCACAGTCGCACAGGGTACACTTCCCTCAGTCACACAGGGTAGACTTCCCTCAGTCACACAGGGTACACTTCCCTCAGTCACACAGGGTACACTTCCCTCAGTCACACAGGGTACACTTCCCTCAGTCACACAGGGTACACATCTCTCACTCACACAGTTTAAACATCCCTCAGTCACACAGGAGTACACTTCCCTCAATCACACAGGCACACGTCCCTCAGTCACACAGGAGTACACTTCCCTCAGTCACACAGGATATCCTTCCCTCAGTCACAAAGGAGTACACTTCCCTCAATCACACAGGCACACGTCCCTCAGTCACACAGTGTGCACTTCCCTCAGTCACACAGGGGACAGTTCCCTCAGTCACACAAGGTACACTTCCCTCAGTCACACAGTGTACACGTCCCTCATTCACACAGGCTACACTTCCCTCAGGCACACAGGGTACACTTCCCTCAGTCACACTGAGTACACTTCCCTCAGTCACACAGGAGTACACTTCCCTCAGTCACACAGTTACACGTCCCTCAGTCACACAGGAGTACACTTCGCCCAGACACACAGTGTACACTTCCCTCAGTCACACAGGGTACCCTTCCCTCAGTCACACAGGAGTACACTTCCCTCAGTCACACAGGTACACGTCCCTCAGTCACACAGGGTACCCTTCCCTCAGTCACACAGGGTACACTTCCCTCAGTCACACAGGAGTAAACTTCCCTCAGTCACACAGGGCACACTTCCCTCAGTCACACAGTGTACACTTCCCTCAATCACACAGGGGTACACTTCCCTCAGTCACACAGGGTACATTTCCCTCAGTCACACAGGGTACACTTCCCTCAGTCACACAGGGTTACACTTCCCTCAGTCACACAGGGTTACACTTCCATCAGTCACACAGGGGGACACTTCCCTCTGTCACACAGGGGTACACTTCCCTCAGTCACACAGGGTACACGTCCCTCAGTCTCACAGGGGTACACTTCCCTCAGTCACACAGGTGTACACGTCCCTCTTTCAAACAGGGGTACAAGTCCCTCAGTCACACAGGAGTACACGTCCCTCAGTCACACAGGGTACACTTCCCTCAGTCACACAGCTGTACACTTCCCTCAGTCACACAGTGATACGCTTATCAATTACTTCATAAAAGGTGATGAGTCGAAGAAGAGATGATGAGTCGAAAGAAGAGATGAATAAGGCTTTTATTAGCTAAGAAGAGACCATGCTTCTTCGTGAGTGACTGAACAAGTCTGAACGAAACCCACACAGTGGTGGGTGGAGTCAGCTGAGGCATGCCTCCATACACAGCGCCACCCAGAGGTGGCAATATACAATACAGTGGTTTACCACATTCACCCCTTGTTTAATGTGAAGTCCGGCGGGGTGAAGGGTACTACAAGTTAAGTCTATCAGGAGGCCTTGTCTGACGTCCTGATCGTCGTGGTGGCGGCGGTGGTGTTACAGCATCCGACGTCGGGTCTGGTGTCTGGGCGGTTGGCGAAGATTCCTGGGGCTTTGGCATGCCGTCTGCAAGGGTTGGGTTGGGAGGGGTGGTGGGGGATAACAGTGGTAAGGGGGATAACGGTGGTAAGGGGGATAACGGTGGTAATTCAGGGGTACCCGAGGGTGCGAGATCTCGTATGGAGACCGTGTCCTCCCGCCCGTCTGGGTATGTCACCCAGGCATACTGGGGGTTGGCGTGTAGGAGGTGCACCTGCTCGACCAGGGGGTCCGTTTTATGCGTCCTCACGTGCCTCCGCAGTAGGACGGGCCCAGGAGAAGTCAACCATGCCGGTAGCGAGGTTCCCGATGTAGACTTCCGGGGGAAAACGAACATTTTCTCATGAGGGGTCGCATTAGTGGCAGTACAAAGCAGTGACCGAATGGAGTGGAGCGCTGCAGGGAGGACCTCCTGCCAGCGGGAGGTCGGAAGGCCCTTAGATTTTAGTGCTAAGAGGACTGCCTTCCAAACCGTCGCGTTCTCCCTTTCCACCTGGCCGTTCCCCCGGGGGTTGTAACTGGTGGTCCTGCTCGTGGCGATACCTCTTGTTAGCAGGTACTGCCGAAGTTCGTCGCTCATGAACGATGAGCCCCTGTCGCTATGTATATAGCTGGGGAACCCGAACAGAGCGAAGATGTCATTCAGACACTTGATGACCGTGGTACTGGTCATGTCTGGGCAAGGGATGGCAAAGGGGAAACGGGAGTACTCATCAACTATGTTGAGGAAGTACACATTGCGGTCAGCGGAGGGGAGGGGCCCTTTAAAATCGACGCTCAGGCGTTCGAAGGGGCGGGTGGCCTTGATCAGGCTTGCTCTGTCCGGCCTATAGAAGTGCGGTTTGCACTCGGCGCAGATTTGGCAGCTCTTGGTCATGGTCCTGACCTCCTCGATGGAGTAGGGCAGGTTACGGGATTTGATAAAATGGAAAAACCTGGTGACCCCCGGGTGGCAGAGGTCATTGTGGAGGGACTGCAGCCTATCACTCTGCGCGTTGGCGCATGTACCACGTGATAGGGCATCTGGGGGCTCATTGAGTTTCCCTGGCCGATACAAGATATCATAATTGTAGGTGGAGAGTTCGATTCTCCACCTCAAGATCTTGTCGTTCTTGATTTTACCCCTCTGCTTATTATTAAACATAAAAGCTACTGAACGCTGGTCAGTGAGCAGGGTAAATCGTTTCCCGGCCAGGTAATGCCTCCAGTGACGCACCGCTTCTACAATAGCCTGGGCCTCCTTTTCGACGGAGGAGTGTCTCGTCTCGGGGCCCTGGAGGGTCCTTGAGAAAAAGGCCACGGGTCTGCCCGCCTGGTTAAGGGTCGCGGCTAGGGCGAAGTCGGAGGCATCGCTCTCCACTTGGAAGGGGATGGACTCATCCACCGCGTGCATTGCGGCCTTCGCGATATCGTTCTTGATAAGAGTGAAGGCTGCACACGCCTCTGGTGTCAGGGGGAAGGAGGTGGCTTTGATGAGGGGCCTGGCTTTGTCTGCATAGAGGGGCACCCACTGGGCGTAGTAGGAGAAAAACCCCAGGCATCTCTTCAGTGCTTTTTGGCAGTGGGGAAGGGGTAGCTCCATTAGGGGGCGCATTCTGTCGGGGTCGGGCCCGATGACTCCGTTCTCCACCACGCAGCCGAGGATGGCCAGGCGCTTGGTGTGAAACATACATTTTTCCTTATTGTACGTTAGGTTCAGCCGTTGGGCCGTACGGAGGAAATTTGCTAGATTAACGTTGTGGTCCTGCTGGTCGTGGCCGCAGATGGTGACGTTATCCAAATAGGGGAAGGTTGCCCGCAGCACGTTCTGGTCAACCATTCGGTCCATCTCCCTTTGGAAGACCGAAACCCCGTTGGTGACGCCGAAGGGGACCCTAAGGAAGTGGTAGAGGCGGCCGTTTGCCTCGAAGGCAGTATACTGGCGGTCCTCATGGCGGATGGGCAGCTGGTGGTACGCTGACTTAAGGTCGATGGTGGAGAATACTTTGTATTGCGCAATCTGATTGACCATATCAGATATGCGAGGGAGGGGGTACGCGTCCAGCTGGGTGTACCGGTTTATGGTTTGGCTGTAGTCGATTACCATGCGGCGTTTTGCAGTGGTTTTAACGACTACAACCTGGGCTCGCCAGGGGCTAGTGCTACCTTCGATAATGCCCTCCTTCAAGAGCCGCTCCACCTCAGAGCTGATAAAAGCTCTGTCCCCGGCACTGTACCGCCTGCTTTTGGTAGCGATGGGTTTACAGTCGCGGGTGAGGTTAGCGAACAGGGGAGGGGGGGGGACTTTTAATGTGGAAAGGCTGCAGGTGGTTTGCAGCGGGCGATTTAAAAGTTGTTGGTTGCAGACTGTGAGTGGGGGGAGGGGTCCACCGTATGCTCGTGTGACACTCTTAAGGTGGCACTGAAAATCCAACCCTAGCAGGACGGCAGCGCAAAGACGGGGCAGGACTAGCAGTTTAAATTTTTTATATTCAGTGCCCCCTACTGACAGGGTCACCACACAGTAGCCGCTGATGTCCATTGACTGGGACTTGGACGCCATAGAAATGCGATGGTGCATTGGCAGAATCGTGAGGGAGTGGCTACGTACCGTGTCGGGGTGGACGAAACTCTCTGTGCTCCCGCTGTCGATCAGGCAACTGGTGGCGCGGCCGTTTACCGCGATATCCATCATGGAGCTGGATAGATGGTGAGGGAGGGCTTGATCCAGCGTCACGGAGGCCAGTATGTGGCTTAGTGAGTCACTATAGTCATCCGCCGAGACGGTGGTCGGTTCCGGTGACGAAATGCCGGTTGAGTGCGTTGGATACGATGGCGGCGGATGCCATGCGGCTGGGGGTACACAAAATGGCGGATAAGATGGCTGCTCCCACGGCCCGCACGCTGCGCTGCTGGCTGGCTTCCCCTTGCAGGCGTTAGCGTAATGGCCTTTCTTCCCGCAGCCCGAGCAGGTAGCTGTCTTAGCTGGGCAGTGCGCTCTGGGATGTTTTAACTGGCCACAGAAATAGCATTTTTGGGCCTGGTTACTGGGCATCGAAGCAGTTCTTACCGGAGGCTGCTGTCTCGGTTGGGTCGCTGCAGCGGTTGGTGCCGGGGGCGGCGGTCCCGTGTCCCACGGTTTCGATTGCCATGTCTCGGCGCCGTTACGGGGGTATGCCTCGAGGTTTCGGTGGGCCTCCTCTAACGAGAGCGCAAGGGCAATGGCCGTCTTCAGGTCGGGTTCCTTGCTTTCTAGCAGTCTCTGCCGGGTGTGGTCTGACTGGAGGCCCCTGACGAAGGCATCACAGGCGAGTCCCTGCGCGTGCTCCACAGCCGTTACCGCTTTACAATCGCAGTCTCTGCAGAGTGCCAGTAGCGCCCGTGCAAATGCCCCTACCGATTCTCCCGGTTGCTGCCTGCGGGATCCCAAGAGGTGTCGGGCGTAAATTGTGTTCACTGGGCGCGTATATTGCCCTTTTAGTAGCTCGAGAGCCGCCACGTACGTATTAGAGTCCCGGATTAGCATATATACTTGATGGCTCACCTGGGCGGTCAAAATTTTCAGTTTGTGATCCTCCTCTGTAACCTGTGAGATTGCGAGGAAGGATTCAAAGCAGCTCAGCCAGTGTTCAAACTTGGCTGATGCACCCACATCTTGAGGGTCGAGGTCCAGGCGTGGTGGTCTGAGGGCTCTCAGCAATGTCTGCTGTATCCGTTGCTGTTGTTGCTCCTCAGGTGTCGCCATTTAACTTTTAGCTAATAAAATTGATACGCTTATCAATTACTTCATAAAAGGTGATGAGTCGAAGAAGAGATGATGAGTCGAAAGAAGAGATGAATAAGGCTTTTATTAGCTAAGAAGAGACCATGCTTCTTCGTGAGTGACTGAACAAGTCTGAACGAAACCCACACAGTGGTGGGTGGAGTCAGCTGAGGCATGCCTCCATACACAGCGCCACCCAGAGGTGGCAATATACAATACAGTGGTTTACCACACACAGTGTACACTTCCCTCAGTCACACAGGGTACACTTCCCTCAGTCAAACAGGGTACACTTCCCTTAGTCACACAGGGTACACTGCCCTCAGTCACACAGGGTACACTTCCCTTAGTCACACAGAGTACACTTCCCTCAGTCACACAGGGTACACTACCCTCTGTCACACAGGGGTCCACTTCCCTCAGTCACACAGGGTATTCTTCCCTCAGTCACACACGGTACACTTCCCTCAGTCACACAGGGGTACAATTCCCTCAGTCACACAGGGGTACACTTCCCTCAGTCACACAGGGGTCCACTTCCCTCAGTCACACAGGGTACACGTCCCTCAGTCTCACAGGGGTACACTTCCCTCAGGCATACAGGGTACACGTCCCTCAGTCACACAGGGTGCCCTTCCCTCAGTCACACAGGGTACACATCCCTCAGTCACACAGGTGTAAATTTCCCTCAGTCAGACAGGGTACACTTCCCTCAGTCACACAGGGTACACTTCCCTGAGTCACACAGTGTACACTTCCCTCAGTCACACAGGTGTACACGTCCCTCTGTCACACAGGGGTACACTTCCCTCAGTCACACAGGGTACACGACCCTCAGTCTCACAAAGGTACACTTCCCTCAGTCAAACAGGTGTACACGTCCCTCTTTCAAACAGGGGTACAATTCCCTCAGTCACACAGGATTACACGTCCCTCAGTCACACAGGGTACACTTCCCTCAGTCACACAGCAGTACACTTCCCTCAGTCACACAGTGTACACTTCCCTCAGTCACACAGGGTACACTTCCCTCAGTCGTACAGGGTACACTTCCCTTAGTCACACAGGGTACACTTCCCTCAGTCACACAGGGTACACTTCCCTTAGTCACACAGAGTACACTTCCCTCAGTCACACAGGGTACACTTCCCTCTGTCACACAGAGTACACTTCCCTCAGTCTCACAGGCGTCCACTTCCCTCAGTCAAACAGGGTATTCTTCCCTCAGTCACACAGGGTACACTTCCCTCAGTCACACAGGGGTACACTTCCCTCAGTCACTCAGGGTTCCACTTCCCTCAGTCACACAGGGTACACGTCCCTCAGTCTCACAGGGGTACACTTCCCTCAGGCACCCAGGGTACACGTCCCTCAGTCACACAGGGTGCCCTTCCCTCAGTCACACAGGGGACACTTCCCTCAGTCACACAGGGTACAATTCCCTCAGTCACACAGGTTACACGCCCTCAGTCACACAGGGTACACTTCCCACAGTCACACAGGAGTACACTTCCCTCAGTCACACAGGGTACACTTCCCTCAGTCACACAGGGTACACTTCCCTCTGTCACACAGTGTAAACTGCCCTCAGTCACAGTGTACACTTGCCTCAGTCACACAGGAGTACACGTCCCTCTTTCACACAGAGGTACAGTTCCCTCAGTCACACAGGAGTACACGTCCCTCAGTCACACAGGGTACACTTCCCTCAGTCACACAGGGTACACATCCCTCAGTCACACAGGAGTAAATTTCCCTCAGTCACACAGGGTACTCTTCCCTCAGTCACACAGGGTACACTTCATTCAGACACACACGGTACACTTCCCTCAGTCACACAGGGTACACTTCCCTCAGTCACACAGGGTACACGCCCTAAGTCACAAAGGGTACACTTCCCACAGTCACACAGGAGTACACTTCCCTCAGTCACACAGGTGCACTTCCCTAAGTCACACAGGGTAAACTTCCCTTCGTCACACAGGGTACACTTCCCTCAGTCACACAGGGTACACTTCCCTCTGTCACACAGAGTACACTTCCCTCAGTCACACAGGGTACACTTCCCTCAGTCACACAGGGTACACTTCCCTCAGTCACACAGGGTAAACTTCCCTTAGTCACACAGGGTACACTTCCCTCAGTCACACAGTGTACACTTCCCTCTGTCACACAGAGTACACTTCCCTCAGTCTCACAGGGGTCCACTTCACTCAGCCACACAGGGCATTCTTCCCTCAGTCACACAGGGTACACTTCCCTCAGTCATACAGGGGTACAATTCCCTCAGTCACACAGGGGTACACTTCCCTCAGTCACACATGGGTCCACTTCCCTCAGTCCCACAGGGTACACAGCCCTCAGTCTCACAGGGGTACACTTCCGTCAGTCACACAGGGTACACTTCCCTCAGTGACACAGTTACACGTCCCTCAGTCACACAGGAGTACACTTCCCTCAGTCACACAGGGTACACTTCCCTCAGTCACACAGTTACACATCCCTCAGTCACACAGGAGTACACTTCCCTCAGTCACACAGGGTACACGTCCCTCAGTCACACAGGGTGCCCGTCCCTCAGTCACACAGGGTACACATCCCTCAGTCACACAGGATACTCTTCCCTCATTCTCATAGGGTACACTTCCCTCAGTCACACAGGTACACGTCCCTCAGTCACTCAGGAATACACTTCCCTCAGTCACACAGGGTACACTTCGCTCAGACACACAGGGTACACATCCCTCATTCACACAGGAGAACACTTTCCTCAGTCACTCAGGAGTATATCTCCCTCAGTCACACAGGGTACACTTCCCTCAGTCACACAGGGTACACTTCCCTCAGTCACACAGGGTACACATCCCTCAGTCACACAGGAGTACACTTCCCTCAGTCACACAGGGTACACATCCCTCAGTCACACAGGAGTACACATCCCTCAGTCACACAGGGTACACTTCCCTCAGTCACACAGGGTACACATCCCTCAGTCACACAGGAGTAAACGTCCCTCAGTCACACAGGAGTACACTTCCCTCAGTCACACAGGGTACACATCGCTCAGACACACAGGGTACACGTCCCTCAGTCACTCAGGGTGCCCTTCCCTCAGTCACACAGGGTACACTTCCCTCAGTCACACAGGTTACACTTCCCTCAGTCACACAGAGTACCCGTCCCTCAGTCTCATAGGGCTACACTTCCCTCAGTCACACAGCTGTACACGTCCCTCTGTCTCACAGGGGTACACTTCCCTCAGTCACAAAGGAGTACACGTCCCTCAGTCACACAGGGTACACTTCCCTCAGTCACACAGGAGTACACATCCCTCAGTCACACAGGGTACACTTCCCTCAGTCACACAGGGTACACATCCCTCAGTCACACAGGAGTAAACGTCCCTCAGTCACACAGGAGTACACTTCCCTCAGTCACACAGGGTACACATCGCTCAGACACACAGGGTACACGTCCCTCAGTCACACAGGGTGCCCTTCCCTCAGTCACACAGGGTACACTTCCCTCAGTCACACAGGTTACACTTCCCTCAGTCACACAGAGTACCCGTCCCTCAGTCTCATAGGGCTACACTTCCCTCAGTCACACAGGTGTACACGTCCCTCTGTCTCACAGGGGTACACTTCCCTCAGTCACAAAGGAGTACACGTCCCTCAGTCACACAGAGTACACTTCCCTCAGTCACACAGGGATACTCTTCCCTCAGTCACAGAGGGTATTCTTCCCTCAGTCACACAGGGTACACTTCCCTCAGACACACAGGATTACACTGCCCTCAGTTGTGGTGTATGTAACCTGTTCCACCTTAAGAGAACTTAAGCCTGTTCCACCTTAAGAGATGTACTACTTTCTCTGGCTGCTGTATACGTAATACCGGTGGTGACCACCGGTATATAAGTACTGTGTAGTGATATTGTGTTTAATATAGTCCTGACCTCCAACTGGTAAAGACCTGTTGAACTTTATTCTGTAGTCTGTGTCAGTAATTAATCTTAATACAACTGGAACACACAGACTTAACAGTGGCGACGAGTCCGATTCTCACCCTGCGGCAGTTTATATCCACGGCGGCTTCGTCCACAGAACCGGCGTCGAAGAGAGGCATCCACCCTCATCACCCTGCTGGAAGACACGTCGCGCGGCAGGCATCGAGAACCCGGAGTGCAGAAGACATCCTGAACTCGAAGCCTCCATCAGCGGCAGTCAGCTATCTTCTTTCTACCTCGGTGGTGGGTAAGCCGGTCAGCGACGCGAGCAGAAAGTCGGCCGTGTTGGCTGTACAGACGGGGGGGAGGAAGACGGAGGAATAAGGGCGGTGAGATCGATCGCGACCGGAGATAAGGGCCGGGCCGCATTCGGGCCGAAAGGCGCAGCGCGGGGACATCGATCGCGGCTGGTGATAAGGGCCGGGCCGCTTTCGGGCCAAAAAGGCGCAGCGTCTGGGGCGACTGAAGGCGCGAGAGCCGCGGTGAAGGCGAACGCAGCCGGTGCTAATAACCGGGCTGCAAGAAGGGCTGCGAGGCGCAACATCGGGGAAGCGCGAATGCCCGAGGGAGCCGCGGTGAAGCGGAGACAGCGTCGGGGGAGTTACTAACCGCTGGGAAAGGGGAGCAGCAGCGGCACGCCAAGCGCCATTGCAGCCAGTGGGTGAAGACCGCCAAGCGCGGGAAAACCGCCATTTTGTAGGCGGAGGACGAAGACAAGAGCGGGAAGCCGCCATCTTGGGATAAAATTAATTGCAACGATTCCTAAACGTGGGAACATTGATACCTTTGATGGCGACATCGAAGATTGGGCCATGTATGTAGAACGCATACAAAATTATTGTAAAGCAAATAAAATCCCAGATGCAGAGAAAGCACTAACGTTATTGAACTTAATGGGTGCGAAGACATACGGGCAATTGAAACACCTTTTATCACCAGATGAACCGGTGGATAAGACGTTCGAGGAGATTGTTACTATCCTGAAAAATCATCTAAACCCCACACCGCTGATGCTAGCGGGACGATTTAAATTTTACAGCAGAAGGCAGCTGAAGGATGAAAGCAATGCTGAATATTTAATGGAATTGCATAAGCTAGCAAAGGACTGTCAGTTTGGAACGGGACTAACAGATGCGCTAAGAGACAAATTTGTGCGTGGATTATTAAAAGAAGATACACAAAAGCGACTGCTCGAGGAGAATGAGCTGACGCTTGAGAAAGCGGTCACTATGGCAGCAGCACACGAAGCCGCAGCGAGAGGCATGGCAGTAATGCAGCTATGGTCACCGGAACACAGTACAAATAAATTGGGTTTGAGTACTGTAAAATGTTATCGTTGTGGAAAGACAGCACACGATCAGAACCAGTGTTGGTTTAAAAACCAAGAATGCAGAACGTGTGGCAGGCTTGGCCACATAGCTAAAGTATGCCGGTCAGGAAAGAAGACCAGCAACAAAAAGCCACCGCAAGGAAAATACATAAAGGTGCACAAGGTGACAAAGACCAGTTCGAACGAACAGAAGTCAGATTCAGACGTTAGCAGTAATGAACAGGGTAGCTTAAGAGTACACAATGTTGGTAAGGATGCAGATCTCCAGACAATTTGGGTCACTCTTCAGATAGCAGGAGTCCAAGTAAAGATGGAATTGGACACTGGATCGGCATTGACGGTCATGAATAAGAAAGATTACAAAAGGTTATTCCAACATATTCCCCTACGGGATACGGAGATTATATTGAAAACATACACGGGGCAAAGAGTGTACCCCATCGGAAAGATAGAGGTAAAAGTGGTCCACAAGGGCGAAGAAAGCCAAGTAATGGACTTATATGTGCTACCTGAAGGAGGTCCACCACTACTGGGATGGGAGTGGATTAGGAAAATGAATATGGACTGGCACTCCTTAAAAGCACTAACGGTAGATTCCGGGGAAATAGATGTCAAACCTAAACGATTGTCCAAAATATTGGATGATGCTAAAGAGGTGTTCCAGCAAGGACTGGGAACACTGAAAGGAATTACGGCAAACATCAAGATTGATGAACATGCACAACCAAAATTTTTCAAAGCCAGACCAGTACCCTATGCAATATGACCTACTGTAGAAGCGGAACTGGAAGCGCTAGAACGTTCAGGTGTACTGTCTAAGGTAGATTGGAGTGAGAGGGCTATGCCCATTGTTCCCGTTATGAAACGTCCTTCGAGCAACAAGCCAGGAGAACCAGGGAAGGTTCGCATCTGTGGAGATTTCAAGATCACCGTTAATCCGGTGCTTCACACGGTGCAGTATCTGCTTCCGCGGATTGAGGATATTTTTGCTTCGTTGTCTGGCGGGAAACACTTCACCAAGATAGACCTGGCGCAGGCATACTTGCAGATGGAGGTTGATGAAGAGTCACGCCAGTACCTCACGATCAACACGCATAGAGGTTTGTACCGGTATAATAGGCTGGTTTTTGGAGTGGCATCGGCTCCGGCAATTTGGCAGAGGGCCATGGAGCAGGTATTACAGGGAATTCCAGGCACACAATGTTACCTGGATGATATTCTGATTACAGGTGATAGTGATGAAGAACACCTCGCAAACTTGGAACTGGTGCTCAACAGATTGAAAGAGTATGGACTTAGAGTTAATCGGCAGAAATGTGAGTTCTTTCAGAAGCGGATCTCGTACTGTGGTCATGTCATTGACCGGGAGGGGCTTCATAAGTCTCCTGACAAGATAGAGGCAGTTGTAAAGGCTCCCGCTCCGGATAATGTCTCTCAGTTGCGGTCGTTTCTGGGATTGATTAACTATTACCATAAGTTTCTACCGAATCTATCCATGGTACTGCACCCGCTGAACGCTCTTTTACAGAATGGGGTACCATGGGAATGGAGCGAAAACTGTAAGAAGGCATTTCGCAAAAGCAAAGAATTGATCACCTCAGAGGAAGTGTTGGCTCACTTCAACCCGACACTGCCTATTCGGTTGGCTTGTGATGCTTCTCCATATGGTATTGGGGCAGTACTCTCACACAAGTTGCCAAATGGCACGGAAAGGCCAGTCGCGTTTGCATCCAGATCATTGACCTCCGCTGAGCGCAACTATGCACAGATCGATAGGGAGGCTCTCAGCCTTGTATGGGGAGTGAAGAAGTTTAATCATTACCTGCAGGGCCAAAAATTCACACTTCTGACAGACCATCAGCCGTTGGTATCCATTTTTAACCCTAAGAAGGGTGTTTCAGTGATGACAGCACAGCGACTCCAGAGATGGTCCCTTTTCCTAGGGGCACATCAATATCAAATAGAATTCAAAGGTACAAAGCAGCATGGCAATGCTGATGGGCTGTCGCGCCTGCCACTACCTGAAGCAGAAGAGACGACGAAAGTTGACCCTGTTGAGTTATTTCATTCGACCATCATCGAGTGTTTACCAGTCACCAATGCAAGTGTGATCAAAATAATAACTTCCGGGAAGTTATGTCATCACTTCCTGTGAACTGTGAACTATGAACTGTGAACTATGAACTGTGTACATACCTCACTTCCGGTCATATGTCACTTCCTGTTGGACTGGTATAAATACTGGTCTGTTCAGTATTGTAAGAGGCTTCTACCAGAGGCACGGTAAAGACCTCTCTTGTATATAGTGTGTTTATAAGTTACTTAAAGCTTACTTTAAAGTTACTTGATGGTAAGTCTCCTTTTTCTTACATCAATTTAAGTAACTTAGTATTTACACTGACAAATACTAGGCCTTCAGACAAACTCGGAAGTTAAGGATCCAGGGAACCATCCATCATGGAGAAAATCCTTAGACCTATTCGTCTGGACTTGGACCCGAATACACCAGCAGCTGGCAGGGTATGGAAGCATTGGTATCGTACTTTTGAGAATTTTCTGGATGAATGTAAAGCGGATGCTCCTGCTAAATTGAAGATACTTGTCAATTATGTGACCCCAAAAGTGTTCGAATATGTTGATGAATGGGATAATTACGAAGAGGTGATTCGGGCACTTAAGAAACTGTATGCGAAGACCCCAAATGAGGTCTATGCTAGACATCTACTGGCCACAGCCCGACAAGGGCCAGGGGAATCAATTGACGAATTCCTGCAAGAACTTCGCAGGCTCAGCGTAGATTGTAACTTTCAGGCAGCCTCAGCTGAGCTGTACCGCCAAGAAATGATTCGTGATGCTTTCATCTGCGGGATTGCCTCTCCATTTATACGCCAGCGTCTACTAGAAAGTAAAACACTTGAGCTACAAAAAGCTTTTGACCTAGCTTGTTCACTGGATTTGGCAAAGAGAAATGCAGACCTCTATCAGCTGCCCAGATCTCGATCTGCTGCTGTAGCTGCAACCAGACAATTCAAGCGGTCTCAGGTGAACCCTATCATGGGGGAATATAATTCTGATAATTCTGATGAAGAAGAGGAGGACGACCCCACTTTAGCAGCCTCTTGGCAATCTAGGAAGGAATGCTTCTTTTGTGGAGATGCTTTTCACCCTAGGAAAACCTGCCCTGCTCGCAATGCAATCTGCAGTTATTGCGGGAAAAAAGGACACTTTGCTAAAGTTTGCCTATCAAGGGCCTCTACGAGGGCCAATCCAGCTAAGGCCTACCGAACTGCCCCAATTAGGGCCTATCAAGATGCTCCAGCTAGGACCTATCAAGCTTCCTCTCGAGCTCTCTCCCGAAGAAGCACACCGAGAGTTTTAGCCACTCTCTGTGCAACGACACCAATTACAGCTGCTTGCCCACAGAACCTGTCTCATGCAGCCACAAAAATTTCAATTAAAGGGCATACCTTAGATGCCTTAATTGACTCAGGAAGTACTGATAGTTTCATTAAGGAACAGATTGTTGCGAAATTGAAACTACATGTCTTCCCATCGGACCAGGCAATTGCGATGGCCCAGTCATCACTTAATACCAGAATCTCCGGCTTTTGTGTTGTTGATATGACACTTCATGGTCGTATGTATCCCTCCACCCGACTTTCGGTGCTCAAGGACTTATGTAGTGATCTCCTCTTAGGGCTGGACTTCCAAAAACAGCATAAGAAACTCACCATTGAGTTTGGTGGATCCAAACCCGGACTTACTATTTCTAATATACCGTCTAAATTACCATTTTGTGCATTATCAGCAGCGTCACTTGATGAACCCTCATTATTTGCCAGTATTCCGCCTCAATGCAAACCGATAATAACGAAATCGCGGCGCTTTAATCAGGAAGACCAATCTTTTATTGCGGCTGAAATCTCTCGACTTCTAGCAGAGGATATCATTGAACCATGTTCGTCGCCCTGGCGGGCTCAAGTCGTCATTGTCAAGAACCCTCTAAAACCTCACAAACAGCGACTATGCATCGATTATTCGCAAACCATCAATCAATATACCGACTTGGACGCCTACCCATTGCCACGCATTGATGATATGGTTAATAAACTGGCCGAATACAAAGTGTTCTCAACTTACGATTTAAAAAGTGCCTATCATCAGTTACCCTTGAAGGTCTCAGATAAGCAGTACACAGCCTTTGAGGCTAATGGACGGCTGTACCAATTTCGTCACCTCCCATTCGGGGTTACTAATGGAGTGGCTGTCTTTCAACGGGCAATGGATGGCCTGGTTAAGCAGGAAAACCTAAGGGACACTTTTCCCTATCTTGATAACATTACCATTGCAGGTCACGATCAACAGGAACACGACTCCAACCTCCAAAAATTTCGGGATGCCCTCCATCGCCGTAATTTGACCCTGAATGAATCCAAATCTGTTGAGTCGCAACCGACCATCAACATCCTTGGCTACTGCGTAGGCAATGGTATCATTAAGCCAGACCCAGAAAGACTTCGCCCGCTCCAAGAGCTCCCGTCACCTAAGAATCTGGCTTCTTTACGTCGGGCTCTCGGTCTGTTTGCATACTACGCTAAATGGATTCCTCATTTTTCGGACAAAATCCAACCCTTGCTGCATGCTAGATCATTTCCACTGGGAACAGCGGCTGTTGCAGCCTTTAACCTTCTCAAAAAACAGTTGGAGAAAGCGGCTCTTCACTCCATTGATGAGAATCTCCCTTTCGTGGTTGAATGTGATGCCTCGGAGGTGGCGATCTCGGCTACTCTGAATCAGGAAGGTCGTCCTGTAGCATTTATGTCCAGGACCTTACAAGCTGCCGAGCTACATTATCCTCCGGTTGAGAAAGAAGCCACAGCCATCATAGAAGCAGTACGGAAGTGGAACCATTTTCTAGCTCGCCAGCACTTTACATTGATCACGGACCAACGATCAGTCGCCTTCATGCTCGATAATCGAAAACGAACCAAAATTAAGAATAATAAAATACAACTTTGGAGGATGGAACTGGCCTCTTTTGGTTATACCATTCTCTATCGGCCTGGCAAGGAGAATGTGGCCCCGGACACCCTCACACGGGCATTCTGCTCCACTATGTCATCCTCCACTCTCATGGATGTCCACAATGGTTTGTGTCATCCTGGCGTTACGCGCATGCTACATTTCGTACGATCACGGAATCTCCCTTTTTCCACTGGAGATGTAAAGAAAATATGCTCAGAATGCCGGCTTTGTGCGGAATTAAAACCTCAGTTCTTCCGCCCCTCAGATGGTATACTCATACATGCAACCCAACCGATGCAACGACTTAGCATCGATTTTAAGGGCCCAGTGCCCTCTTCAACTCGGAACACATATTTGCTCACCATGATCGACGAATATTCACGTTTTCCGTTTGCCTTCCCCTGCTCCAATATGCTGGCGTCCACAGTAATCTGCTGCCTTGAGCAGGTATTTTCTCTCTGTGGCATGCCGGCTTATATTCACTCAGATCGGGGTCCATCCTTTATGTCAAGGGAACTCAAGGACTACCTCTCAGAACGGGGAATTGCTACAAGCAAAACAACACCATACCATCCCATCGGAAATGGGCAGGTAGAGAGGTATAATGGTATCATCTGGAATTCCGTACGTCTCGCTTTAAGATCTCGGGGCCTACCAGACCAGCAATGGGAAACAGTGCTTCCGGATGCATTGCACTCTATACGGTCCCTGCTTTCTACAGCCACAAATACTACACCTCATGAGCGGTTCTTTGGATTCCAGCGTCGCTCATCTCATGGGACATCACTCCCGTCATGGCTAACTACTCCTGGACCTGTATTACTCCGAAGATACGTTCGGACGTCTAAAAATGACCCTCTTGTAAACGAGGTCGAACTAACCGATGCCAACCCCACCTATGCAAACATACGATATTCCGACGGCTGAGAATCTACCGTATCATTACGGGATCTGGCTCCCTGCCCACCAGGACCTAGTGGGACATCGGGTGATGGCATTTCACCAGGAAACTCTTGGGACCTATCGGGTACCCCTCTCCAGGATCCTGATCGGACACCAACTAGCTTGGTGCCGGTAGAACCCCGTGCTCAAGGTTGCGACCCTCCCAGTACCGCACATGAAAGTACTGATCCGCCACAGACCAGCTCTGCACCTCCCTCTGAACAGAGGCAGTCCGACTTTGAACCTATTGGGGCTCGTACTCGAAGCCATGATCTCCCCGACCCTTCACAGGGCAATCCAGGCCACACAGACTCTGACCAATGGCCAACCGCATGTAAGCGGACCAGCGACCCTCTACGACGGGAATCCAAACGGGTGCGACTCTTCCTTGTTCGGCGGCTGCGGACCAAAAGGTAGACCACAGCCTCCTAATCCTGCAGGAGGGATGAATGTGATAAAAATAATAACTTCCGGGAAGTTATGTCATCACTTCCTGTGAACTGTGAACTATGAACTGTGAACTATGAACTGTGTACATACCTCACTTCCTGTCATATGTCACTTCCTGTTGGACTGGTATAAATACTGGTCTGTTCAGTATTGTAAGAGGCTTCTACCAGAGGCACGGTAAAGACCTCTCTTGTATATGGTGTGTTTATAAGTTACTTAAAGCTTACTTTAAAGTTACTTGATGGTAAGTCTCCTTTTTCTTACATCAGCAAGTATTGAAAGAGAAACCAGGAACAACCCGACACTGTCCCGAGTTTACGAGGTGACAGTGAAGGGATGGCCAACACATGGTGATCCTCTGTTACTGGCATTCTCGGCAAGGCGAGACCAGCTGTCCGTCTGCCATGGTACTTTGATGTACGGGACAAGAGTGATTATTCCTCCCAAGTTACGGGAAAGAGTTCTAAAGGAACTGCATGAAGGTCATCTGGGGGGAGTTAAGATGAAAAGTCTTGCTAGGGCTTATGTATGGTGGCCGGGCATTGACCAACAGATAGAGGAGTTGACAAAAAGCTGCGCTGGGTGCCAAAAAGTTCAAAATGCACCTCCGATCGCACCGCTACACCCATGGGAATGGCCTTCAGCCCCATGGCAACGCGTACATATTGACTTTGCTGGTCCATTCATGGACTCCATGTTCCTAATTGCAGTGGACGCACATTCCAAATGGCCAGAAGTGATCAAGATGAATACCACTACTTCAGAAAAGACAATTGCGGTGTTAAGAACAATATTCGCAAGGAACGGATTGCCAGAACAGATATGTTCGGACAACGGACCACAGTTCGTGTCGGAAGAATTCCAAAAATTCTTAAAGAAGAATGGGGTGAAACATTATACCTCTGCCTCATATCATCCGGCGACAAACGGGTTGGCCGAGAGATTTGTCCAAACATTCAAAAAGGCAATAAAGGCCATGAACGATGATCAGATTCCGTTACAACACAAGGTGGACAATTTCCTAATGGCATATCGAAACGCCGCTCGTGACTAACCAAAGTCCTGCCATGATGTTTTATAACAGGAGGTTGCGGTCCAGGTTGGACTTGTTAAAACCAAATGTGCGGAGGGAAGTGGAAAACAAACAGTTCCGGCATATTAATAACAAGTCCACTCGAAGTTTCGACGTAGGACAACCAGTGTTGGCAAGGGGCTATGGAAACGAAAAATGGCAGTCCGGAACAATTCGGGCCAGACAAGGACCTCTGATGTACACAGTAGATATTGGTAACAATGTGATAAGGCGTCATGCGGATCAACTGGTAGAATCAAGAGCAAGGGTCGAACCCATGGTTGCGACAGAGACAACTGTGGAAGACGTTAATGAACCTGAAGCATCTACCTCAGCAGGGACTGTACCTGATGATGACGTCCAATACATAGGAAACCAACAAGAAGAGTCACCTCAGCAACAAGAATCAGAGACCACTGAAAGGCATTATCCAAACCGAATCAGAAGGCCTCCTGAGAGACTGAACCTTTGAACTGTTTATAACTGAAGTTATATATGTATATATGTTATGATGTTATGTTAAATGGGGATATGACTGTTAAGCTAAAAAGGGAGGATTGTGGTGTATGTAACCTGTTCCACCTTAAGAGAACTTAAGCCTGTTCCACCTTGAGAGATGTACTACTTTCTCTGGCTGCTGTATACGTAATACCGGTGGTGACCACCGGTATATAAGTACTGTGTAGTGATATTGTATTTAATATAGTCCTGACCTCCAACTGGTAAAGACCTGTTGAACTTTATTCTGTAGTCTGTGTCAGTAATTAATCTTAATACAACTGGAACACACAAACTTAACATCAGTCACACAGGGTACACTTCCCTCAGTAACACAGAGTACACTTCCCTCAGTCACACAGGGTACACTTCCCTCTGTCACACAGTGTACACTTCCCTCAGACACACAGGGTAAACTTCACTCTGTCACACAGTGTACACTTCCCTCTGTCACACAGGTTACACTTGCCTTAGTCACACAGGGTACACTTCCCTCTGTCACACCGGGTTACACTTCCCTCAGTCACACAGGAGTACACTGCCCTCACTCACACGGGGTACACGCCCTCAGTCACAAAGGTACACACCCTCAGTCGCACAGGGTACACTTCCCTCAGTCACACAGGGTACACTTCACTCAGTCACACAGTCTATACGTCCCTCAGCCACACAGGAGTACACTTCCCTCAGTCACACAGGAGGACACTTCCCTCAGTCACACAGGGTACACTTCCCTCAGTCACACAGGGTACATTTCCCTCAGTCACACAGAGTACACGTCCCTCAGTCACAGTGTTCACTTCCCTCAGTCACACAGGGTACACTTCCCTCAGTCACACAGGGTACACTTCCCTCAGTCACACAGGGTACACGTCTACCAGTCACACAGTGGTACACTTCCCTCAGTCACACAGGGTACACTTCCCTCAGTCACACAGGAGTAAACGTCCCTCAGTCACACAGGGTGCCCTTCCCTCAGTCACACAGGGTATACTTCCCTCATTCACACAGGGTACACTTCCCTCAGTCACACAGGGTACCGTCCCTCAGTCTCATAGGGCTACACTTCCCTCAGTCACACGGGTGTCCACGTCCCTCTGTCTCACAGGGGTACACTTCCCTCAGTCAGACAGGAGTACACGTCCCTCATTCACACAGGGTACACTTCCCTCAGTCACACAGGGGTACTCTTCCCTCAGTCACAGAGGGTATTCTTCCCTCAGTCACACAGAGTACACTTCCCTCAGTCACACAGGGTACACTTCCCTCTGTCACACAGTGTACACTTCCCTCAGACTCACAGGGTACACTTCACTCTGTCACACAGTGTACACTTCCCTCTGTCATACAGTGTACACTTCCCTCAGTCACACAGGGTACACTTCCCTCAGACACACAGGGTACACTTCCCACTGTCACACAGTGTACACTTCCCTCTGTCACACAGTGTACACTTCCCTCAGACACACAGGGTACACTTCCCTCTGTCACATAGTGTACACTTCCCTCAGACACACAGGGTACACTTCCCTCAGTCACACAGGGTACACTTCCCTCAGTCACACAGAGTACACTTCCCTTAATCACACAGAGTACACTTCCCTCAGTCTCACAGGGGTCCACTTCCCTCAGTCACACAGGGTACACTTCCGTCAGTCATTCAGGGGTAACTTCCCTCAGCCACACAGGGGTCCACTTCCCTCAGTCACACAGGGTACACGACCCTCCGTCTCACAGGGGTACACCTCCCTCAGGCACACAGGATACTCTTCCCTCATTCACATAGGGTACACTTCCCTCAGTCACACAGGTACACGTCCCTCAGTCACACAGGAATACACTTCCCTCAGTCACACAGGGTACACTTCGCGAAGACACACAGGGTATATGCCCCTCATTCACACAGGAGTACACTTTCCTCAGTCACACAGGAGTATACTTCCCTCAGTCACACAGGGTACACATCCCTCAGTCACACAGGGTACATGTCCCTCAGTCACACAGGGTACACTTCCCTCAGTCACACAGGGTACACTTCCCTCAGTCACACAGGGTACCCTTCCCTCAGTCACACAGGGTACACTTCCCTCAGTCACACAGGGTACACTTCCCTCAGTCACAAAGGGAACACTTCCCTCAGTCACACAGGGTATACTTCCCTCAGTCACACAGGGTACACTTCCCTCAGATACACAGGATTACACTGCCCTCAGTCACACAAGGGACACTTTCCTTAGTCACACAGGGTACACTGCCCAGAGTCTCACAGGGTACACTTCCCTCAGACACACAGGGTACACTTCCCTCAGTCACACAGTGTACACTTCCCTCAGTCACACAGAGTACATGTCCCTCAGTACACAGTCTATACGTCCCTCAGTCACACAGGTACACTTCCCTCAGTCACAAAGGGTGTACTTCCCTCAGTCACACAGGAGTACACTGCCCTCACTCTCACAGGGTACCCTTCCCTCAGTCACACAGGGTACACTTCCCTCAGTCACACAGGATTACACATCCCTCATTCACACAGTGTTCACTTCCCTCAGTCACACAGGGTGCACTTCCCTCAGTCACACAGGGTGTACTTCCCTCAGTCACACAGAGTACACTTCCCTCAGTCACAGACGGTACACTTCCCTCAGTGACACAGGGTACACTTCCCTCAGTCACACAGGGTACACATCCCCCAGTCACACAGTGGTACACTACCCTCTGTCACACAGGGTACACTTCCCTCTGTCACACAGGTTACACTTGCCTTAGTCACACAGGGTACACTTCCCTCTGTCACACCGGGTTACACTTCCCTCAGTCACACAGGAGTACACTGCCCTCACTCACACGGGGTACACGTCCTCAGTCACAAAGGTACATGCCCTCAGTCGCACAGGGTACACTTCCCTCACTCACACAGAGTACACTTCCCTCAATCACACAGTCTATACGTCCCTCAGTCACACAGGAGGACACTTCCCTCAGTCACACAGGGTACACTTCCCTCAGTCACACAGGGTACACTTCCCTCAGTCACACAGGATACACTTCCCTCAGTCACACAGGGTACATTTCCCTCAGTCACACAGGGTACACGTCTACCAGTCACACAGTGGTACACTTCCCTCAGTCACACAGGGTACACTTCCCTCAGTCACACAGGAGTACACTTCCCTCAGTCACACAGGGTACACTTCCCTCAGTCACACAGGGGACACTTCCCTCAGACAAACAGGGTGTACTTCCCTCAGTGATGCAGGGTACACATCCCTCAGTCACACAGGAGTACACTTCCCTGAGTCACACAGTGTATACTTCCCTCAGTCACACAGGTGTACACGTCCCTCTGTCACACAGGGGTACACTTCCCTCAGTCGCACAGGGTACACTTCCCTCAGTCACACAGGGTACACGTCCCTCAGTCTCACAGGGGTACACTTCCCTCAGTCACACAGGGTACACGTCCCGCAGTGACACAGGGTAATCTTCCCTCAGTCACACAGGGTACACTTCCCTCAGTCACACAGTGTACACTTCCCTCAATCACACAGTGCACACTTCCCTCAGACTCACAGGGTGTACTTCCCTCAGTCACGCAGGGTACACTTCCCTCAGTCACACAGGGGTACACTTCCCTCAGTCACACAGGGTACCCTTCCCTCAGTCGCACAGGGGTACGCTGCCCTCTGTCACACAGGGTACACTTCCCTCAGTCACACTGGTACACTTCCCTCAGACACACAGGGTACACTTCCCTCAGTCACACAGGGTACACTTCCCTCAGTCACACAGTGTTAACTTCCCTCAGTCGCACAGGGTACACTTCCGTCAGTCACACAGTGTACACTTCCCCCAGTCACACAGGGTACACTTTCCACAGCCACACAGGGTACAATTCCCTCAGTCACACAGGGTACACGCCCTCAACCACACAGAGGTACACATCCCTCTGTCACACAGCGGTACACATCCCTCAGTCTCAAAGGGTATTCTTCACTCAGTCAGACAGGGTACACTGCCCTCAGTCACACAAGGTACACTTCCCTCAGTCACACAAGGTACACTTCCCTCAGTCACACAAGGTACACTGCCCTCAGTCACACAGGGTACACTGCCCTCAGTCAGACAGGGTACACTTCCCACAGTCACACAGTGTACACTTCCCTCAGTCACACAGGGGTACACATTCCTCAGTCACACAGAGTACATGTCCCTCAGTCACACAGTCTATATGTCCCTCAGTCACACAGGTACATTTCCCTCAGTCACACAGGGTACACTTCCCTTAGTCACACAGTGTACACTTCCCTCAGACACACAGGGTACACTTCCCTCAGTCACACAGGGGTACACTTCCCTCAGTCACACAGAGTACATGTCCCTCAGTCACACAGCCTATAATTCCCTCAGTCACACAGTGCACACTTCCCTCAGTCACACAGGGTACATTTGCCTTAGTCATACAGGGTACACTTCCCTCAGTCACACAGGGTACACTTCCCTCAGTCACACAGATTGTACTTCCCTCAGTCACACAGAGTACACTTCCCTCAGTCAAACTGAGTTAAACGTCCCTCAGTCACACTGGGAACACTTCCCTCAGTCACACACGGTACACTTCCCTCAGTCACACAGGGTACACTTCCCTCTGTCACACAGGGTATACTTGCCTTAGTCACACAGTTTGTACTTCCCTCAGTCACACAAAGTACACTTCCCTCAGTCAAACTGAGTTAAACTTCCCTCAGTCACACAGGGTACACTTCCCTCAGTCACACAGTGCACACTTCCCTCAGTCACACAGGGTACATTTGCCTTAATCATACAGGGTACACTTTCCTCAGTCACACAGGGTACACTTCCCTCAGTCACACAGGTTGTACTTCCCTCAGTCACACAGAGTACACTTCCCTCAGTCAAACTGAGTTAAACTTCCCTCAGTCACACAGGGTACACTTCCCTCAGTCACACAGTCTATACGTCCCTCAGTCACACAGGGATACACTTCTCTCAGTCACACAAGGTACACTTCCCTCAGTCACACAGTGTACACATCCCTCAGTCACACAGGGTACACTTCCCTCAGTCACACAGGGTGCACTTCCCTCAATCACACAGGGTACACTTCCCTCAGTCACACAGGGTACACTTCCCTCAATCACACAGTATACACTTGCCTTAGTCACACAGGTTACACTTCCCTCAGTCACACCAGTTTACACTGCCCTCACTCACACAGGGTACACGCCTTCAGTCACAAAGGTACACGCCCTCAGTCACACAGGGTACACTTCCCTCAGTGACACAGGGTACACTTCCCTCAGTCACACAGGATTACACTTCCCTCAGTCACACAGGGTACACTTCCCTCAGTCACACAGGGTACACTTCCCTCAGTCACACAGGGGTACACTTCCCTCAGTCACACAGAGTACATGTCCCTCAGTCACACAGTCTATAATTCCCTCAGTCACACAGGGTACATTTGCCTTAGTCATACAGGGTACACTTCCCTCAGTCACACAGGGTACACTTCCCTCAGTCACACAGATTGTACTTCCCTCAATCACACAGAGTACACTTCCCTCAGTCAAACTGAGTTAAACTTCCCTCAGTCACACAGGGTACACTTCCCTCAGTCACACACGGTACACTTCCCTCAGTCACACAGGGTACACTTCCCTCTGTCACACAGGGTATACTTGCCTTAGTCACACAGTTTGTACTTCCCTCAGTCACACAAAGTACACTTCCCTCAGTCAAACTGAGTTAAACTTCCCTCAGTCACACAGGGTACACTTCCCTCAGTCACACAGTGCACACTTCCCTCAGTCACACAGGGTACATTTGCCTTAGTCATACAGGGTACACATCCCTCAGTCACACAGGGTACACTTCCCTCAGTCACACAGGTTGTACTTCCCTCAGTCACACAGAGTACACTTCCCTCAGTCAAACTGAGTTAAACTTCCCTCAGTCACACAGGGTACACTTCCCTCAGTCACACAGTGTATACGACCCTCAGTCACACAGGGATACACTTCTCTCAGTCACACAAGGTACACTTCCCTCAGTCACACAGTGTACACATCCCTCAGTCACACAGGGTACACTTCCCTCAGTCACACAGGGTGCACTTCCCTCAATCACACAGGGTACACTTCCCTCAGTCACACAGGGTACACTTCCCTCAATCACACAGGGTACTCTTGCCTTAGTCACACAGGGTACACTTCCCTCAGTCACACCAGTTTACACTGCCCTCACTCACACAGGGTACACGCCTTCAGTCACAAAGGTACACGCCCTCAGTCACTCAGGGTACACTTCCCTCAGTGACACAGGGTACACTTCCCTCAGTCACACAGGAGTACACTTCCCTCAGTCACACAGGGTACACTTCCCTCAGTCACACAGGGTACACTTCCCTCAGTCACACAGGGTACACTTCCCTCAGTCACACAGGGTACACTTCCCTCTGTCACACAGGGATACACTTCACTCAGTCACACAGGCTTACACATCCCTCAGTCACACAGGATACACTTCCCTCAGTCACACAGGAGTACACGTTCCTCAGTCACACAGGGTACACTTCCCTCAGTCACACAGGGTACACTTCCCTCAGTCACACAGGGTACACTTCCCTCAGTCACACAGTGTACACTTCCCTCAGTCACACAGTGTACACTTCCCTCAGTCACACAGGGTACACTTCATTCAGTCACACAGGGGTACACTGCAAACGCGGTGACGTCACGTCGCAAACCACAGGGCTGCCCAGGCAGTCCTCGTGGCATCTCCGTTGAGTAAAGACCTGTTTGATTGTTCTCTTGTGTCGATCTCCGTTGTTCGTTGGAATTCGTTCTTCCCGACATTGTTGACCCCGTTTTTGTGAACGTTTTCACAAAGGAAGAGCACCGCATGGAAGCAAACGCCGCTTCGCTAAAGCTACCGCAGTTCTGGGAGCAGCAAGCGCCCTCGTGGTTTATTCAGGTCGAGGCCCAGTTCGCCCTGAGGAACATCGATGCAGATCAGGCCAAGTATCTTTACGTGGTCACTGCACTCGACAGCTCTACTGCCTCTCGGATCGTCAGCCCCCTCGAAAACCCCCCATGGAGCGCAAGTATGAAACCCTCAAAGCGCAGTTACTGCAGGTTTTCGGGCTCACAAAATCGGAGCGCGCCCGTCGATTACTCTCTATGCCCAACCAACTCTTTACAATCTATATTATCGATTTGGAGGAGGGGACCGAGTGTAACATATCAAAGTTTGCAGATGATACAAAGATGGGACGGAAAGTAGTGAGTGAGGAGGACATAAAAAACCTGCAAAGGGACATAGACAGGCTAAGTAAGTGGGCAGAGATTTGGCAGATGGAATACAATACTGGAAAGTGTGAGGTTATGCACTTTGGCAGGAAAAATCATAGAGCAAGTTATTATCTTAATGGCAAGAAACTGGAAAGTACTGTAGTACAAAGAGATCTGGGGGTCCTGGTGCACGAAACTCAAAAAGTTAGTATGCAGGTGCAGCAAGTGATCAAGAAGGCCAATGGAATGTTGGCTTTTATTGCTAGGGGGATGGAATATAAAAACAGGGAGGTATTGCTGCAGTTGTACAAGGTATTGGTGAGACCGCACCTGGAATACTGCATACATTTTTGGTGTCCATACTTAAGAAAAGACATACTTGCTCTCGAGTCAGTACAAAGAAGGTTCACTCGGTTAATCCCGGGGATGAGGGGGTGGTCATATGAGGAGAGGTTGAGTAGATTGGGACTCTACTCATTGGAGTTCAGAAGAATGAGAGGCGATCTTATTGAAACATATAAGATTGTGAAGGGGCTTGATCGGGTGGATGCGGCGAGGATGTTCCCAATGAAGGGTGAAACTAGAACTAGGGGGCATAATCTTAAAATAAGGGGCTGCTCTTTCAAAACTGAGATGAGGAGAAACTTCTTCACTCAGAGGGTGGTAGGTTTGTGGAATTTGCTGCCCCAGAAAGCTGTGGAAGCTACATCATTAAATAAATTTAAAACAGAAATAGATAGTTTCCTAGAAGTAAAGGGAATTAAGGGTTACGGGGAGCGGGCAGGAAATTGGACATGAGTCTAGGTTCGGAATGGTCATGGCCCTGTGGGTAGTGGAGTGGGCCCAGGGGCCGTGTAGCCTGGTTCTGCTCCTACTGTGTTCTAATTCTGTGTTAGATTTCAGGAGATGGTTTTATTCCTGTTGCTGGCTGGGGTGGAGATCGCCTTTACAGAAGGTAAGTACTGTAGAAAATATAGGGACAGAGTGATCTCCTGGAAGAATTTTGATCGCCTAGATGGGTCGGAGAGGAATTTCCCAGATTTTTTTCTCCCAAGTTGGCCATTGGGTCTTTATCTGGTTTTTCGCCTCTCCCGGGAGATCACATGGGTTCGGGTGGGATGGAGAGTGATAGAAGATTTGAGGTTAGGATCAGATCAGCCATGATCTTATTGAATGGTGGAGCAGGCTCGAGGGGCCGATTGGCCTACTCCTGCTCATATTTCTTATGTTCTTATGTTCTTATGACTCCAAGCCTTCAGAGTTGATGAGCCAAATGCTCACACTCCTGGGCTCAGAACGGGAATGTTTCCTATTCCGCGAGATTTTCCTCAGCCAACTGCCTGAACAGGTACAAGCTGCCCTGGCCAGATCTGAAATTGAAGACTGCGCAACACTCACTGCGGAGGCTGACAAAATTTTCACTGTAACTCGGCAGTACTGCGCCGCCACGAGGCACCCATCCCCCACAGACGCCGCCCCAGCTCGTCCGCCTGCTGGGCTGTGTTTCTACCACGCGCAGTTCGGCGCGAAGGTGCAGAGTTGCCACCCTCCCTGCAGTTTTCCCCCAAAAAACAAACAACAACTGACATTGCGACCACCGAGGAACGGGTCTAACGGGCACCCCGCGGCCGCGATGGCGATCGGCAACGCGGGAAAATTGCTGTTCATCACTGATACTCTCTCCGGCCGTCGTTTTCTGTGCGACACCGGAGCGCAGTGCAGCATTTTACCCGCGTCCGCCCTCGATGTGCAGATGGGGAATCACGGCCCCACCCTTGAAGCGGCCAATGGTGGAACGATTCGAACCTTCGGCAGACGGCGAGTGGAGGTGTGCCTCGGGGGGCAACGTTTTCACTGGGAGTTTGTTACGGCCAAAGTTTCCCAGCCCCTCCTCGGCGCAGATTTCCTGTGCGCCAACAGCCTCCTGGTCGACGTTAGGAACCGGTGGCTGATCAACGCCGCAACTTTTAATTCTCTTCCGTGTTACCGCAGTAACACTACGTCACGCACCGTCTCCTGTGCGTTCCCGACTCCTGATGAGTTCGCTCACCTGCTCAGCGAATTCCCCGACCTGACAAGACCCACGTTCTCCTTCACAGCCACGAAACATGGTGTGGAACACCACATCACCACCAACGGCCCCCCGGTCTACGCGCGGGCCCGGCGCCTGGAACCTGGCAAGCTGGCGGTCGCAAAGGCGGAGTTTGCCACCATGGAACGGTTAGGGATTATTCGCCGGTCAAATAGTCCCTGGCCTTCACCCCTCCATATCGTCCCGAAGCCTGGCGGCGGATGGCGGCCATGCGGCGACTATCGACGCCTCAACGACGCCACCACTCCTGATCGGTACCCGATCCCCCACATTCAGGATTTCTCTGCCCATTTGGCAGGGAACACCGTGTTCTCAAAAGTCGACCTCATCCGGGGCTACCACCAGGTCCCAGTTCATCCACAAGACGTCCAGAAGACCGCAGTCATCACCCCATTCGGCCTCTTCGAATTTTTACAAATGCCGTTTGGGTTAAAGAACGCCGCCCAGGCTTTCCAACGCCTGATGGACTCCGTGCTGCGGGACCTCAAGTTCCTCTTCGTCTACCTAGATGATATTCTAATTGCCAGTCCTACTAAGAAAGAACATACCTGTCACCTATGCACCCTTTTTCGACGCCTCAGCCAACACGGCCTGATTATCAACCCGGCCAAGTGTCAGTTTGGCCTGCACCAAATTGACTTCCTGGGGCATCGCATCACCTCAGAGGGAGCGGTTCCTTTACCTTCGAAAGTAGAGGCGGTGACATCCTTTCCACGCCGCAGAACATAAAGGCCCTGCAGGAATTCCTAGGCATGGTAAACTTTTACCACCGTTTCGTGCCTAAGGCGGCACTACTCATGCAGCCCCTGTACGAGGCCCTCAAGGGCAAGACTGGCAAGAACCCAGTAGACTGGACGGATGACATGGCCCGTGTTAGATCCGTGGTTCAGTGGATAAATAATTACACGGATGCTGTACATAAACAAATAACAGGTCTTTACTGGAGGAGGGCAATCTCTAGACTGGAGTACAGAGGCATGCGCAAAGCTTATATACCGGTGTGGTTACTGCCGGTACTACAGTATACAGGAGCTGTAAAAAGTAGTTCTGACTTAAAGCACATACACTACAATTCCTCCCTTTTTAGATTAATAATACTCCCTTAATATTCAAATAACAATTACATTTATACATGTACATTCAATAACAAAAGTCCATTTATAGATTCAGTCTTTGGGGCGGCTTCCTGACCCTTTCGGGATAGCACCTTTCCGGAGGTTCTTGTTCTTGGTGCAGAGGCGATTCTGACCCCCTTTCATCGGGTAGTTCATCGGGTTCCACTGCTACTGGGTCTGAAGTAGATACTACCGGTATGTCGGGTTCATCCCCAGGTACTCGCGACATGGGGTTGACGCATTCCTGTGATGCTAAGATCTGATCGACGTGGCATCTCACAATGTTCTCCCCGACATCCACTGTGTACATTAATGGCCCCTGCCTTGTACATATTATTCCGGGTTGCCACTTCTCTGTTCGATAGTCCCGGGCCAAGACTGGTTGCCCTACACTGAAGCTCCTTGTCGGCTTCTCGTTGATGTGCTGGAATTGTTTGTCCTCAACATTTCTTCGCACATTTGGTCTGAGCAAGTCCAGACGAGATCTCAACCTTCGGTTAAAGAACATCATGGCCGGGGTCTGGTTGTAACTGCATGTGTCGCGTTTCGGTAGGCTAATAAGAAATTGTCCATCTTATGCTGTAGTGGAATTTCCTCGTCGCACATGGCCTTTATCGCCTTCTTAAAGGTTTGTACGAACCTCTCAGCCAATCCATTGGTGGCTGGATGATACGGGGCGGATGTGTAATGCCTTACCCCATTCCTTTTCATGAATTTTTGGAACTCATCGGACACAAACTGTGGTCCATTATCAGAGCAGATCTGCTCTGGCAACCCGTTTCTGGCAAATATGGTCTGTAGGACTGCAATCGTTTTCTCTGTAGTGGTTGAAGACATCTTTATCACCTCAGGCCACTTTGAATGAGCATCCACTGCTATTAAGAACATTGAGTCCATGAATGGACCAGCGAAATCAATGTGCACCCGTTGCCATGGAGAGGAGGGCCACTCCCATGGGTGTAGAGGGGCTTGTGGTGGTGCATTTTGGGCCTTCTGGCATCCTAAGCAGCTCTTAGTTAGGTCTTCGATTTGTTGATCGATTCCCGGCCACCACATATAAGCCCTAGCTAGGCTTTTCATTTTCACTCCCCCAGATGACCTTCATGTAGCTCATTTAGCACTCTCTCCCTTAACTTGGGTGGAATCACCACTCTGGATCCACACATCACTGTCCCCTGGCATACTGACAGCTGTTCTCTTCTGGATGAGAATGCTGGCAACAGTGAGTCGCCATGTGTTGGCCATCCCCTCACCGTCAATTCATATACCCGTGACAGCGCCGGATCATTGCGGGTCTCCTCTACATCCGCGTTTGTTACTGGCAATCGTTCAATTATCGACGAATAAAATATCTCGATAGGGTCCACTGCTGGTGCTTCCTCCACAGTAGGCAGTGGCAGGTGCGATAGCCCATCAGCGTTCCCATGCTGTCTCGTGCCTTTATATTCTATTTCATATTGATTCGCCCCTAGAAAGAGGGACCATCTTTGTAACCACTGTGCAGTCATTACTGGCACGCCCTTCTTAGGATTAAAGATGGAGACAAGTGGTTGGTGGTCAGTCAGCAAGGTGAACTTCTGTCCATGCAGATAGTGGTTGAATTTTTTTACTCCCCATACTAGGCTGAGGGCCTCCCTGTCAATCTGGGCGTAGTTGCGCTCGGCTGAGGTTAGTGACCGAGACGCAAAGGCTACTGGCCTCTCCAAGCCGTCCGGGAATTTGTGCGACAGCACCGCTCCAATGCCGTAGGGTGATGCATCACATGCCAAACGAATTGGTAGTGCTGGGTTGAAATGGGCCAACACCTCTTTTGATGTGATCAATTCTTTACACTCTGGAAAGCTCGTCTACGTTCGGCATCCCACTTCCATGGTACCCCTGTTTGCAGTAGGGTGTTCAGCGGGTGTAATACCGTAGACAAATTTGGTAAGAACTTGTGGTAATAGTTTACCAGCCCGAGGAACGACCTCAGTTGTGACACATTTTCCGGTGCTGGAGCCTTGACTACTGCCTCTATCTTGTCAGGGGATTTATGTAACCCCTCTTCATCGATGACGTGGCCGCAATATGAGATCTGTTTCTGGAAAAACTCGCACTTGTGGCGATTAGCTCGTAGCCCATATTCCTTTAATCTGGCGAGCCCCTTCTCCAAGTTAGCAAGGTGATCACCGTCATTTTCGCCCGTGTCCAAGATGTCGTCCAAATAACACTGGGTCCCTGGAATCCCTTACAGGACATGATCCATCGCCCTTTGCCAGATAGCCGGAGCCGAGGCTACTCCAAACACCAGCCGGTTGTATTGATAGAGACCTTTATGGGTGTTGATCGTAAGGTAATGTTTCGAAGCTTCTTCTACCTCCATTTGCAAGTACGCCTGGGCTAGATCAATTTTGGTGAAGCGTTTACCACCAAATAGCGAGGCGAAAATATCCTCAATTCGTGGAAGCGGATATTGCACCGTGTGAAGGATTGGGTTCACTGTCACCTTAAAATCCCCACAGATGCGGACCTTCTTTGGTTCCCCAGGCGTATTACTCAACGACCTCTTCATTACAGGAACGATGGGTGAAGCCCACTCGCTACAGTCCACTTTGGACAGTACTCCTGAACGTTCCAACCCTTCCAGCTCTGCTTCAACCGCTGGTCTGATCGCATAAGGCACTGGTCTGGCCTTCAGAAACTTTGGGCTTGCATTATCCTCTATTTTAATTGTTGCTGTTATTCCTTTTAGTGTTCCTAGTCCCTCCTGGAACACTTCTTTTGCGTCAGTTAGCATTTTTGACAGTCGTCCAGGTGTGACGTCGTCATCCTTTTTGGCCTCCGCCTTCAGTGCCTGTATGGAATGCCAATCTAAATGTATCTTCCGGATCCATTCACGTCCTAGCAGTGGTGGTCCTCCATTTGGCAATACATATATATCCATTTTAGGTATTTCCTGACCTTTATATGTCACTTTCACCCTTATTTTTCCTTTGGGGTAGACTTTTTGCCCCGTATACGTCTTCAAGACAATCTCTGTAGCTTTCAAGGGTATGTGTGAAAATAGCCGCTTGTAGTCTCTTTGATTTATGACTGTTAGAGCTGACCCTGTGTCCAATTCCATTTCCACTTGGACTCCATTGATCTTGAGTGTAACCCAGATAGTCTGGTGATCCTCCATTTCGGTTACATTATGTAGTTTCAGACAACACAGCTTCTTGCTTCCGGAGTCTGTGTCACTTTTCTGTTCGTCTGAACCACTGTCCATCACCTGGTGTACCTTTTTGTACTTCTCCTGTGGAGATTTCTTACTGTTGGTTTTCTTCCCAGACCTGCAGACTCTTGTTATGTGTCCTGCTTTCCCACACTGTCTGCACACTTGGTCCTTGAACCAACAATCTTTCTGGTCATGTGTTGTTCTGCCGCAGCGATAGCACTTCCCTGTTCCATAGGTCATTTCGTTGGTGCCATATTCTTGCGGTCTCCGTTGTATCTCTGCAGCGCCCCTTGCGGCTGCTTCGTGTGATACTGCCATACTGAAAGCTTTGTCCAGCATAAGGCCCTTTTCTGATAGAAGCCGTTTCTGGGTTCCTTCACTTTGTAGCCCACACACAAACTTGTCCCTTAACGTGTCTGCTAGTCCCGCTCCAAACTGGCAGTATTTCGATAGCTTGCGCAGTTCCGTTAGGTACTCAGCATTGCTTTCGTCTTTGTGTTGGTTCCTTTTATGGAACTTAAATCGTTTTGCTATCAGCAGCGGTGTGGGATTTAAGTGGTCCTGTAGGATTTCTTCTATGCTTTCAAAATTCTTGTTTACTAGCTTCTCTGGGGTTATTAGATTTTGCAGTAACCCATAAGTTTTTGCACCCATGGAATTTAACAGAACCAGTGCTTTATTAGCATCTGGCACTTCATTCGCCCTGCAGTACACCTCAATACGTTCCACATATGTCACCTGTATTGATTTCTTTGTGGGTTCAATGACGAGACATTTATGAAAGAGAATGTCTTTTAATCTAAAGTATGTTCAACTCTTTATACAGCATTTACAGGAGACATCATGCTAGTGATGCATCTAGAACGAAACTGAAACCAAACTAAACCTGCCTTTCTCACATGCCCTCTGCTGGTCAGGCACAAGCAATCAATACATGCAAACATGCTGGTAAGGCATCATAATCAAACAGGCAAATACCATCTCTATTTGCTGATATCATTACATCTCCTTTTCTTAAAACAAAAGTATTTTACTTTTAACTAACAACATGTTTTCTTTGTATTAATCTGCATTTTAACTGTAACACTTAATGAACTTACATTATCATTATCATGATCAAGGTTTTTTAACCTTGCTTTGTGTGTTCACATGAAATATGTCAATACACTAGAACTTGAAGAAAGAATAAGATAACATTACTTCCTTCTATAACAATAGTCCTTAAATTTGCTCAATGTGTCTCTCAGGAGGCTTCACGTGTCTTGAGGATTTTCTGATTGATTGTCCTTGAATCTGAGTTGTTGCCTCAGATGATGTGTTCTCAGCTGTGTGATCAGGTTGTTCAACAGTATCAGTCACTTGACCTGCTATGGCTGGTCCCATGAGAAGATCTCGACGATATCTGCTCAGTACAGCACCCTCATCTGTCTGAATGGTGTATGATCTTGGTTGAACTTCACTCAGGACAGTTCCCTTCTGAGTCCATGTGTTTGTTTTGTCTTAGAACCTTACTTGGTCACCAGTGTGGAGTTCAGGTAGGTTTTGTGTTCCTCTGTCATAGTAGTACTTTTGCTTTTCTTTCTGTTGTTCTTTGAACTTCCTCACTTTCTCCCCCTCTTTTGTTTTCAGGAGGTTCTCCGGGATGGGTAGGTTTGACCTTAGCCGACGTCCCATCAGGAGTTGGGCTGGTGACTTACCACACTCGAGCGGCATTGTGCGGTATACAAGCATGCTTTGGTAGAAGTCAGTTCCACTGTCTTTTGCCTTGTACATCAGTCTTTTCACTGTCTGGACCGATTTTTCCACTAGTCCATTGGACTGTGGATAGTGAGGACTTGACGTTGTGTGGACAAAGTCCCACTCTTTGGCAAAGTGTCGGAAACTTGCATTGTAAAACTGGGGTCCGTTGTCTGTGAAGACCTCGCTTGCCACGCCATGTCTGGAGAATATGGCTTTCATACATGTTATCACAGCATCTGCAGTGGTGGTGCACAGTCTACAAACCTCTGGATACAGGGAGTAATAGTCTGTGACTACAAGATAGTCCTTCCCTTGACATACGAATAGGTCAGCACCTACCTTCTGGTAAGGTCTGTCTGGTGCTGGGTGTGGCTTTAGTGGTTCTACCGGATTGCTTGCTCGATATTTCAGGCATATTGTGCAGTTTGACACCTCATTTGTCACATCTTGGTTGATTCGTGGCCAGTACATCACCTCTCGTGCTCTTTTCTTACACTTTTCGATTCCCAGATGTCCTCCATGGATCCTTTTTAGCATTTCTTTTCTCAGACTCTTTGGGATAACTATTTTACTTCCTTTGTAGATGATGTCTTCGACCACTGATAGTTCCGCCCTGCAGTTCCAGTACTCTGCCATGTCAGGTGAGCAGTCTTGCTTCATGTTGGGCCATCCATCCAAGATGCTTTTCCTCAGTCGTCTCATTGTTTCATCTTTGTTTGTCTCAGTCTTTATGAGCTCCATTTTTGCATCTGCTATGGGCAGTGCACTTGTGATCATGTCCACGTAGGCGTTCACTTTTTCATCCATTGTGGTGTTTGCGGGCTCACTTGGGTCAACAGCTCTGGACAACGTGTCTGCTGTATACATCAGCTTACCCGGTGTGTACGCAACATTCAGTGTACAGCGTTGCAGCCTGATCATCATTCTTTGTATTCTAAGCGGACAGCTATTTAGTGGCTTTTGGAACAATGCAATCAAGGGCTTATGGTCAGTCTCTACACTGATTGCTTGTCCTGCCACAAACTGGTGAAATCTTTCACAGGCATATGTGATGCTGAGCAGCTCCTTTTCTATTTGAGCATATCGCGTCTCCGCGTCTGTCATTGAGCGCGATGCATATACAATAGGTTGCCAGTAGTCATATTTTTGCAGAAGAATGGCACCGAGCCCACTCTGTGATGCATCTGATGATATCTTGATGGGTCTCGCTGGGTCATAAAACCTCAGAACTGGTTCCTCTGTGAGCAGTTTCTTTAGATCGCTCCATGACTTCTCATGCTCATGATTCCATTCCCATTCTATGTTCTTTTCAGTTAGTCTTCTCAGTGGCGCCATCTTTTCTGAGAGGTTGGATATGAATTTACCCATGTAGTTGATCATTCCATTAAACCTCTGCACATCCTTTTTGCATTGTGGCTTTGGCATATTCTCAATGGCGGACACATTTCTGGGATCTGGTCTGACGCCCTCACTGCTAAGGATATCTCCCACGAATGTCAGTTCTGTCACCCCGAGCTGGCATTTCTCTCTATTCAGCTTCAGGTTTGTTTTCCTTGTTGCTTCCAGCACTTTTTTCAGTCTCTCGTCATGCTCAGTTCTCATGGTTCCTCATACTATGATGTCATCCATTGATGTATCAACTCCCTCCAGATGCTCATAGATCATATGGATAGTTTTGTGATACACTTCAGGAGCTGAGGCAATGCCAAATGGTTACCTTAGGAATCTGTATCTGCCAAATGGACTGTTGAACGTGCACAGTCTTGAACTTGCTTCGTCCAATTTCATCTGCCAAAATCCTGATGATGCATCTAACTTGCTGAAATACTTTGCATTTGCAAACTGTGCCATGATTTCCTCACGTGTAGGAAGCTTGAAGTGCTCTCTCTTTATTGCTCTGTTTAGATCTCTTGGATCCAGGCAAATTCTGAGCTTTCCATTCTTTTTGTCCACTACGACGAGGGAACTCACCCACTCAGTTGGCTCATCTGTCTTCTGAATCACGTTCAGGCTTTCCATCCTGTCCAACTCTGCCTTCAGTTGCTTTTGAAGAGCAAATGGAACTTTTCTGCATGGATGTATGACCGGTGTCATACTTTTATCTACTCTGATCGTGTGTTCTCCTGGAATGCAGCCTAGACCCTTAAATAGGTCTTTGTACTCTTTCATGAATTCATCATAGACTGTCTCTCCTTCGCTTTCCACAACGAGGACTCTCTTTACCAGGTTCAGTCTCTCACAGGCTTTTAAACCTAGTATGGCTTGCACATCCTTTGGCACCACGATTAATGCTAGCGTGTGCTCTCTGTCCTTGTGTGTCACTTTGACAATGCATCTTCCTTTCACTGGTATATCAGTACCTGAGTATCCTGTCACTTTCACTTTTATTCCATGTATCTTTGGTCTGGGTCTAATTTTCTTAAAATCAGTCTCTGATATCACATTAACTTGTGCTCCAGTATCCAATTTAAATGGAATGTGTATGTCATTCACTTTTAGTGTCAACATCCAGTCTCTTTCTTCTTTTTTGTTTTTAGACACAACATCCACATTGAACTCCTCTATCCCACTTTCATCTACTGCATGGACCTTGCTTTGTTGCGCTTGGTTCTTACAGCAACGGGCATAATGGTTGTTTTTGTTGCAACTATTGCATTTTTTACCATATGCTGGACACTTTCTTGGTGGATGCTGTGTACCGCATCAACTACATGACTTTCGATTGTCCCTTTCATTTTCGTTCGCTGGCCACGCCTCTTTTTTCACATTGGCGCTCGTTTTGTTAAACGGTTTGTATCTGTTCTTTCTCACTGCATCCACGTTGCAGCTATTGTCACTGAACAGCTCCTTTGCCTGCGACTTCACAATCTCTGTAGCCCTACACAGTGCTATGGCTTTTCCCAGGTCTAGATCTTGCTCTCTTAGCAGTCTTTCCCTTAGACCATTATCTGGAATACCACACACCAGTCTGTCTTTTATCAGCGAGTCTGTCAGTCCCCCAAATTCACATGTTTTGCTTCGGTTTCTCAGTTCAGTCACATACTGATCAATAGTCTCTCCCGTTTTCTGTACACATGTGAAAAATCTGTGCCTCTCAAACATCACGTTACGTTTAGGTATGCAATAGGCCTCAAACTGTTCCATTATTTTATCTAGCTTCATTTTGTCTCCATCAGCAGTGAATGTGAAGTTATTATACACCTCCAGCGCTTCATCACCCACGACATGTAAGAACAGTGACGCTTTCATTTTATCACCTTTCTCGTCAGCTCTGATTGCTGATAAATACAACCCCAAACGTTGTTTGAACCTCATCCAATTTTCAGCCACATTACCTGTCAACTGAAGCGTCGCCGGTGGGTGTAAACCTTCCATTTTTTCGCTTCGTTAGCTATTCTCCAATGATAAGCAACGATGTTCTCCTTTGGCTTGCTAATTTGTGGAGAGCTGATTTAACTTCAGATTTTTTCTCTTCATCTCTTTCAATCACTTCTGACACCATGTATTGATTTCTTTGTGGTTTCAATGATGAGACATTTATGAAAGAGAATGTCTTTTAATCTAAAGTCTGTTCAACTCTTTATACAGCATTTACAGGAGACATCATGCTAGTGATGCATCTAGAACGAAACTGAAACCAAACTAAACCTGCCTCCCTCACATGCCCTCTGCTGGTCAGGCACAAGCAATCAATACATGCAAACATGCTGGTAAGGCATCATAATCAAACAGGCAAATACCATCTCTATTTGCTGATATCATTACATCACCCAATCTTCGACTTCATTGTCGAACGTAGAGATACTGCCACTCTTCGGCATCCTTGGTTGTGCGTTAACTATCGCCAATGGCGCCTCCCGCGCTTCCCCTTCTTCTCCGCTGGCACAAAATGCCGTCTCCCGCGCTTTCCTTCCTTCCCACGCTCGCCCGTCTTCTCCGCTGCGGCTTCACAAAATGGCGTCTCCCGCGCTCTTCCTTCTTCTCCGCGGCTCAATGGCGCCTCCCGCGCTCTTCCTGCTTCTCCGCGGCTCAATGGCATCTCCCGCGCTCTCCCTGCTTCTCCGCGGCTCGATGGTGTCTCCCCTTGCTTCGCCCCGCGGATCCTGATCAGCCCGTGATCCCTGGCTGTGCTCTGCGTGTTCTTCTCTTGATATTTGTCGACGCCGCTCAGTCTAGAACCCGGCTGTTTCTTACCCTCTCTCTCTCCGGTGTTGCAGTATTTTTCCTCGACGCTGCTCGGTGATCAACCCCCGGCTGCGCCCTGCTCTCTTCACCCTTTTTCTTACCCCGTCAATGCTGCCCGGCTCTCTCTCTCTGCCGTCGGTCGGCTCCAGCCGCCGCTGCTCGGGAAGGGTCTGCTCTGGACCTGTCGTCGGTCTCTTACTGCTCGTTGTGGCTGGGGAACCAAGCCCGGCTCTCCACAGCCTCCCCAGTGAAGTTGGATCTCTGCCTGACTGCTGGGCGGTTGCTCGCGGTCGACGCCCGTGTTCCTGGACTCGACTATATTTTTTTTTTTGTTTTGTTTAATGTTGCAGGTAGATTCGCATCAACACTCGTCGCCACTGTTAGATCAATGGTTCAGTGGATAAATAATTACACGGATGCTGTACATAAACAAATAACAGGTCTTTACTGGAGGAGGGCAATCTCTAGACTGGAGTACAGAGGCATGTGCACAGCTTATATACCGGTGTGGTTACTGCCGGTACTACAGTATACAGGAGCTGTAAAAAGTAGTTCTGACTTAAAGCACATACACTACAGCCCGAGCGTTCGCCGACACCAAAAGCGCTTTAGGCAATGCGACTATGCTGGCGCACCCGCTGCCAGGAGCCACCATTGCCCTCACCACCGACGCATCAGACTACGCAGTCAGTGCCGTGCAACAGCAGTGGGTGAATGGGACGTGGCAGCCGTTGGCATTCTTCAGCCGTCAACTATGGCAGAACGAGAGAGCATACAGCACGTTCGACCGAGAGTTGCTCGCCCTTTTTCTGGCCATCTGCCATTTTCGATTCCTCCTGGAAGGACATCCTTTCACCGCCTTTGTGGACCATAAGCCGCTAACCTTTGCAATGGCCAAGACCACCGAACCGTGGTCAGCCCGACAAAAGCGTCAACTGACCTACATATCCGAATTCACCACGGATATATGGCATGTGGCCGGTAAGGACAACCTGGTGGCAGACTGCCTCTCCCGCGCGATCGTCAATACGGTTCATTTGGGCATCGACGACGCCCTCATGGCAGCGGACCAAGCCTCAGACCCGGAAGTCCAAGCTTACAGAACAGCCTTCACTGGCCTCCAGTTGGCCGACGTCAAGTTCCATTCGGCAGGTACCACGCTGTTGGGTGACGTCTCTGTACAGGATCCTCGCCCTGTCGTGCCGGTCGTCTGGCGCCGCAAAGTGTTCGACGCCATACATGGGTTGTCACACCCAGGAATGAAGGCCTCTCAGAAACTAATGTCAGCGAAATTTGTATGGCATGGCATGCATAAAGATGTCTGCGTGGTCTGCCAAAAGGCCAAGGTACAGTGCCACATCAAAGCTCCGTTGGCCACCTTCACAGTTCCGGAGCGACGTTTTGACCATGTCAACGTGGACCTGGTAGGACCACTCCCACCCTCCCATGGTTTTTCACACATCCTGACCATGGTTGACCACACCACCAGATGGCCGGAGGCGGTCCCCCTGTCATTCACTACTTCGGCGGACGTGGCCAGGGTGTTCATTTCCTCCTGGGTCGTCCATTTCGGAGTGCCCGCAGATATTTCGTCAGACAGGGGACCGCAGTTTTCCTCCGAACTCTGGAAAGCAGTGGCCCAAGGACTCGGTGTCAAATTACACCACACCACAGCCTACCACCCACAGGCGAATGGCCTCTGTGAACGCTTCCACCGGTCAATGAAAGCCGCCCTGAGGGCCAGCCTCCAGGACGCTGGATGGGCAGACAAGCTACCGTGGGTCCTGTTGGGCCTTCGCACGGCCCCCAAAGAAGACCTTCACTCTTCATCAGTGGAGCTTGTGTATGGTCAGCCGCTGAGAGTTCCAGGGGGCTTCCTACCAACATCGACGGAGCCATGGTCCGCGTCTGCCCAGCTTGCTAGTCACCAAGAGGCGGCCAGATGTTTCGCACCGGTGCCCACTTCGCACCACGGGCTGCAGAGGTCACACGTTCCCACGGAGCTTCACAAGGCTGAATACGTTTTTATTCGCCATGACGCACATAGGGATCCGCTCAAGGCCCCATATACTGGTCCCTTCCACGTGTTGGAAGCAGGGGACAAAACCTTCATGGTAGATGTCGGTGGTAAACTGGACCACATTTCGGTCGACCGCTTAAAGCCAGCACATTTAGAACTCAACCGCCCCATCGAGACAGCACAACCGCTGAGACGGGGTCGGCCACCCATCGTCGTTACGGCAGACCAAGTGCGACCGCCCGCCAGACCGCAAGCCGCCCAGCAGCCTCCGCCTCGAGAGTACAGGAGTCATTCTGACAGGCTCGTCAGACCCCCTCACCGTTTGACTTTGTCCGTTAAAGCGAATTCTGGGGGGGCGCATGTGGCAGAACCACTGAATAACTCTGGCTAACTGTATATAATTCTCTTTAACGATGTTCTAACACCAGCCTAAACCTGTACCATTGTGTTTGGCATTACTGTGTTTTGTATATAGAGTTTGCATGTACGGGGCGTGGCCCCTTTAAGAGGGCGGGAAAACGCGGGCAAACGCGATGACGTCACGTCGCAAACCATAAGGCTGCCCAGGCAGTTCTCATGGCATCTTCATTGAGTAAAGACCTGTTTAATTGTTCTCTTGTGTCGATCTCCGTTATTCGTTGGAATTCGTCAATTCTTACACACTTCCCACAGTCTCACAGGGTACACGTCCCAGAGTCACGCAGGGTACACGTCCCTCAGTCACACAGGGTACACGTCCCTCAGTCACACAGGGTACACTTCCCTCAGTCACACAGGGTACACTTCCCTCAGTCACACAGAGGACACTTCCCTCAGTCACACAGGGTACACTTCCCTCAGTCACAAAGGGTACACTTCCCTCAGTCACACAGGGGTACACTTCCCTCAGTTGGACAGGGTAAACATCCCTCAGTCACACAGGGTACACTTCCCTCAGTCACACAGGGTACACTGCCCTGTCACACAGGGGTACACTTCCGTCAGTCACACAGGGCACACATCCCTCATTCACACAGGGAACACATCCCTCAGTCACAAGGATACACATCCCTTTCTCACACAGGGTTCACTTCCCTCAGTCACACAGGGGTACACTTCCCTCAGTCACACAGGGTACACTTCCCTCAGTCACACAGGGTACACTTCTCTCAGTCGCACAGTGTACACTGCCCTCAGTCCCACAGGTGTACGCGCCCTCATTCACACAGGGTACACTTCCCTCAGACACACAAGAGTACACTGCCCTCAGTCACACAGTGTACACGCCCTCATTCACACAGGGTACACGTCCCTCAGTTAAAGAGGGTTACACTTCCCTCAAACACACAGTGGTACACATCCCTCAGTCACACAGGGTACACGTCCCTCAGTCACACAGGGGTACACTTCCCTCCGTCACACAGGGTACACTTCCCTCAGTCACACAGGGTTACACTTCCCTCAAACACACAGTGGTACACATCCCTCAGTCACACAGGGTACACTTCCCTCAGTCACACAAGGTACACTTCCCTCAGTCACACAGGGTACACTTCCCTCAGTCACACACGGTACACTTCCCTGAGTCACACAGAGGCACCATCCCTCAGTCACAAAGGGTAGACTTCCCTCAGTCACACAGTGTACACATCCCTCAGACACACATTGTACACTTCCCTCAGTCACAAAAGGTACACATCCCTCAGTCACACAAAGTACGCTTCACTCAGTCACACAGGGTGCACTTCCCTCTGTCAGACAGGGTACACATCCCTCTGTCACACAGGGTACACTTCCCTCAGTCACACAGGGTTCACTTCCCTCAGTCACACAGGGGTACACTTCCCTCAGTCACACAGGGTACACTTCCCTCAGTCACACAGGGTACACTTCCCTCAGTCACACACGGTACACTTCCCTCAGTCACACACGGTACACGTCCCTCAGTCACACAGGGGTACACGTCCATCAGTCACACATGGTACACTTCCCTCAGTTACACATGGTACACGTCCCTCAGTCACACAGGGGTACACTTCCCTCAGTCACAAAGTGTACACTTCCCTCAGTCACACAGGGTACACATCCCACAGACACAGGGTACACATCCCTCAGACACACAGTGTACACTTCCCTCAGTAACACAGTGTACACTTCCCTCAGTCACTCAGGGTACACTTCCCTCAGTCTCACCGGGTACACTTCCCTCAGTAACACCGGGAACACGTCCCTCAGTCACACACGGTACAATTCCCTCAATCACACATGGTACACTTCCCTCAGACACACATGGTACACTTCACTCAGTCACACAGGGTACACTTCACTCAGTCCCACATTGTACACTTCCCTCAGTCACCCAGGGTACACTTCATCAGTCACACAGGAGTACACTTTCCTCTGTCACACAGGGTACACTTCCCTCTGTCACACAGGGTACACTTCCCTCTGTCACACAGGGTACACGTCCCTCAGTCACACAGGGTTCACTTCCCTCAGTCACACCGGGTACACTTCCCTCAGTAACACCGGGAAGACGTCTCTCAGTCACACACAGTACAATTCCCTCAATCACACACAGTACACTTCCCTCAGTCACACAGGTTACACTTCCCTCAGTCACACAGGGTACACTTCACTCAGTCCTGGTGTGGAGATGCCGGAGTTGGACTGGGGTGGACAAATGTAAGAAGTCACACAACACCAGGTTATAGTCCAACAGCTTTATTTGAAATCACAAGCTTTCGGAGCGCTGCTCCTTCGTCAGGTGAAGTGGAGAAATGCATAAAGACACAGCTTATATAGTCAGAGAATCATGTCAGATGTTTACAGGTAACCTTTCCAACTGCCATTTATCACACCTCGGCAGAGAGATAATCACAGCAGTCAAAGGTGTGAATGGTGTCCAAACAGGTCAGTCAGGGAAACATTACATCAAAGAACAATGAGGTGGGGTCACAAGGGGTCAAATATTGCTGATGCTGGGGTCTGTATGAAAAACAAAAAAACAGACAAAAAACATTTTTTTTGGCTGGAAATCACAGCAGGTCCGGCCGCATCTGTGTAGAGAGAACAAGCCAATGTCGACTCGAGTCTGGATGACCCTGCGTCAGGTGGGGTTACATGTAGTGTGACATGAACCCAAGATCTCTGTTGAGGCCGTCCTCATGGGTACGGAACTTGGCTATCAGTTTCTGCTCGACGATTTTGCGTTGTCGTGTGTCTCGAAGGCCACCTTGGAGAATGCTTACCCGAAGATTGGAGGCTGAATGTCCTTGACTGCTGAAGTGTTCCCCGACTGGGAGGGAACACTCCTGCCTGGTGATTGTTGCGCGGTGTCCGTTCATCCGTTGTCGCAGTGTCTGCATGGTCTCGCCGATGTACCATGCTCCGGGGCATCCTTTCCTGCAACGTATGAGGTAGACAACGTTGGCCGAGTCACATGAGTATGTACCATGTACCTGGTGGGTGGTGTCCTCACGTGTGATGATGGTATCTGTGTTGATGATCTGGCATGTCTTGCAGAGGTTGCTGTGGCAGGGTTGTGTGGTGTCGTGGTCGCTGTTCTCCTGAAAGCTGGGTAATTTGCTGCGAACGATGGTCTGTTTGAGGTTAGGCGGTTGTTTGAAAGCGAGGAGTGGAGGCGTGGGGATGGCCTTAGCGAGGTGTTTGTCGTCATCGATGACATGTTGAAGGCTGCGAAGAACATGGCGTAGTTTCTCCGCTCCGGGGAAGTACTGGACGACGAAGGGTACTCTGTTGGTTGTGTCCCGTGTTTGTCTTCTGAGGAGGTCTATGCGATTTTTCGCTGTGGCCCGTCGGAACTGTCGATCGACGAGTCGAGCGTCATATCCCGTTCTTACAAGGGCGTCTTTCAGTGTCTGTAGGTGTCCATCGCGTTCCTCCTCGTCTGAGCAGATCCTGTGTATTCGCAGGGCTTGTCCATAGGGGATGGCTTCTTTAACGTGGTTAGGGTGGAAGCTGGAGAAGTGAAGCATCGTGAGGTTGTCCGTGGGCTTGCGGTAGAGTGAAGTGCTGAGGTGTCCGTCTTTGATGGAGATTCGTGTGTCCAGGAATGAGACCGATTCTGAGGAGTAGTCCATGGTGAGTTTGATGGTGGGATGGAACTTGTTGATGTTATCGTGTAGTCTTTTCAGTGATTCTTCGCCGTGGGTCCATAGGAAGAAAATGTCGTCGATGTATCTGGTGTATAGCGTTGGTTGGAGATCCTGTGCAGCAAAGAAGTCTTGCTCGAACTTGTGCATGAAGATGTTTGCATATTGGGGTGCGAATTTGGTCCCCATGGCTGTTCCGTGTGTTTGGGTAAAGAACTGGTTGTCGAAGGTGAAGACATTGTGGTCAAGGATGAAGCGGATGAGTTGTAGGATGGCGTCTGGAGATTGGCTGTTGTTGGTGTTGAGTACTGAGGCTGTCGCAGCGATGTCGTCATCGTGGGGGATACTGGTGTAGAGTGCCGAGACGTCCATCGTGGCAAGGAGTGTTCCTGGTTCAACTGGTCCGTGGGTGCTGAGTTTCTGTAAGAAGTCTGTAGTGTCGCGACAGAAGCTGGGGGTTCCCTGTACGATGGGTTTCAGGAGGCCCTCGATATATCCAGAGAGGTTCTCACACAGGGTTCCGTTGCCTGATGCGATAGGACGTCCAGGTGTGTTGGCTTTGTGTATCTTTGGGAGGCAGTAGAAGGCTCCCATGCGGGGAGTACGTGGGATGAGAGCATGTAGGATGCTTTGAAGGTCTGGATCGAAGGTTTTGATCAGTCTGTTGAGTTGGCGGGTGTGTTCTTTGGTCGGATCTGCGGGTAACTGTCTGTAGTCTTCCTGGTTGTCCAGTTGTCGGTATACTTCTTTGCAATAGTCCGTTCTGTTCTGTATGACGATGGCACCTCCTTTGTAAAGAAGTGTACACTTCCCTCAGACACACAGGGTATGCGTCCCTCAGTCAAACCAGTTTGCACTTCCCTCAGTCACACAGGTTACACTTCCCTCAGTCACACAGGGTACACTTCTCTCAGTCACACATGGGTACACTTGCCTCAGTCACACAGGGTACACTTCCCTCAGTCACACAGGGTACACGTCCCTAAGTCACACAGGGTACACATTCCTCTGTCACACAGGGTACACTTTCCTCAGTCACACACGGTAGACTTCCCTCAGTCACACAGGGTGCACTTCCCTCAGTCACAAAGGGTATACTTCCCTCAGTCACACACGGTACACTTCCCTCAGTCACACAGCGTACACTTCCATCAGACACACACGGTACACTTCCATCAGTTACACAGAGGCACCGTCCCTCAGTCACAAAGGGTAGACTTCCCTCAGTCAAACAGTATACACATCCCTCAGTCACACATTGTACACTTCCCTCAGTCACAAAGGGTACACATCCCTCAGTCACAAAGGGTACATTTCCCTCAGCCTCACAGGGTACACGTCCCTCAGTCACACCGGGAACACGTCCCTCGGTCACACAAAGTATACTTCCCTCTGTCACACAGGGTACACTTCCCTCTGTCACACAGGGTACACTTCACTCAGTCACACAGGGTACACTTCACTCAGTCCCACAGCGTACACTTCCCTCAGTCACACAGGGTACACATCCCTCAGTCACACAAGGTACACTTCCCTCAGCCACACAGCGTACACTTCCCTCAGTCAAACAGGGTACACTTCCATCAGTCACACAGGGTACACTTCCCTCAGTTACACAGAGGTACCGTCCCTCAGTCACAAAGAGTACACTTCCCTCAGTCACACGGAGTTCACTTCCCTCAGACACACAGGGTAAACTTCACTCAGTCACACAGGGTACACTTCAATCAGTCCCACATTGTACACGTCCCTCAGTCACACAGGAGTACACTTCCCGCAGTCACACAGGGTACACTTCCCGCAGTCACACAGGGTAAACTTCCCTCAGTCACACAGGGTTACACTTCCCTCAGTCACACAGGGTACACTGCCCTCTGTCAAACAGGGTTCACTTCCCTCAGTCACACAGGGTACACTTCCCTCAGTCACACACGGTACACTTCCCTCAGTCACACACTGTACACGTCACTCAGTCACACAGTGGTACACTTCCATCAGTCACACACGGTACACTTCCCTCAGTCACACACAGTACACGTCCCTCAGTCACACAGGGGTACACTTCCCTCAGTCACACAGGTACACTTCCCTCAGTCACAAAGGTACACTTCCCACAGTCACCCAGTGTACACTTCCCTCAGTCACACAGTGTACACTTCCCTCAGTCACACAGGGTACACTTCCCACAGTCACACCGGGTACACTTCCCTCAGTAACACCGGGAACACGTCCCTCAGTCACATACGGTATATTTCCCTGAATCACACACGGTACACTTCCCTCAGTCACACAGGGTACACTTCCCTCAGTCACACAGGGTACACTGCCCTCTGTCATACAGGAACACTTCCCTCAGTCTAACGGGGTACACTTCCCCCAGTCACATAGCGTACACTTCCCCCAGTCACACACGTTACACTTCCCTCAGTCACACAGGGTACACTTCACTCAGTCCCACAGCATACCCTTCCCTCAGTCACACAGGGTACACATCCCTCAGTCCCACAAGGTACACTTCCCTCAGTCACACACGGTAGACTTCACTCAGTCCCACAGGGTGCATTTCCCTCAGTCACCCAGGGTAAACTTCCCTCATTCACACAGGATACACGTCCCTCAGTCACACACGGTACACTTCCCTCAGTCACACAGAGGCACCGTCCCTCAGTCACAAAGGGTGGACTTCCCTCAGTGACACAGTGTACACATCCCTCAGTCATACATTGTACACTTCCCTCAGTCACTAAGGGTACACGTCCCTCAGTCAAACAGGGTACACTTCCCTCAGTCACACAGGGCACAGGTCCCTCAGTCACACTGGGGTACAATTCCCTCAGTCACACAGGGTACACTTCCCTCAGTCACACAGGGCACAGGTCCCTCAGTCACACTGGGGTACAATTCCCTCAGTCACACAGAGCACACTTCCCTCAGTCACACACGGTGCACTTCACTCAGTCACACACGGTACACTTCACTCAGTCACACAGGGTACATTTCGCTTAGTCACACAGGGTACACTTCCCTCAGTCACACAGAGTACACTTCCCTTAGTTACACATGGTACACTTCCCTCAGTCACACAGGGTACACTTCCCTCAGTCACACAGAGTACACTTCCCTCAGTCACACAGGGTACACTTCCCTCAGTCACACAGGGTACACTGCCCTGTCACACAGGGGTACACTTCCGTCAGTCACACAGGGCACACATCCCTCATTCACACAGGGAACACATCCCTCAGTCACAAGGATACACATCCCTTTCTCACACAGGGTTCACTTCCCTCAGTCACACAGGGGTACACTTCCCTCAGTCACACAGGGTACACTTCCCTCAGTCACACAGGGTACACTTCTCTCAGTCGCACAGTGTACACTGCCCTCAGTCCCACAGGTGTACGCGCCCTCATTCACACAGGGTACACTTCCCTCAGACACACAAGAGTACACTGCCCTCAGTCACACAGTGTACACGCCCTCATTCACACAGGGTACACGTCCCTCAGTTAAAGAGGGTTACACTTCCCTCAAACACACAGTGGTACACATCCCTCAGTCACACAGGGTACACGTCCCTCAGTCACACAGGGGTACACTTCCCTCCGTCACACAGGGTACACTTCCCTCAGTCACACAGGGTTACACTTCCCTCAAACACACAGTGGTACACATCCCTCAGTCACACAGGGTACACTTCCCTCAGTCACACAAGGTACACTTCCCTCAGTCACACAGGGTACACTTCCCTCAGTCACACACGGTACACTTCCCTGAGTCACACAGAGGCACCATCCCTCAGTCACAAAGGGTAGACTTCCCTCAGTCACACAGTGTACACATCCCTCAGACACACATTGTACACTTCCCTCAGTCACAAAAGGTACACATCCCTCAGTCACACAAAGTACGCTTCACTCAGTCACACAGGGTGCACTTCCCTCTGTCAGACAGGGTACACATCCCTCTGTCACACAGGGTACACTTCCCTCAGTCACACAGGGTTCACTTCCCTCAGTCACACAGGGGTACACTTCCCTCAGTCACACAGGGTACACTTCCCTCAGTCACACAGGGTACACTTCCCTCAGTCACACACGGTACACTTCCCTCAGTCACACACGGTACACGTCCCTCAGTCACACAGGGGTACACGTCCATCAGTCACACATGGTACACTTCCCTCAGTTACACATGGTACACGTCCCTCAGTCACACAGGGGTACACTTCCCTCAGTCACAAAGTGTACACTTCCCTCAGTCACACAGGGTACACATCCCACAGACACAGGGTACACATCCCTCAGACACACAGTGTACACTTCCCTCAGTAACACAGTGTACACTTCCCTCAGTCACTCAGGGTACACTTCCCTCAGTCTCACCGGGTACACTTCCCTCAGTAACACCGGGAACACGTCCCTCAGTCACACACGGTACAATTCCCTCAATCACACATGGTACACTTCCCTCAGACACACATGGTACACTTCACTCAGTCACACAGGGTACACTTCACTCAGTCCCACATTGTACACTTCCCTCAGTCACCCAGGGTACACTTCATCAGTCACACAGGAGTACACTTTCCTCTGTCACACAGGGTACACTTCCCTCTGTCACACAGGGTACACTTCCCTCTGTCACACAGGGTACACGTCCCTCAGTCACACAGGGTTCACTTCCCTCAGTCACACCGGGTACACTTCCCTCAGTAACACCGGGAAGACGTCTCTCAGTCACACACAGTACAATTCCCTCAATCACACACAGTACACTTCCCTCAGTCACACAGGTTACACTTCCCTCAGTCACACAGGGTACACTTCACTCAGTCCTGGTGTGGAGATGCCGGAGTTGGACTGGGGTGGACAAATGTAAGAAGTCACACAACACCAGGTTATAGTCCAACAGCTTTATTTGAAATCACAAGCTTTCGGAGCGCTGCTCCTTCGTCAGGTGAAGTGGAGAAATGCATAAAGACACAGCTTATATAGTCAGAGAATCATGTCAGATGTTTACAGGTAACCTTTCCAACTGCCATTTATCACACCTCGGCAGAGAGATAATCACAGCAGTCAAAGGTGTGAATGGTGTCCAAACAGGTCAGTCAGGGAAACATTACATCAAAGAACAATGAGGTGGGGTCACAAGGGGTCAAATATTGCTGATGCTGGGGTCTGTATGAAAAACAAAAAAACAGACAAAAAACATTTTTTTTGGCTGGAAATCACAGCAGGTCCGGCCGCATCTGTGTAGAGAGAACAAGCCAATGTCGACTCGAGTCTGGATGACCCTGCGTCAGGTGGGGTTACATGTAGTGTGACATGAACCCAAGATCTCTGTTGAGGCCGTCCTCATGGGTACGGAACTTGGCTATCAGTTTCTGCTCGACGATTTTGCGTTGTCGTGTGTCTCGAAGGCCACCTTGGAGAATGCTTACCCGAAGATTGGAGGCTGAATGTCCTTGACTGCTGAAGTGTTCCCCGACTGGGAGGGAACACTCCTGCCTGGTGATTGTTGCGCGGTGTCCGTTCATCCGTTGTCGCAGTGTCTGCATGGTCTCGCCGATGTACCATGCTCCGGGGCATCCTTTCCTGCAACGTATGAGGTAGACAACGTTGGCCGAGTCACATGAGTATGTACCATGTACCTGGTGGGTGGTGTCCTCACGTGTGATGATGGTATCTGTGTTGATGATCTGGCATGTCTTGCAGAGGTTGCTGTGGCAGGGTTGTGTGGTGTCGTGGTCGCTGTTCTCCTGAAAGCTGGGTAATTTGCTGCGAACGATGGTCTGTTTGAGGTTAGGCGGTTGTTTGAAAGCGAGGAGTGGAGGCGTGGGGATGGCCTTAGCGAGGTGTTTGTCGTCATCGATGACATGTTGAAGGCTGCGAAGAACATGGCGTAGTTTCTCCGCTCCGGGGAAGTACTGGACGACGAAGGGTACTCTGTTGGTTGTGTCCCGTGTTTGTCTTCTGAGGAGGTCTATGCGATTTTTCGCTGTGGCCCGTCGGAACTGTCGATCGACGAGTCGAGCGTCATATCCCGTTCTTACAAGGGCGTCTTTCAGTGTCTGTAGGTGTCCATCGCGTTCCTCCTCGTCTGAGCAGATCCTGTGTATTCGCAGGGCTTGTCCATAGGGGATGGCTTCTTTAACGTGGTTAGGGTGGAAGCTGGAGAAGTGAAGCATCGTGAGGTTGTCCATGGGCTTGCGGTAGAGTGAAGTGCTGAGGTGTCCGTCTTTGATGGAGATTCGTGTGTCCAGGAATGAGACCGATTCTGAGGAGTAGTCCATGGTGAGTTTGATGGTGGGATGGAACTTGTTGATGTTATCGTGTAGTCTTTTCAGTGATTCTTCGCCGTGGGTCCATAGGAAGAAAATGTCGTCGATGTATCTGGTGTATAGCGTTGGTTGGAGATCCTGTGCAGCAAAGAAGTCTTGCTCGAACTTGTGCATGAAGATGTTTGCATATTGGGGTGCGAATTTGGTCCCCATGGCTGTTCCGTGTGTTTGGGTAAAGAACTGGTTGTCGAAGGTGAAGACATTGTGGTCAAGGATGAAGCGGATGAGTTGTAGGATGGCGTCTGGAGATTGGCTGTTGTTGGTGTTGAGTACTGAGGCTGTCGCAGCGATGTCGTCATCGTGGGGGATACTGGTGTAGAGTGCCGAGACGTCCATCGTGGCAAGGAGTGTTCCTGGTTCAACTGGTCCGTGGGTGCTGAGTTTCTGTAAGAAGTCTGTAGTGTCGCGACAGAAGCTGGGGGTTCCCTGTACGATGGGTTTCAGGAGGCCCTCGATATATCCAGAGAGGTTCTCACACAGGGTTCCGTTGCCTGATGCGATAGGACGTCCAGGTGTGTTGGCTTTGTGTATCTTTGGGAGGCAGTAGAAGGCTCCCATGCGGGGAGTACGTGGGATGAGAGCATGTAGGATGCTTTGAAGGTCTGGATCGAAGGTTTTGATCAGTCTGTTGAGTTGGCGGGTGTGTTCTTTGGTCGGATCTGCGGGTAACTGTCTGTAGTCTTCCTGGTTGTCCAGTTGTCGGTATACTTCTTTGCAATAGTCCGTTCTGTTCTGTATGACGATGGCACCTCCTTTGTAAAGAAGTGTACACTTCCCTCAGACACACAGGGTATGCGTCCCTCAGTCAAACCAGTTTGCACTTCCCTCAGTCACACAGGTTACACTTCCCTCAGTCACACAGGGTACACTTCTCTCAGTCACACATGGGTACACTTGCCTCAGTCACACAGGGTACACTTCCCTCAGTCACACAGGGTACACGTCCCTAAGTCACACAGGGTACACATTCCTCTGTCACACAGGGTACACTTTCCTCAGTCACACACGGTAGACTTCCCTCAGTCACACAGGGTGCACTTCCCTCAGTCACAAAGGGTATACTTCCCTCAGTCACACACGGTACACTTCCCTCAGTCACACAGCGTACACTTCCATCAGACACACACGGTACACTTCCATCAGTTACACAGAGGCACCGTCCCTCAGTCACAAAGGGTAGACTTCCCTCAGTCAAACAGTATACACATCCCTCAGTCACACATTGTACACTTCCCTCAGTCACAAAGGGTACACATCCCTCAGTCACAAAGGGTACATTTCCCTCAGCCTCACAGGGTACACGTCCCTCAGTCACACCGGGAACACGTCCCTCGGTCACACAAAGTATACTTCCCTCTGTCACACAGGGTACACTTCCCTCTGTCACACAGGGTACACTTCACTCAGTCACACAGGGTACACTTCACTCAGTCCCACAGCGTACACTTCCCTCAGTCACACAGGGTACACATCCCTCAGTCACACAAGGTACACTTCCCTCAGCCACACAGCGTACACTTCCCTCAGTCAAACAGGGTACACTTCCATCAGTCACACAGGGTACACTTCCCTCAGTTACACAGAGGTACCGTCCCTCAGTCACAAAGAGTACACTTCCCTCAGTCACACGGAGTTCACTTCCCTCAGACACACAGGGTAAACTTCACTCAGTCACACAGGGTACACTTCAATCAGTCCCACATTGTACACGTCCCTCAGTCACACAGGAGTACACTTCCCGCAGTCACACAGGGTACACTTCCCGCAGTCACACAGGGTAAACTTCCCTCAGTCACACAGGGTTACACTTCCCTCAGTCACACAGGGTACACTGCCCTCTGTCAAACAGGGTTCACTTCCCTCAGTCACACAGGGTACACTTCCCTCAGTCACACACGGTACACTTCCCTCAGTCACACACTGTACACGTCACTCAGTCACACAGTGGTACACTTCCATCAGTCACACACGGTACACTTCCCTCAGTCACACACAGTACACGTCCCTCAGTCACACAGGGGTACACTTCCCTCAGTCACACAGGTACACTTCCCTCAGTCACAAAGGTACACTTCCCACAGTCACCCAGTGTACACTTCCCTCAGTCACACAGTGTACACTTCCCTCAGTCACACAGGGTACACTTCCCACAGTCACACCGGGTACACTTCCCTCAGTAACACCGGGAACACGTCCCTCAGTCACATACGGTATATTTCCCTGAATCACACACGGTACACTTCCCTCAGTCACACAGGGTACACTTCCCTCAGTCACACAGGGTACACTGCCCTCTGTCATACAGGAACACTTCCCTCAGTCTAACGGGGTACACTTCCCCCAGTCACATAGCGTACACTTCCCCCAGTCACACACGTTACACTTCCCTCAGTCACACAGGGTACACTTCACTCAGTCCCACAGCATACCCTTCCCTCAGTCACACAGGGTACACATCCCTCAGTCCCACAAGGTACACTTCCCTCAGTCACACACGGTAGACTTCACTCAGTCCCACAGGGTGCATTTCCCTCAGTCACCCAGGGTAAACTTCCCTCATTCACACAGGATACACGTCCCTCAGTCACACACGGTACACTTCCCTCAGTCACACAGAGGCACCGTCCCTCAGTCACAAAGGGTGGACTTCCCTCAGTGACACAGTGTACACATCCCTCAGTCATACATTGTACACTTCCCTCAGTCACTAAGGGTACACGTCCCTCAGTCAAACAGGGTACACTTCCCTCAGTCACACAGGGCACAGGTCCCTCAGTCACACTGGGGTACAATTCCCTCAGTCACACAGGGTACACTTCCCTCAGTCACACAGGGCACAGGTCCCTCAGTCACACTGGGGTACAATTCCCTCAGTCACACAGAGCACACTTCCCTCAGTCACACACGGTGCACTTCACTCAGTCACACACGGTACACTTCACTCAGTCACACAGGGTACATTTCGCTTAGTCACACAGGGTACACTTCCCTCAGTCACACAGAGTACACTTCCCTTAGTTACACATGGTACACTTCCCTCAGTCACACAGGGTACACTTCCCTCAGTCACACAGAGTACACTTCCCTCAGTCACACAGGGTACACTTCCCTCAGTCACACAGGGTACACTTCCCTCAGTCCCACAGAGTACACTTCCCTTAGTTACACATGGTACACTTCCCTCAGTCACACAGGGTACACTTCCCTCAGTCACACAGGGTACATTTCCCTCAGTCACACAGGGCACACTTCACTCAGTCCCACCGGGTACACTTCCCTCAGTCGCAGAAGGTACACTTGCCTCAGTCACAGAGGGTACACTTCCCTCAGTCACAGAGTGTACACTTCCCTCAGTCACACAAGGTACACTCCCCTCATTCACACAGGGTACACTTCACTCAGTCCCACAGGGTACACTTCACTCGGTCCCCCAGGATACGCTTCCCTCAGTCACACCGGGTAAACTTCCCTCAGTTACAACGGGTACACTTCCCTCAGTCACACCGAGGTACAGTTCCCTCACTCAGACAGGGAACCCGTCCCTCAGTCAGACAGGGTACACTTCCCTCAGTCACACAGTGTACACTTCCCTCAGTCACACAGGGTACACTTCTCTCAGGCACACATGGGTACACTTCCCTCAGTCACACAGATTACACTTCTCTCAGTCACACATGGGTACACTTGCCTCAGTCACACACGGTACAGTTCCCTCAGTCACACAGCGTACACTTCCCTCAGACACACACGGTACACTTCCATCAGTCACACAGAGGCACCGTCCCTCAGTCACAAAGGGTAGACTTCCCTCAGTCAAACAGTGTACACATCCCTCAGTCACACATTGTACACTTCCCTCAGTCACAAAGGGTACACATCCCTCAGTCACAAAGGGTACATTTCCCTCAGCCTCACAGGGTACACGTCCCTCAATCAGACAGGGTACACCTCCCTCAGTCACACATGGTACACTTCCCTCAGTCACACACGGTACACGTCCCGCAGTCACACACGGTACACTTCCCTCAGTCACAAAGGGTACACTGCCCTCAGTCACACAGGGTACACATCCCACAGACACACAGGGTACACATCCCTCAGACACACAGGGTACACATCCCTCAGTTACACGGGGGTACACTTCCCTCAGTCACACAGGGACACTTCCCTTAGTCACACAGTGTACACTTCCCTCAGTCACACAGTGTACACTTCCCTCAGTCACACGGGGTACACTTCCCTCAGTCACCCAGGGTACACTTCATCAGTCACACCTGGTAAACTTCCCTCAGTCACACCGGGAACACGTCCCTCAGTCACACAGGGTACACTTCCCGCATTCACACAGGGTACACTTCCCGCAGTCACCTAGGGTACACTTCCTTCAGTCACACAGGGTACACTTCCCTCAGTCACACAGTGTACACTTCCATCAGTCACACAGGGTACACTTCCATCAGTCACACAGGGTACACTTCCCTCAGTCACACAGGCTACACTTCCCTCAGTCACACAGGATACACTTCCATCAGTCACACAGGGTACACTTCCCTCAGTCACACAGGGTTCACTTCCCTCATTCACACAGGGTACACTTCCCTCAGTCACACAGGGTACACTTCCCTCAGTCACACAGGGTACACTTCCCTCAGTCACACAGAGGTACCGTCCCTCAGTCACACAGGGGTACACTTCACTCAGTCCCACAGCGTACACTTCCCTCATTCACCCAGGGTACACATCCCTCAGACACACAGGGTACACATCCCTCAGTCACACAGGGAACACGTCCCTCAGTCACACAGGGTACACTTCCCTCAGCCACATAGGGTACACTTGCCTCAGCCAAACAGGGTACACTTCCCTCAGTCACACAGGGTACACTTCCCTCAGTCACACATGGTACACTTCCCTCAGTCACACATGGTACACTTCCCTCAGTCCCACAGGGTTAACTCCCCTCAGTCACACAGGGTACACGTCCCTAAGTCACACAGGGTACACATTCCTCTGTCACACAGGGTACACTTTCCTCAGTCACACATGGTACACTTCCCTCAGTCACACACGGTAGACTTCCCTCAGTCACACAGGGTGCACTTCCCTCAGTCACACAGGGTATACTTCCCTCAGTCACACACAGTACACTTCCCTCAGTCACACAGCGTACACTTCCCTCAGACACACACGGTACACTTCCATCAGTCACACAGAGGCACCGTCCCTCAGTCACAAAGGGTAGACTTCCCTCAGTCAAAGAGTGTACACATCCCTCAGTCACATATTGTACACTTCCCTCAGTCACAAAGGGTACACATCCATCAGTCACAAAGGGTACATTTCCCTCAGTCTCACAGGGTACACGTCCCTCAGCCACACCGGGAACACGTCCCTCGGTCACACAAAGTACACTTCCCGCAGTCACACAGGGTACACTTCCCTCTGTCACACAGGGTACACTTCCCTTTGTCACACAGGGTACACTTCCTTCAGTCACACAGGGTTCACTTCCCTCAGTCACACAGGGGTACACTTCCCTCAGTCACACAGGGGTACACTTCCCTCAGTCACACAGGGTACACGTCCCTCAATCAAACAGGGTACACCTCCCTCAGTCACACATGGTACACTTCCCTCAGTCACACACGGTACACTTCTCTCAGTCACAAAGGGCACACTGCCCTCAGTCACACAGGGTACACATCCCACAGACACACAGGGTACACATCCCTCAGACACACAGGGTACACATCCCTCAGTTACACAGGGGTACACTTCCCTCAGTCACACAGGTACACTTCCCTTAGTCACACAGTGTACACTTCCCTCAGTCACACAGTGTACACTTCCCTCAGTCACACGGGGTACACTTCCCTCAGACACACAGGGTACACTTCACTCAGCGACACAGGACACACTTCACTCAGTCCCACATTGTACACTTCCATCAGTCACCCAGGGTGCACTTCATCAGTCACACCTGGTACACTTCCCTCAGTCACACCGGGAACACGTCCCTCAGTCACACAGGGTACACTTCCCGCAGTCACACAGGGTACACTTCCCGCAGTCACCTAGGGTACACTTCCTTCAGTCACACAGGGTACACTTCCCTCAGTCACACAGTGTACACTTCCATCAGTCACACAGGGCACACTTCCATCAGTCACACAGGGTACACTTCCCTCAGTCACACAGGGTACACTTCCCTCAGTCACACAGGGTACACTTCCATCAGTCACACAGGGTACACTTCCCTCAGTCACACAGGGCACACTTCCCTCAGTCACACAGGTTTCACTTCCCTCAGTCACACAGGGTACACTTCCCTCAGTCACACAGGGTACACTTCCCTCAGTGAAACATGGTACACTTCCCTCAGTTACACAGGGTATACTTCCCTCAGTCACACAGGGTACACTTCCCTCAGTCACACAGAGGTACCTTCCCTCAGTCACACAGGGGTGCACTTCACTCAGTCCCACAGCGTACACTTCCCTCATTCACCCAGGGTACACATCCCTCAGTCACACAGGGTACACATCCCTCAGTCACACAGGGAACACGTCCCTCAGTCACACAGGGTACACTTCCCTCAGCCACATAGGGTACACTTGCCTCAGCCAAACAGGGTACACTTCCCTCAGTCACACAGGGTACACTTCCCTCAGTCACACATGGTACACTTCCCTCAGTTACACATGGTACACTTCCCTCAGTCCCACAGGGTTAACTCCCCTCAGTCACACACGGTACACTTCCCTCAGTCCCACAGGGTACACTCCCCTCAGTCACACACGGTACACTTCCCTCAGTCACACAGGGTACACTTCCCTCAGTCTCACATGGTACACGTCCCTCAGTCACACAGGGTACAATTCCCTTAGTCACACAGGGTACATTCCCTCAGTCAAACCGGGTTGCACTTACATCAGTCACACTGGGTACACTTCCCTCCATCACACAGGGTACACTTTCCTCAGTCACACAGATGTACATTTCCCTCAGTCACACACGGTACACTTCCCTCAGTCACACACGGTACACTTCCCTCAGTCACACAGGGTACACTTCCCTCAGTCACACAGAGGCACCGTCCCTCAGTCACACACGGTACACTTCCCTCAGTCACACACGGTACACTTCCCTCAGTCCCACAGGGTACACATCCCTCAGTCACACAGGGTACATTTACCTCAGTCACACAGCGTACACTTCACTTAGTCCCACAGGGTACACATCAGTCAGTCACAGAGGGTGCACTTCCCTTGGTCACACCGAGGTACAGTTCCCTCAGTCACACAGGCTACACTTCCCTCAGTCACACAGGGAATACGTCCCTCAGTCACACAGGGTACACGTCCCTCAATCACACAGGGTACACGTCCTTCAGTCACACAGGGTACATATCCTTCAGTCACACAGGGTACAGTTCCCTCAGTTACACAGAGGTACAGTTCCCTCAGTCACACAGGGGTACACTTCTGTAAGAGGTCGTTTTAAGGAGCTTGTGGTGTGCGAGATCGGTTTTTGATTTCACACTGCTCGTGAGCGGTTCCGAAGTGCTCCCCCCTCACCGGTTCTAGACAGTGGGCTGATTGCCAGACCACCTTGATGTGTTGGCCCAACTTGTGACTCGGAAGACAAATGGATCAGGTGAGACAAGGTAAGTTTTAAATCAAAGGTATCTTTATTTTTAAGGAGAATAAATCATAGAGAATGAAGAATCAATGCAGACAAATATCATGAACACGCCTCTCAATGGGAACTAAAATTTAACACACAAGAGTTACTTTGACTATCATAATACATCAATTCTAGATCAGCGATATAATAAAACAGGGGTGGAGAAAGCGCACGGCACAACGAAGGATGAATAACACTCCCGAATTATAAAGCCCTTAATATTAAAAACCCTCCCGTCTAAAGTATACCTCAACTAGATCAGCTCGGTGGAGTTGGGCCTCTATGCTCACCAGGGTTTTAAAAAAACTGTCCTTGACCTTGGTGCTCCTGTATCGTCCGGAATCTCCAATCTTCCTTTTGGGACCAGCTCCTGAACCTGCTCTCCTGCTCGAACTTGTAGGCCCTCCGTGCTCCTCGAACTGTAATCGAACCTCTCCACTCGCTCTGCCTTTGACCTCGTGTCTGTGTGAAACTATGTGTTTTTTTTTAATATCTCTTTTCCCCCAACAGTTATACTGTTTTCTTGCTCTTATCTTGGCGCCAAATCAGGGTTTTCTTTTGTTAAAGTAATGGGCAGGCTGCTTTGACAAAAGTGGGTACTTTAATTTAATGTCTTGTAAATGAAACTAATGGGATCTGTCCTGTGTCCCTCTGAGTTTGGTACAGATAATAGGTTTTGTCTGTGCTCTGCGATTTCAGAGATGGGTTTGCGTTTTTCTAGCAATTAACACACCTTGAGGTGTAAATACTTTTGTTTTGACTTCGTTACTACTGTAACCATTTTACCATATCAATTGCAGTCAGTTCTGGAATCTTCTAATCGGTGGTGACTCAGGTTTCTTTAAGATACTGCAGTGGTATGTCCTTCTGAAATGAGTCATGTGATCTGCCAACTCCATCTTGTGTTCATAAAATGTGGCCATTTCAGGGGTTTTACAATGTAGACTGTATTTTCCTGGATTTTTGCGAATCCTACAGTCCTCCCTGTGATACAATGGACATCTCAAATCGTCTTTTGTATCATGAATGTTTTAGGGTGAGGATAAATCCGTTCCCCCCCCCAACTGACCTTCCCCGTAGTTTACCTGACTATGGAGTGTACCTCGCACACGCACTTTCCTCATCCCGAAAACGGAGTTGAGTAGATATCCCCTACCGGAGAAACATTTATGCTATGTACAGACTCACCTTAGAGTCATAACCCGACGCAACACAATCTTTGTTATAATACACCAAAAACAGATGGAATAAAAACATTTAGCTACACGGGCGAGTCCCCGTTTATGCTGACATAGTGGCCCCGCCAATTCCGCTGACTAGGGAACTCCCTGTCGTGTCCCTTCCTCCTACTCTGGACACAGACCAGGTACAGAACGATCCCTACCTGGCACACCACTAAGACGTGGGAAGCCAGTCTGACCCATGATGGGATCTCTATATTATCAAAAAGGTCCCACCATGGTGGAACCACTATGTCTTGGATTTTTGCCCCTATGTCGGTGGTTTTCTGCTCTAAAGTAAAGAAGTGCTTCTGAGAGACAGTAACTGCTTTCAGCAGTTCGGTTAAATGTTCTGGGAGAGGGGGGATTGTGAAACCAAAGTGGGCCACGTACTTCTGGAGATCGATGAAGTTCTCCTTGACAGTGAGGTGAACAGTGGATGGTTCAGGGATCGGGATAACCCGCAGCTGTGCCACTTGAACTACTGCCTCGGGTTTGAAACAGAAGCTGCTTTCACTGACCGCGCACCAGCCGTGCTGTCCGTGCCGGTAGTGAGACGCTGCGGTGGTGACACAATATGTCCCACCTCCTATGTATGCCACCTGTGGGGGAACATGGTCCTGTGCCATGGCTTCCATGGTGCAATTGATAGGCTTAGCGTCAGCAGAACTGAACCCGCACTGTGGTGTTGAATAGGCATTCAAGTGCTGGGGACACAGGATTATGTGTGCTCCCCGGCTACGGCACCCCGAGAGGTCAGTCCCCGTCATAGCATGCTCCCACTTAATGATGTAGGGTGGGACCTCTGCGAAACGGACGTGTGCTCCCCCCCCGAATGACTCCAATGTTCACCACCCTATACACCGGCGCAGGTCGGGCCGCCCTACTCATTACTGGGATCCGCACGACGACCCCCATGATGGTGTGGTTGGAGCGACCACAGTCCACCGGCACTGGGTAGGCCTCAGAAGCGAGCCGGAGCTGGCACGGACTCAACGCGTTCTCAAAGGGGTGGAGGGCTGCGAGGTGTTTGTTACTGATCCAGGAGGGGACCAAACCCTGTTTTAAGTCCTCCAGATTGCTGCGGCCCTCGCCCAGCAACCATGCTCCATATAGTACGCACACCTCATTCTGGGCAGCCTGACCTGAGGCGTTCCTGTCCTCCCTAATGAGAGCGTTGACCGTCCGAGCCTGCTTCTCCAGCTCTGCTATGATTTCTTTTAAATGGAGAGTCATAGCCTGATCCTCATGGAGCTCCGAACCCACCACCCGATTTTCGTCCGTGAGGATCCCCCTCAACTGGGTCTTTAACCCGTTAACCTGCCGTTGCAATTCGATGTCATCCATACTATTTATGATGGACAACCCAGTGTTAAACCCTGTGAACCAGTCGTTCACGGCACCCCTTCTTTGTCTCCCCAATTGCTCCCATTCCTTGTGGCCCTCGGTGTAGAGTTCGGTTCTATTGACCCCCGCGAAGTCAAACTCGTAAAACTTCTGCAGGGTCTCTTTCAGCAGGGCCTGATACAGCCTTGCCGTCTCTACGGGGCACCATTCCGGCAGGTGCACCTCGGTCAGGTTGAGGATGACCGAGGCCACCGCGTAATGGACCCCCTGATAGGCCATTTGGTCCGTGGGAACTAATACTAACCCGTTCCCTGGTCCCTTGGTGGTGGTGGGGCATCCCTCTGCTACCGTCCGTGGTGTCTGGGTCGTGGGCAGGGGCTGTCGGGGGCGGGTCACTAGCTCAGTGGCATTAACCGCGATTGGGGAGTAGGGGACCGTGCATGCGTCCAAGCGCGATTCCCAGTCTATCCCCCTCCCGTTATCTTGCCACTGGCTGTGGAAAATGATGGAAACACCTGTGGGGCAGACTTTCTCTGAACCCCACATACACACATAAATCCCCTGATCGGGTTCCCACCATTTATCCCAGCACACTGTCAACCCTCCCTGGGTCCCTGTGATAGTCCGGTGAGTGTTGTTCCTTAACCTTTCCCACTTTCCTCTGGGGTTCCCCATGTCCCTGCTCAGTTTCCTGAGCCACCACCACCTATCCAGGGGGACGTACCCCCTGCAGGTTAGGCAAATACGTTTCCCCACAGTCACACTGATCCGCGTGGCCTGGGTCTTGATCCGAGGACACAACAAAGAGACCTCCTCGTATGTGAAGCCAGTTTCGCTTGAATATTTTGTGGCGTTTGAGCCCAGCCATCCGGGCCAGTTGCCCTCGTGGGTGTACCCAGCGACTTCCTCGGCTTCACGCAGGCCCTGCCCATCGTGGGCCAGAGGCGCAGTTTCCCCGGAGCATCCAAAGATACGGTGATCCTCCGTTTCTCCTCTCCAGGCGACGTTGAGGCCCACCAGGGCCGCGAGGATGATGCCTCCGACTAGCATCATCTTGTTATGATCTGGCGAAGCGATAAAAAAAGGTTTCGAGCCGGGCTCCCTGGGCTCCTCGGCTTGGGTGCGGGGTGAGTGGGTCCCGCGACCCTAGCTCACTTAAAACTTGCCACATTCTACAGCTCCAAAGTGCTACCATACTTCCAGAAGACCACATTACTTATTTTCTAAAATTACAATAAACTAAACCTTATTACCCAAAACTATATAAATATATGCATCTGCTGCCCGTCTCCGGGCGGCCAGCTTATAATCTGCGGGGACCGTCGCAGGCCTCCCCCTGCTGCGTTCCCACATCGGTCTCAGCTGCTGGTCCCTGGCAGCCCGTGGCTGCTGGCTGTGGACCGTTTAAACTTCTCGCAGCTTTCTTCCGGGGGGTCCCTCTTGTGAAAACCGGCGACCAAACCTTCTTCGGTTGCGGTTTTCTATTTGACCGTCTAAGGGTCACCACATATGAGGCTTCCTCGTAGGTCGGACCCTTGGCTGGAGTTTTGGCCCTGGCTGCAGTCCGTGGCTTCCCCACGACTGCCGGCTGTGGGCATCCTCCCGCAGGCTCCGCCTCCCTAGGCTCTGGGTCAGCGGCAGGCACCTCCCCGCTACCTGGGACTCCAGGTTGAGAGTCTCCACCCCCAGATGCCACCTCTCTAATGCTGCACTCAGGGGCAAGACCTAAGACCTCCGGCTCCTCCCCTTCACCGCAGTCGGGGGCGGGACCTTCGTCCTCCGACTCGGCTTCCTTGTGACCAGGGACAGGACCTAGGACCTCCGGCTCCTCCCCTTCTGGGTCCCAGAACAATGGGGGAGTCTCCCATGTGGACGGGACAACTCCTCCCCTCACGCAGGCTGCTCGTCCAGCCTGTGTGACCTGCGGCTGCAGCTCCCCTGCAGTTTTTAATTCTTTGCTGCCTTTTTCAGCCCCCGCTGCCTGCTTCCCTGCCTCCGGCTTAAACAGCTTACACTGATTGATGTGAAACCATTTTGTGCGCCGGGGCAGTTTCACAGCATACACCATGGGGCTGGCCTGATCTACGATGCTGTAGGGACCCATGTAAAGTGGCTCAAAACTCCCCACACGGGCGAAGTTCCTTACCATCACTAGATCCCCTACCTCCCAGCGATGGGTTTTACTGGGCTCGAGCAGCATCCTATTTCCCTAGTGCTGCCTCCCCATGTTACCTGCGGCCCCCTCATAGATCCTTTGGAGGCGTTCAAGGAGCGTGCGGGCGAATTTGTCCCGATTCACCTCCCTTAGCTGCCCCTCCGTTAGGACTGGGGCCAGGACATGGGTGGGGGTTCTCATGACCCTCCTGGTCATGAGCTCATGCGGAGAGTACCCCGTACTCTTCGACTGGCTGGAGCGGATCCCCATGAGGACAAGAGGCAGGACTTCTGCCCACCTTTGGGGCGAACCCATTATCTCTTTCCTCATTTTTTCTTTTAAGGTGCGGTTCATCCGCTCCACAATCCCCGATGACTGTGGATTGTAGGCTACGTGCCATTTCCCCTGAATGCCCAGCAGCATCAGGGTGTTCTGCATTACTTGGCCGGTAAACTGGCTTCCCTGATCGCATTCCACGAACTGGGGCAGTCCCCATCTCGAGAACACCTCCCGCACCAAGATTCTCGCAGTCCCTAACGCTGTGACTGTTCGGCAGGGGAAGGCTTCAACCCATTTAGAGAACACGTCCACCAGAACGAGGCAGTACTTATAGCCTCCCTGGGTGGCGGGTAAGGGCCCGATATAGTCAATTTGGATTGACTGCCATGGTCCCTCTGCCCTCCTAACGTGTCCCATCGGCACCTTCCTCCTGTGAGGATCGGGGTTATTTGCCGCGCACACAAGACAGTTCGCGCAAAACTCCCGGACGTCCTCCCGGAGTCCTGGCCACCATCCTGCTTGTTCCACCTGCTGCCAGGTGACCTCAGGCCCGGGGTGCCCTGCTGCTGGTCCCTCATGGGCCAGTTGAAGGAATTCCCTCCGGTGCTGCTGAGGCACCACCCACTGCTCTTCTTTAAACAGCATTCCCTCTCTTATGGACAGGGATGCTGCACCATACGGGCCTTCCATTTTCTTCCCCTCGCTAACCGCATTAAATACCCCTCTCAGGGCAGGGTCCTGAGATTGGACCGATTTGAGGTCCGGGGCTAGCGCTACCCCTACACTCTTCTGGATCCCATCCCTGCCTTTTACAGCTGCCACTGGTCCGGACCCGTAGGGGTCCCAGAAAATGCCGGTCTGGGCACCCTCTCTCGCCAGTGCGTCAGCTCGCTGGTTCCCCTGACCGCGAGGTTCTGTGGAGGAGTGAGCCTTCACCTTGTGGATGAAGACCTCACCCTTCTCCCCCACGGCTGCCAGGATCTTCTCCAGCAGGGGCTTTACCACCAAGGGTCTCCCATCCGCGGAAGTGAATCCGCGACGGGACCAGATGGCCAGGTATTCGGTACACGAATTGCATGTAAACATGCTGTCTGAGCAAATCGTGTACGGGGTAGGGAAAACTTCGGGATGGGTAACCACATACGCCACAGCAGACAGTTCTGCCTGCTGGGCGCTCATGGTACTGGGGAGTTTAATCGCCAACGCAATGTCAGCCGTTGGGTCATACACTCCGAACCCCGTGAGCCGCTTTCCAGCGGATACTGTGCTGGAACCATCCACGTAAATCTCACGGCCGGTGGGATGTATCCCAGCCCGGAGACCAACGTCGACCTCCCATACCCCTTCAATGGAACATTGATGGGCTGTCCCAGGGTAAGCCAGGTTGGCGGCTAATCTGGGCTCGCACAGGCCTCGTACCCGCAGATCCATTTGTGAGAGGAGTAGGGTCCAGTGCGCAATGCGGGCACTGCTTACTGTCCCATCCTTAATCCTCCCATCCAAAAGCATCTTGGTGGGTGTGTGGTGTGTGAGGAGGGTGATGGGGGAGGTGCCTGTGAAGATGGCGGATCTTTTCACAGCCCAGTGTGTGGCTAAGAGGTGCCGCTCACAGACCGAGTAGCTCCTCTCCACGTCGGTGAGCACCCTGGAGGAGTAAACCACGGGTCTCAGCTTGCCATGTCGCTCCTGGAGCAACACAGCACTGAGACTGTCCTCGCTGGCCGCCACCTCCAGGAAGAACTCCCTTCCCCCATCTATCGCTCCCAGGGCCGGTGCGATCTGCAGCTTCCTTTTTAGGAGCTCGAACGCGGCCTGGCATCCTTCATCCCACGACCACTCCACTCCCTTGTGCAGGAGTCGGAGTAGTGGGGCTGCCATGGCCGCATAGTCCTCCATGAAGTCTCGGCAGTACCCGGTTAGCCCTAGAAACGACCTCACACCCTTTATGGTGACGGGGACCGGTAACTCCTGTACCGCCTCCCTCCTAGCCCTATCGATGGCCCTTTCTCCGACGCGGATGGTCAGCCCCAGGAACTTGACTTCCTTTTGACCGATCTGCGCTTTCTTTGGGTTGACTTTGAACTCCCTTCTGGTCAGTAGTTCCAACAGTTCAGCCAGCAGTGGGCCGTGCTCCCCGACCGTGTCGGTAAACAGGAGCCGGTCGTCCACGTACTGTACTAACCGAAGGGGCTGACTGAACTCCTTCAGGCTGTCCGCCATGCATTGGTGGAAAATGCTGGGACTGTAGGGGGTTTCTCTTGCTCGCTCTGGTCTCCTGCCAGGCTTCTTGCAATAATTACCCGTGAGTGGTTCGACCCACTCGCCCCTATGGTTCTCGACCTTGGACTTAGGTGCAGGGAACTGTAGTGCAGAAAAAACTCAATAGACCAGGTCGAATAGCACGAAATGGATGCCTTTATTGAACAGTTTGCAACACTATAAAATACATGCCATATGCACAGATTAAAGCAACTACAAGCATGCACACATCTATAAACTTAACTCTATAGAAATGGGGAACACACGGCACATTGAAAAAGGGGTAACAGATTACAATTACCCTTAACCCCCTCCCCTAGACCTAACTAAGTTTCGATTTGAGGGACTCGGGATCATGCTCACCACTTTAAGAATTGCGAAAAAGGCTTTGCAGCCTTTCGACACAGCTTTCCGTCGTCACATGGGTTTGGAAGCTTCTGGCGCAGCTTGTTTTCCTCTTGGTTCTCCTGCGATGAGCGCTCGCCGATGTGATGTTGATGAACTGGAGTACCGGGCCCTGGGTGTCTTCCTGGGTCGTCGATGATCTCCCGATGACTCTTTATACAGTCATCATTGTCCTTCTGATTGGAGTACCTGGGCCCTGAGGGTCTTCTTCTCCGGCCTGGGTCGTCGATGATCTCCCGACAAAAGTACCCGGGCCTCCCTCGTCGTCTTCCCGTCGTGGCCGGGCCTTGCCTGGCCGAGCTGGCTTCCAAGCCAAAATCTTCTCGTCGTCCTCTCATCGTGGCCAGGCCTTGCCTAGCCGAACACCGAACACGGTCCAAACCGAAGTGCTGCTTGGTTCCGATGGAGTCTGTCCCGAAACGTACCGATGGAGAACTCTTCCGATGGACGTTATTCAATCCACAGTTATACTTTTTGGAACATTCTTATCTCCCGCCAAATCATAGTCCTGTCTTTGTAATAATTTTGGCAGGCAGAACTCTCTGCAGGGGTGTTTTGTCTTCATAACGGGAGTCGGTGATAGCTGAACTGGCCTTCCTGGGCCGATAATGTCTTTGCTTTGTTACCGTAACTCGCTTTGTATATTGATCGGTCTGGAGATTGCCCTGGATGGCTGTTAAACGGCTTCTCTTTGTACAGTGTAATGGGCTTAAGCGTTCGTTCAATTGTCCGCCCATTTCTTGATGGGTCTCATCCTGCCACCCAAATCTGTCCTGTACTTATAATCTAATCAATATGTATACTCAGTTCCATGAGTTTCGGCTTCCCGAAAATGGTTTTCGCGGGCTTTTAATGTCCTCAATCCACAAGCCTGTCTGGCTTGCAGTAACAGAAATTCAAATGGTCCCAGAAGCTGGTCACGAGGTCTGGCGGCCATTTTGTGTGCCCTTTTATCAAAGGTTTCTCTGTAAAAGCTTCTTTTGGTCAATAAAGCTGTTTTATTAACCCTAATTTCCTGCGTGATTAATCAATGAAAATTTCGCGAATCTTACAGTCCCTCCTGTGATACTGATAGCTTGCTTAAAGTATCAATAACCCTTGGTGAGCAAATTTTCCCTGATTCCCCACATCCAAACATTCCCGGTAATTAACCATCTATGACCCCCACGACACATGCAGTTCCCATTTCAGAAAATTACATTGTGTATAGTTGGACAACCATAGGCAGTACTACCTCAAACTATAACACATTCATCTTTCAGATGTGAAAGGGGCCGATACCCTTTACACCACCTGCATACACATTTTGTTAATCAAAAATTGAAAAACCAATCAACGGTTATAACACAACAGTGTTCATACACTTAAATCATATAGTAACCAAAACCAAGAGTGGAGGGACGCTTTATCCTTTAATACATAGCAGCCTAAGCGGGGGTCTCTTCACCCACTCGTACATAGCGTTCTCTCCATTCTCCTGTGTTCTCGTGCCTCTGGAGGCATTTGCCTCTCTTGCAATGCACGAACAGTAAATATATTACAATCAAAACCTGACACACTACTAGGATGTGGGATGCTATTCTAATCCAGGGCGGGGTCTCTATATTAATGAACAGGTCCCACCATGGTGGGGTGACTATGTCTAATATGTCTTGCCCTATCTCCAATGTCTTCTGCTCTAGTGTGTAAAAATGCTTCTGTGAGACTATTACGGCTTTTAAAATCTTGGTGAGGTGTTCGGGGAGAGGGGGAATGACATAACCAAAATGCGCAACGAATCGCTACAAATCCGTGAAATTCTCTTTTACAGTGAGGTGAACAGTGGAAGGTACAGGAATGGGGACAATTCGCTGTTGTGCCACTTGAACTTCAGCCCTGGGTTTGAAACAGAAACTGCTGTCACCACCCGTGCTGTCCGTGGTGGTAGTGAGGCGCTGCAGTGGTAACACAGTATGTCCCACCTCCGATATATGCCACCTGCGGGGGCACATGGTCTTTTGCCATTGCCTCCATGGTGCAATTTACCGGCTTCGCGCTAGCGGCTCTGAACCCGCACTGTGGTTTTAAAAAGGCATTCAAGTGCTGGGGACACAGGATGATGTGTGCTCCCCGGCTTCGACACCCCGAGAGGTCGGTGCCTGTCATCGTACGCTCCCATCTGATGACATAAGGCGGGACCACTGCATAACGAATGTGCGCACCCCCCTGAATGACTCCAATGTTCTCCACCCTGTATACCGGGGCGGGTTTTGCTGTGGGACCCAACACCGGCATCCTCACCACTATTCCCATGATAGTGTGATTCGAGCGTCTGCAGTCCACTGGGACTGGATACGCCTCTGCAGCTAGTCTGAGCTGGCACGGACTTAATGCGTTCTCAAAAGGGTGGAGCGCTTGCAAGTGCTTATTGCTGATCCAGGACGGGACCAAACCTTGTTTCAAATCCTCCAGATTACTGCGGCCCTCGCCCAGTAACCACGCCCCGTATAGCACACAAGCCTCGTTCTGTGCAGCCTGATCGGATGCATTCCGATCCTCCCTAATGAGTGCATTTACCGTTCTAGCGTGTTTCTCCAGCTCAGCGATTATTTCTTTTAAGTGTAGTGCCATGGCCTGGTCCTCATGTAGCTCAGAACCCACTACCTTATTTTCGTTTGTCAGTATGTTCCTTAACTGGGCCTTTAGACCATTAATCTGTGTCTGCAGCTCCATGTTGTCTAGAGCGTTGACAACAGACGTCCCGGTACTAAAAGCAGTGAAGATGTCATTTACAGTACCCCTTCTTTGCCTCCCTACCCGATCCAAAACTTCCTGTGGTGTGGTGTACAATTTGGCTTTGTCGATGTCGGCAAAGTCAAATTCATAAAATTGTCTGAACATCCTGGTTAACAGGACCTGGTACAATTGTTCCGTTTCCTTGGGACACCACTCCGGCAATCGTACCTCAGTGAGGTTTAAAATCACTGAGGCCACCACGTAGTGTACCCCTTGGTACAGCATCTGACCGGTGGGTACCAATACTAAACCGTTCCCGGGTCCCTTTGTGGTGGTGGGGCACCCTTCCTTCTGGGCTAGTGCTACCGGAATCGTGGGCAGGGGCTTGCGTGGGCAGGTGATGAGTTCAGTGGCGTTTACCGGAATCGGGGAGAATGGGACTCCGCACGCCCGGGTGCTGACGTCCCATCTCATCCCTTTCCCTTCATCCTGCCACTGCCTCTGGAAAAAGATGGATATGCCTTTGGGGCAAACGTACTTCGAACCCCACATGCAGACATATATCCCTTCATCTGGTTCCCACCACTTGTCCCAACACACACGTAATTGTCCGTGAGTCCCCGTAATTGTCCGATGGGTATTGTTACCCAGTCGCTCCCACTCGATTGTAGAGTTCTTCATATTCTTTCCCAGCTTTCGAAGCCACCACCATCTACTTAGCGGTACGTTCCCATTACACACCAAACAGATCCTCTTTCCCACGGTAACGCTGACTCTGGGTGCGATGATCCTCACCCGAGGGCACAGTAACGAAGTCTCTTGGTAGGCAAACCCAGATTTGCTGGAGTATTCTGTAGAATTCGACCCCAGCCATCCTGGCCATCTCCCTTGGTGGAAGTAGGTGGCGGTTTCCTCAACCTCTCGCTTCCCCGTCCCATCCGTCGCGATGGGGGCTGTGTCCCCGGAGCATCCGAACATGACGACGTCCTTGGTGCGGCCTCGGTAGGCCAGCCCGCACCCGATCGCCGCGAACACCACGAGAATCCTCTCCATTGTATTCCTGGTTTCTGTAACCGATAAGATGATGTAGCCAGGCTCCCAATAGGCGCTGGCCTAATTAAACGGACGCTCGGGTCCTTTGACCCCACTTCCAAACAAACACACATACTGGGCAGACTTCGAAAACTACCTTTTAAAACATCCCCATCATCTTAAACTTTACATGCCTTAAACTAACATTAAAATTACTTAACTTAACTTATCATTACCTAAACTTAGCATACCTAAACTTATGTACAGTGCCGCCCTCCTTCGGGCGGCCTACCTAATTCCTGTGAGGGCTGCAGCATGCCGCTCCCTGTGGCGGGGCTGCACTGACCTTCGGCTTTGATCCCCCGCAGCCTGTCGCTGCTGAACGGGAATCGTGTCTTTCCTGGGCTACCCTGGATCGATGTTGGGGGAAGTAAGGAGGATATGACCAAAACTTTCTGGGCTGAGGCGTCCGAGCCGACCTACGAGGGGGCACCTTGGGCGAGGCTCCCAGGGCTAACGGACCGGGGATCGGGACCTCCACCGTCTCAGCCTGTGGTCCCACCACAGCAGCCGGCTCCGGCTCCCTTCCCTCAGGCTCCGCCCCCCTGGGGCTGGGATCCGTGGCATCCGACTCCACCCCACCTGTCCCCACAGGTGGTGAGTCTCCGCCCCCAATCTCTACCTCCCCTAAGCTCGAGTTGGGAGCGAGACCTTCGTCCTCCGACTCCTCCTCCTCCGTGATCGGTTCAGGGGCGGGGTCGAGTTGTTCGGGCTCTTCCTCGTCCGAATCCCAAACTAACGGGGAGACCTCCCACTCCGATGGGATGACTTCTCCCCTCACGCAGGCTACAGTTCCAGCCTGTGTGGTCTGTGACTCCGTCTCAGGCTGAGGATTTCTGTCCTCAGACGTGGCCCCTGTTGTTGGCCCTTGTGCACCCGGCTTAAACAGTTTACACTGGTTAATGTGAAACCATTTAGTACGTCGGGGCACCTTCACTGCGTACACCATGGGGCTGGCCTTGTCTACAATGCTGTAGGGCCCCATGTACAGTGGTTCTAGGCTCCCTACTCGGGCATAGTTCCTAACCATGACCTGGTCTCCGACTTCCCACTCTTGCTTGTTACGGGGTTCCAGCAACAGTCGATTGCCCTGATGCTGTCTCCCCATGTTCCCAGCCGCTTGCTCATAAACCTGTTTCAGGCGCTCCAAAAGGGTTTGGACGAACTTGTCCCGATTCACCTCTTGGAGCTGGCCCTCAGTGAGCACCGGGGCTAGTACATGGGTGGGTGTTTGCATGATCCTCCCAGTCATTAACTCGTGCGGGGAGTACCCCGTACTTTTGGACTGGCTGGCCCGGATCCCCATGAGGACTAGAGGCAGGATCTCCGCCCACTTCTGGGGCGAGCCCATTGCCTCCTTCCTCAGCTTTTCCTTGAGGGTCCGGTTCATGCGTTCAACAATCCCGGATGACTGGGGATTGTGCGCTACGTGCCACTTCCCTTCAATGCCCAAGAGCATGAGGGTGTTCTGCATCACTTGGCCGGTGAAATGACTCCCTCGGTCGGACTCCACAAACCGGGGGAGCCCCCACCGTGAGAACACTTCCCGGACCAAGATCTTGGCAGTACCCAGTGCCGTAGCTGTTCTACACGGGAAGGCTTCTACCCACTTGGTAAACACATCCACCAGGACAAGGCAGTACTTATAGCCTCCCTGGGCGGTGGGCAGGGGCCCTATGTAGTCGACCTGTATCGACTGCCATGGTCCCTCTACCCTCCTGATGTGCCCCATGGGCACCTTCCTTTTCTGGGGGTCTGGGTTGTTTGCAGCGCACACAAGACAGCTTGTACAGAACTCGCGGACATCGTCTCAAAGTCCCGGCCACCATCCCGCCTGCTCTACCCGTTGCCAGGTAACCTCAAGCCCGGGGTGTCCTGCCCCTGGACCCTCATGGGCCAGTTGAAGGAATTCCCTCCGGTGCTGCTGCGGCACAACCCACTGTTCCTCCCGGAACAACATGCCTTCCTTGACGGAGAGGGCTGCCATACTGTACGGACCCTCTACCTGCTTGCCCTCAGCAATAGCATTGAGGACTGTTTTCAGGGCGGGATCCAGGGTTTGGACGGTCTTTAGGTCTAGGGGCGGTGTCACCCCTGTGTTCCCTGGAGTCCCCTCCCTGCCTCGGATCGCTGCCACGGGTCCGGGTCCATAGGGGTCCCAGAAAATGCCGTTGCGGGCACCCTCCCTGGCTAGCGCATCCGCCTGCTGGTTACCCTGACTGCGGGGTTCTGTGGTGGAATGAGCCTTCACCTTGTGGATGAACACCTCCCCTTCCTCCCCCACTGCTGCCAGGATCTTTTCCAGCAAGGGCTTAACTGTTAAAGGTCGTCCGTCCGCGGAGGTATATCCGCGACGAGACCAAATGGCCAGGTATTCCGTACACGAATTGCATGTGAACATGCTGTCCGAGCAAATCGTGTATGGGGTTGGGAAGATCTCGGGGTGGGTAACCACGTACGCCACCGCGGACAGTTCAGCCTGCTGTGCGCTCATAGTGCTGGGGAGCCTAATCGCCAGGGCAATGTTTGCCGCGGGGTCATAAACTCCACACCCTGTGAGTCGTTCGCCAGCGGATACCGTGCTGGAACCGTCTACGTAGAACTCGCGGCCTGTGGGGTGTATCCCGGCCCGTAAACCTATGTTGACCTCCCATACCCCTTCGACGGAACACCGATGGGCTGTTCCGGGATATACCATGTTGGCCGCAAGCTTCGGCTCGCAAAGACCTTTAACCTTGAGATCCATCTGGGAAAGGAGGAGGGTCCAGCGCGCAATCCGAGCGCTGCTTACGGTCCCATCCTTAATCCTTCCATCCAGAAGCATCTTTGTGGGTGTGTGATGGGTGAGGAGAGTGATGGGAGAGGTTCCTGTGAAGATCGCTGATCTATTCACAGCCCAATGCGTGGCCAGGAGATGCCGTTCGCAATTGGAAAAACTCCTCTCCACATCCGTAAGCACCCTGGAGGAGTAGACCACCGGCCTCAGCTTGCCGTGTCGCTCCTGGAGCAGCACGGCGCTCAGGCTGTCTCCACTGGCGGCTACTTCCAGGAAAAACTCCTCCCCCCCATCTATGGCCCCCTAGGGCTGGCGCAGTCTGCAGGTCCCTTTTCAACTTCTCGAATGCTGCCTGACAACCCTCGTCCAAAGACCACTCGACTCCCTTGTGTAAGAGTCGGAGTAGCGGGGCTGCTGTGGCTGCATAGTCCTCGATGAAGTCTCTGCAGTACCCGGTCAGTCCCAAAAAGGACCTCACACCCGTTACTGTGTTAGGGATCGGCAAATCTTGCACCGATTCCCGCCTAGCCTTATCTATGGCTCTTTCCCCAGCGCGGATGGTCAGACCCAGGAATTTCACCTCCTGCTGGCCGATCCGTGCTTTCTTTGGGTTTACTTTAAAACCCTTCCTTTCCAGTAGCTCCAATAATTCGGCTAATAGTGGGCCGTGCTCCTCCCTTGAATCCGTGAACAGGAGCAAGTCGTCCACATACTGCACTATCTGATTGGGCTGGCTAAATTCCTTTAAACTTCCTGCCATGCACTGATGGAAAATGCTGGGGCTGTTGTGAAAACCCTGTGGCAAGCAGTTCCAAGTGTACTGTTGCCCTTTAAAAGTAAAGGCAAACTTGTACTGATCCTCCCGCCGCAACAGAATGGACCAAAAACCGTTCGAGATATCCAGCACCGTGAAAGTGGTCGCGGATGCTGGAATACTCCCTATTAGGTCGGCAACTGCTGCTACCGTGGGCGCGCAGGCTGGGATGTTACTGTTGAGGACTCTGTAGTCCACCGTGGCCCTCCACGAATTGTCCGGCTTCCTTACCGGCCATAATGGGGAGTTCACGTGAGTGGCTATCGGCCTCAACACGCCCTGCTGCACCAATGAAGATATTGCTATCTCCATGTCGGGTTCTGCTTCCTTGGGGAAGTTATACTGCTTTTGGGGTCGGATCATGGGGTCCCCGTCTACGCTGACCTCAAACCCGGTGACCCTCCCACAGTCGTGCTTGTGGGTGGCAAACGCGGTCAGATTGTCCGACACAAACGCTTGCAAGTCCGTTGGGACGTCCGCGACCATAAGCTCGAGGTCGTAACCTCCTGACGGCTTCATGGTGCACAGGGTCCCCTTTTCTCCCTTCCCTGGGATCACGACTACCTTGCCTAACCCATTCTCGGCTCCCCAGAGACAGTGATTTCTAAGGTCCACGAGGATCCCGTGTTCCACCAAGAAATCAGACCCGAGGATGCCTTTACCACCCCCCTCGTTCCACTTCATCAGGATACACGTCCATGTGGTGTGGAGTGCTCCCAAATGAATGGAGAGCGGGATGGAGAACGCGCCAGCCTGTTCTTTGCCTGTGAAACCCGCTACTGAGAATGGAGCCTGGGTAGACAGAGGTGAGGCGAAAGGTTTAGCTGTGTGGATCACGGTACATGATGCCCCTGTATCCAACAAGTAACTACCCTTTTCCTTCTCTACCTCCATCTCCACAAGGGGTCTTCTCCGCGCGTCATATCGGAGCGGACACAGGTAGATGGGCTGCGTGGGCTTTAGTCATTGGGGCGCTGCGGTTGGGGCTGGGGGAACAACAGGGCCGTTGGCGACTGCCACCTTCCCCTGCGAGGTCATTAGAGACCGCATTGCCTCTAAAACTGACTCGATCGCATCGGGATGGATCGACACATCGGCTCCTTTCTCCCAGATGGGCGTTTGGGCTGGGGCTGAGAGAGCTTTTCCCTTTAAATCCTTCCAGGGATTTTTACAGTCCCGGCGTCAGTGACCTCCCTTCCCACACCCATAACAACTATTCTTGGCTTGGGGAGGGCGATTCCCCTCCTGATGCCATTCCTTTTTAACAGGAGCTGCAGGCCTCGTCTCATGCACCTTTCCCTTCGGGGGAGGCACTTCCTTACTCCTGCTGTTCCTGTAACCTATCGTGAGCTGATCAAGTACTATCTCCTCCGTGGTGCTGGGGTTATTGGGGTCAAACCATGTTTTGGCCTGCTCCCTCACCTGTGGCAAGCAATTGGTGACCAGGCACCGGAGCCAATGAGCCCTTTGACCAGCGTCCAGCCCGTCCCGGGCCGCCCCGCCCGGGCAGCTGCGCCGATACACTGGCCACAACCTTCTGGCGAAAACCCATGGGGGCTCTCCCTCTAGCTGTACCGTCCTATCCAATCGGAGGAACGGACTTCCGTCATTTTCCCCCATAACCTCCATGATCTCGTCCCGTAAAACCTCATACTCCCTATGCCCTCTCTTGCTCTCGTCAGAGAGACACTGGAGGATCGAGCTGTCCAGGGAGAACAGCAGCATTCTGGACTGTGTAGGGGGTTTCTCTTGCTCTTTCTGGTCTCCTGCCAGGCTTCGTGCAATAATTACCCTTGAGTGGTTCGACCCACTCCCCCCTACGGTTCTAGACCTTGGACTTAGGTGCAGAGAACAGTAGTGCAGAGAAAGAACTCAATAGACCAGGTTGAATAGCACGAAATGGATGCTTTTATTTTTAAACAGTTTGAAGCATTACAAAATACATGTCATAGGCACAGATTAAAGTTACTACAATCATGCACAAATTTATGAACTTGACTCTATGGAAATGGGGAACACACGGCACATCGAAAAAGGGGAAACACATTACGATTTCCCTTAACTCCCTCCCCTATACCTAAACTAAGTTTCGACCTGGGGAACTTGGGATCATGCTCACCACTCTCGAAATCGCGAGAAAGGGGGTTCGCAGCCTTTTTGGCACCGCTTTCCGTCGTCACGTGGATTTGGAAACTTCTGGCGCAGTCGATATTCTCTCCTCCCTCGAGGCGGTGGGGTAGACCCAGCCTTGATGAGCGCTCGTTAAGGTTGAGATCCACTAAGTCAATTTGGGTTCATGGAGCAGACCCAGATGCAGGCTATGCACTTGGGAGAATCTTGTGGCATCGATCGCCGGTTCTCCAGAGGGTTTCTTCTCCGTCGGCCTGGGTCGTCGATGATCTCCCGACCCCAGTACCCGGGCCACCCTCGTCGTCTTCTCGTCGTGGCCGAGCCTTGTTTGGCTGAACACCGACCACGTTGTCCTTTTACCAAAACCGTCCGTCTTTAAAAAAAAAACGAAAACGTTTTCATCGATCTGCCGAAGTGGAAGAGGCGCCGATCCGGGCACCGTCCGCCCTTCGTTCGTTCCTCGTAGAAGAAAGTTCTTGAAGAAATGGAAGCCTGAAGTCGCCCAACAAGAAGCCGTGGCAGTGAAGAAGAAGTTGTTCAAGTAACCCGGAGTCCGAAGTAACTTAGATGGACTTTCAATCCATAGTTATACTCTTTTGGGACAGTCTTATCTCCCGCCAAATCATAGTCCTGTCTTTGTATTAATTTTGGCGGGCAGAAATCTCTGCAGGGGCGCTTTGTCTTGTAACGGAGCCGGTGATAACTTAAACTGGCCTTCCTGGCCGATAATGTCTTTCAATGTCTTTTGCATTGTCACCGTGGCTCGGTTCGCATATTGATCGGTCCGGACATTTTCCTTGATGGCTGCTAAACGGTTTTTCCTTTGTACGATAAATGGGTATAAGTGTTTTTACATTGTCCGCCCATATCTTGATGGGCCCCATCCTGTACTTATAATCCATTGAATATGTATGCTGTTGCTCTGAGTTTCGGTTCCCAGAGACTGGCTTTCGTGGGCTCACTGTCTTCAATCCACAAGCCTGTCTGGCTTGCAGTAACAGAAATAAAATGGTTCATAAACTGATCACGGGGCCTGGCGGCCATTTTGTATGCCCTTTTATCAAAGGTTTTTCTGTGCAAGCTTACTTTGGTCAATAAACAGTCTTATTTTATCCAGTTTTCTTGCGTGATTTTTGCTGAAAATTGCGAATCTTACAGGCCCCCCTGTGATACTGATAGCTTGCTTAAAGTATCAATAATCCTTGATGAGCAAATTTTCCCTGATTCCCCACATCCAAACATTCCTGGCACTTAACTATCTATGCCCCTCACGACACATGCAGTTCCCATTTCCGGAGAAAATGAAAATTACCTCATGCACATTTGGAATCATAGACAGCAAAACTTAAACTATAACATCTTCACCTGTCAGATGGGCAGGGGTTGATACCCTTTTGCGCCATCTGCATGCATCTTTTATTAATCCAAAAAACTTACTAAGAACTAATAACATAACCATACTTATTTCCTTATAACCCAAAACAATCAAAAAAAAAAAAAAATTTTTAAATGGAGGGACGCTTAATCTTATACTAGCAGCTTAGAGTGGGGTATCTGCTTCCCCCATCTGCACATAGCGTTCTCTCCATTCTCCTGTGTTCTCGTGCCTCTGGAGGCGTTTGCCTCTTTTGCAATGCACGAAGAGCAAAAATATCACAATCAAAACCTGACATACTACTAGGATATGGGATGCTATTCTAATCCAGGCGGGGACCTCTATGTTGGTGAACAAGTCCCACCATGGTGGGATGGTTATGTCCAATATGTCTTTTCCTATCTCTAAAGTCTTCTGCTCCAGTGTATAGAAATGTTTCTGCGAAACTATAACGGCTTTTAAAACCTTGGTGAGGTGTTCGGGAAGAGGGGGAATGACATAACCAAAATGCGCGACAAATCGTTGTAAGTCTGTGAAATTCTCTTTGATAGTGATGTGTACAGTGGAGGGCGCAGGAATGGGAACAATTCGTTGTTGTGCCACTTGAACCTCGGCCCTGGGTTTGAAACAGAAACTGCTATCACCGACCGAACACCACTCGTGTTGTCCATATCGGTACTGAGGCGCTGCAGTGGTGACGCAGTATGTCCCACCCCCGATATATGCTACCTGTGGGGGCACATGGTCCTCTGCCATTGCCTCCATGGTGCAATTCACCGGCTTCGCGCTAGCGGTTCTGAACCCGCACTGTGGTTTCAAAAAGGCATTCAAGTGCTGGGGACACAGGATGATGTGTGCTCCCCGGCTCCGACATCCCGAGAGGTCGGTGCCTGTCATCGTACGCTCCCATCTGATGACGTAAGGCGGGACCACTGCGTAACGAATGTGTGCGCCCCCCTGAATGACTCCAATGTTCTCTACTCTGTATACCGGGGCGGGCTTTGCTGCGGGACCCAACACCGGCATTCTTACTACTATTCCCATAATAGTGTGATTCGAATGTCCGCAGTCCACTGGAACTGGGTATGCTTCTGCGGCTAGTCTGAGCTGGCACGGGCTTAATGCATTCTCAAAAGGGTGGAGCGCTTGCAAGTGCTTGTTGCTGATCCAGGACGGGACCAAACCCTGTTTTAAATCCTCAAGATTACTGCGGCCCTCGCCCAACAACCACGCCCCGTACAGCACACAGGCCTCGTTTTGCGCAGCTTGATCGGACGCATTCCGATCCTCCTTAATGAGTGCATTTACCGTTCTCGCGTGTTTCTCCAGCTCAGCAATTATGTCCTTAAAGTGTAGTGTCATGGCCTGGTCCTCATGCAACTCAGAACCCACGACCTTGTTTTCGTCTGTCAATATGTTCCTTAACTGGGCTTTTAAACCGTTGATCTGTGTCTGCAGTTCCACGTTATCTAGAGCATTGACAACAGATGTCCCGGTATTAAAAGCAGTGAATATGTCATTTACAGTACCCCTTCTTTGCCTCCCGACTCGATCCAAAACTTCTGGCGGTGTGGTGTATAATTTGTCTCTGTCGATGTCGGCAAAGTCAAATTCGTAAAATTGTCTAAACATACTGGTTAACAGGACCTGGTATAATTGTTCCGTTTCTTTGGGACACCACTCCGGCAATCTTACCTCAGTGAGATTTAAAATCACTGAGGCCACCGCGTAGTGTACCCCTTGGTACAGCACCTGACCGGTGGGTACCAATACTAAACCGTTCCCGGGTCCCCTGGTGGTGGTTGGGCACCCTCCTTTCTGGGCTAGTGCTACCGGAAGCGTGGGCAGGGGCTTGCGTGGGCGGGTGATGAGTTCAGTGGCGTTCACCGGAATAGGGGAGTATGGGGCTCCGCACGCTCGAGTGCTAACATCCCATCTCATCCCCTTCCCTTCATCCTGCCACTGCCTCTGGAAGAAGATGGACACGCCCTTGGGGCAGACGCGTCTCGAACCCCACATACAGACATATATTCCCTCATCCGGTTCCCACCATTTGTCCCAACACACACGTAATTGTCCGTGAGTTCCCGTAATAGTCCGATGGGTATTATTACCCAGTCGCTCCCACTCGACCGTAGAGTTTCTCATGTCCTTTCCCAGCTTTCGTAGCCACCACCATCGCCTTGGTGGTACGTTCCCATTGCACACCAGACAAATCCTCTTTCCCACGGTGACGCTGACTCTGGGCGCTAGGATCCTCACTCGAGGGCACGTTAATGAAGTCTCTTGGTAGGCAAAACCGAAATTGCTGGAATATTCCGTAGAATTCGTTCCCAGCCAACCTGGCCATCTCCCTTGGTGGAAGTAGGTGGCGGTTTCCTCTACCTCTCGCTCCCCCGTCCCATCCGTTGCGATGGGGGCCGTGTCCCCGGAGCACCCGAAAATGATGACGTCCTTGGTGCGGCCTCGGTAGGCCCACCCGCACCCGATCGCCATGAACGCGACGACAATCCTTTCCATCGTATCCCAGGTTTCTGTAACCAACAAAATGATGTAGCCGGGCTCCCGATAGGTGCTGGCCTAAATTAATTGGACGCGCGGGTTCCTGGACCCCGCTCCCTAACAAACACACATACCGGGCAGACTTCAAAATTGTACTCTTAACACCATATACTTTACATTCCTTAAACTATGACCATAATTACCTATCTTAACTTATGTACAACGCCGCCCTCCGTGGGGCGGCTTTCCGAATCCCTGTGAGGTCTGTCGTGTGCCACACCCTGCGGTGGGGCTGCATTGATCTTTGGCCTTGATCCCCCGCAGCCTGTCGCTGCTGAACGGGGATCATGTCTTCCTGGGGCTGCTTTAAACCGTGGTTGGGGAGGATGGGGAGAATCTGGCCAAAATTTTCTGGGCTGGGGCGCTCGAGCTGACCTACGAGGGGCTGCTTTGGGTTGGGCTCCCGGGGCCGATGGACCTGGGGTCGTGACTGTTACCGTCACAGCCTGTGGTTCCTCCACAGCTGCCGGCTCCAGCTCCCCTTCCTCAGGCTCCACCCCCCCGGGGTCGGGATCTGTGGCTTCCGACTCCACCTCACCTGTCCCTACAGGTAACGAGTCTCCACCCCCACTCCCTACCTCCCCCAAGCTTGAGTCGAGGGCGGGACTGCCGTCCTCTGACTCTTCCTCCTCCGTGATTGGGTCTAAAGCGAGGTTGAGCTGTTCGGGCTCTCCCCTGCCTAAATCCCATTCAAAAGATGAGACCTCCCACTCCAATGGGATGGCCTCTCCCTTCACGCAGGCTACTGCTCCAGCCTGTGTGGTCTGTGACTCTGTTACAGGCTGAGGATCTTTGTTCTCAGACCTGGTCCCCTTTGGTGGCCCTGGTGTACCCGGTTTAAACAGTTTACACTGGTTGATGTGAAACCATTTGGTACGTCGGGGCGTCTTCACTGCATAAACCATGGGGCTGGCTTTGTCTACAATGCTGTATGGCCCCATGTACAGTGGTTCAAAACTCCCTACCCTGGCGTAGTTTCGGACCATGACCTGGTCCCCGACTACCCACTCTTGTTGTTTCCGAGGTTCCAACAACAGTTTATTTCCCTGGTGCTGTCTTCCCATGTTCCCAGCCGCCTGCCCATAAATCTGTCTCAGGCGCTCCAAGAGGGTTTGGGCGAATTTGTCCCGTTTCACTTCTCGGAGCTGGCCCTCAGTGAGCACCGGGGCTAGCACATGGGTGGGTGTTCGCATGATCCTTCCAGTCATTAACTCGTGCGGGGAATACCCCGTGCTTTTGGACTGGCTGGCTCGGATCCCCATGAGGACTAAAGGCAGGACCTCCGCCCATTTCTGGGGCGAGCCCATTGTCTCTTTCCTCAGCTTTTCCTTGAGGGTCCGATTCATACGCTCAACAATCCCGGATGACTGGGGATTGTATGCTACGTGCCACTTTCCCTCAATGCCCAAGAGCCTGAGGGCGTTCTGCATTACTTGACCGGTGAACTGACTCCCTTGGTCGGACTCTACAAAACGGGGGAGTCCCCACCGTGAGAACACTTCCCGAATCAAGATCTTAGCAGTACCCAGTGCCGTAGCTGTTCTGCACGGGAAGGCTTCTACCCATTTGGTGAACACATCTACCAGGACAAGGCAGTACTTATAGCCTCCCTGGGCGGCGGGCAGGGGCCCTATGTAGTCGACCTGAATCGACTGCCATGGTCCCTCTACCCTCCTGATGTGCCCCATGGGCACCTTCCTTTTGTGGGGGTCTGGGTTGTTAGCAGCACACACAAGACAGCTTGCGCAGAACTCGCGGACATCGTCCCGAAGTCCCGGCCACCATCCCGCCTGTTCCACCCGTTGCCAGGTGACCTCAGGTCCGGGGTGTCCCGCTCCTGGACCCTCGTGGGCCAATTGCAGGAATTCCCTTCGGTGCTGCTGCGGCACAACCCACTGCTCCTTTCGGAACAGCATACCTTCTTTGACTGTGAGGGCTGCCGTACTGTACGGACCTTCTACCTGTTTGCCCTCTGTGATGGCTTTTAGGACTGCTTTTAGGGCGGGATCCAGGGTTTGGACGGTCTTTAGGTCTGGGGGCGGTGTCACCCCTGTGTTCCCGGGAATTCCCTCCCTGCCTTGGATCGCCGCCACGGGTCCGGGTTCGTATGGGTCCCAGAGAATGCCGCTGCGGGCACCCTCCCTGGCTAGCGCATCCGCCTGCTGGTTGCCCTGACTGCGGGGTTCTGTAATGGAGTGAGCCTTCACCTTATGGATGAACACCTCTCCTTTCTCCCCCACAGCTGCTAGGATCTTCTCCAGCAAGGGCTTAACTGTTAAAGGCCGCCCGTCCGCGGAGGTGTACCCGCGTCGGGACCAGATGGCGAGGTACTCCGTACACGAATTGCACGTGAACATGCTGTCTGAGCAAATCGTGTATGGGGTTGGGAAAATCTCGGGGTGGGTAACCACGTACGCCACCGCGGACAGTTCAGCCTGCTGCGCGCTCATAGTGCTGGGGAGCTTAATTGCCAGGGCAATGTTTGCCGCAGGGTCATAAACTCCACACCCTGTGAGTCGCTTGCCGTCAGCTACAGTGCTAGAACCGTCTACGTAGATCTCGCGGCCCGTGGGATGTATCCCGGCCCGTAAACCTATGTTAACTTCCCATACCCCTTCTACGGAACATTGATGGGCTGTCCCGGGATATGCCATATTGGCTGCGAGCCTTGGCGCGCAGAGGCCTTTAACTTTGAGATCCATCTGGGAAAGGAGGAGGGTCCAGCGCGCAATCCGAGCGCTGCTTACGGTCCCATCCTTAATCCTCCCGTCCAGAAGCATCTTCGTGGGGGTGTGATGGGTGAGGAGCGTAATGGGAGAGGTCCCTGTGAAGATCACTGATCTGTTCACAGCCCAATGCGTGGCCAGGAGATGCCGTTCGCAATTGGAGAAACTCCTCTCCACATCCGTGAGCACCCTGGAGGAATAAACTACTGGTCTTAGCTTGCCGTGCCGCTCTTGGAGCAGTACTGCGCTCAGGCTGTCCCCACTAGCGGCTACCTCCAGAAAGAACTCCTCTCCCCCATCTATGGCCCCTAGGGCTGGCGCGGTCTGCAGATCTCTTTTCAACTTCTCGAATGCTGCCTGGCACCCCTCGTCCCAAGACCACTCGACTCCCTTGTGTAAGAGTCGAAGTAGCGGGGCCGCTGTGGCAGCATAGTCCTCGATGAAATCTCTGCAGTACCCGGTCAATCCCAAAAAGGACCTTACACCCGTTACTGTGTTGGGAATCGGCAGATCTTGTATAGATTCCCGTCTGGCCTTATCTATGGCTCTTTCCCCAGCGCGGATGGCCAGACCCAGGAATTTAACTTCCTGCTGGCCGATCTGGGCTTTCTTTGGGTTTACTTTGAAACCCTTCCTTTCTAACAGTTCCAACAATTCGGCTAACAGTGGGCCGTGCTGCTCCCTTGTATCTGTGAACAGGAGTAAGTCGTCCACATACTGCACTATCTGGTTGGGCTGGCTGAACTCTTTCAAACTCCCCGCCATACACTGATGGAAAATGCTGGGGCTGTTGTGAAAACCCTGTGGTAAGCAGTTCCAGGTGTACTGTTGCCCTTTGAAAGTAAAGGCAAACTTGTACTGGTCCTCCCGCCGCAGCGGAATGGACCAAAAACCGTTCGAGATGTCCAGCACCGTGAATGTGGTCGCCGATGCTGGAATACTCCCTATTAAGTCTGCAACTGCTGCTACCGTGGGCGCGCAGGCTGGGATATTACTATTGAGGACTCTATAGTCCACCGTGGCTCTCCACGAATTGTCCGGTTTCTTTACCGGCCATAATGGGGAGTTCACGTGGGTGGCTATCGTCCTCAATACGCCCTGCTGTACCAATGAAGATATTGCTGTCTCCATGTCGGGTTCTGCCTCCTTGGGGAAATTATACTGCTTTTGGGGTCGGATCATGGGGTCCCCGTCTACGCTGACTTCGAACCCAGTGACTCTCCCGCAGTCGTGCTTGTGGGTGGCGAACGCGGTCAGATTTTCTGACACACGCGCCTGCAAGTCCGTTGGGACGTTTGTTATCATGAGCTCGAGATCGTAACCTCCTGATGGCTTCATAGTGCACAGGGCCCCCTTTTCTTCCTTCCCCGGGATTACGACTGCCTTACCTAAACCGCCCTCGGCTCCCCAGAGACAGTGATTTCTCAGGTCCACGAGGATCCCGTGTTCCACCAAGAAATCAGCCCCGAGGATGCCTTTCCCCCCCCCCTCTTTCCACTTCAATAGGATGCACGTCCATGTGGTGTGGAGCGCTCCCAACTGAATGGAGAGCGGGAGGGAGTGCGCGCCAGCCTGTGCTCTACCTGTGAAACCCGCTACTAAATATGGAGCCTGGGCGGACAGAGGTGAGGCAAAAGGTTTGTCCGTGTGGATCAAGGTACACGAAGCTCCCGTATCCAACAGGTAACTACCCCTTTGTTTCTCCACCTCCATCTCCACCACAGGTCTTCTCCAAGCGTCATAGCGGAGCGGACACAAGTAGATGGGCTGCGCGGGCGTCAGTCATTTAGGTGTTTCGGCTGGGGTCTCGGGGGCGATAGGGCTGTTAGCAACCGCTACCTTCCCCTGCCAGGTCATCAGAGACCGCATAGTCTCCAAGACTGACTCGATCGCAGCGGGGTCCACAACCGCACCACCCCCTTCATTCGGGGCAAAGGCTACGGTTGGGTTCTGGACTGGTGTTGGGGCAGCGGCCTGCACTTGTGGTTGTGCTGGTGTTGGGGAAACTCTCGGGCCGTTGGCGACTCGGGCTTGGGCTCGATCTTGGGCTGCGGCGAACGCTCTCTCCCTCTTATCCTTCCAAGGATTCCTACAGTCCTTGCGCCAATGACCCTCCTTCCCACACCCGTAACAACTGCTATTTGCTTGGGGATGGCGATTTCCCTCCTGACGCCATTCCTTTTTAGCAGAGGCTGCGGGTCTCACCTCATGCACCTTTCCTTTCACAACAGGCGTTTTCTTGCCCTTGTTGTTTCTATAACTGATCGTGAGCTGATCTAGTACTACTTCCTCCGTGGAGCGGGCGTTAGTGGGGTCAAACCATGCTTTGGCCTGTTCCTTCACTACTGGCAGGCAACCTGCTACCAGGCACCGAAGCCAGTGAGCCCTTTGTTCGCCATCCAGCCCGGCCCGGGCCGGCCCGCCCGGGCAGCTGCGCCGATACACTGGCCACAACCTGTCGGCGAAAACCCGTGGGGGTTCTCCCTCTAGCTGCACTGTCTTTTCTAAACGGAGGAACGGAGTTCCGTCCCCCTCTCCCATGATCTCCAGAATCTCATCCCGTAGCAACTCATAGTCCCTGTGCCCTCTCTTGCTCTCGTCAGGGAGACACTGGAGGAGCGAACTGTCCAGGGAGAACAGCAGCATTTTAGACTGTTCAACCCCGTCGCAGTCATTGACTGCTGCGGTCTGCTCCACGTCCCTGAAATGCACGGAGGGATCTCCTGACTCGGAGAGTTTTGGGATGTGACTTATCATCTCTCTTAGCTGTCGTGCGCTATGAGGCATTATGATCTGACTCTCAAGGGGTCCGTCATCGCCATTTTCTTCATTTGGACCGATCCTCCGGTGTCTCGTTGGACACATTGGCGCCGACCCCGACTCTACTGTCTGGGGTTGCTCTACCTCAGGGCTCTCTTCCTCTACCGTCTCCGTCTCCTGTCCCGGAGTCCAAGACTCCTCATAGGCAGGAGGCGCAGAAGGTTCGGGGGTTGGTACCCCAACTGCCTCTTGTGGAATCGGTCTTTTGGATTCCTTGGCTAGCAACAGCTGACTCGCTGGTGGATTTATGAGACACACCAACCCGTTTGCCTTCGCTAGGGCCTTTCTCAGGTCCTCTAGCTCCCGGCGGCAAGTGCTGTGGTCGGTGTTCTCAGATCTATCCTCCATGGCCATTTTATATGCTGCCCTGGCTCCCAGGAGCTTTTCCTCTTGGGCATCTACTTGTTTGGCTAGACGGGAACACCTCTCTCTCATTCTACCTTCACTGGCCTTGGCCTCAACGACCTGACATTTTAAATATTCTACCCGGGTTTCGTGGCAGCGAATTACAGAGCGGCGTTCCTGGTTCAGCGCGTCAAGCGATTCAATCAGTTTTTGACCTCCCGCAACCTTTTCCTCCACGCCTTTAAGCAAGCCGTTGATCTGGACTGTCTGTGCTGCAACTACCTGGTCCAAAAGCTGGACTTGCTTCTTGTAGCACATCAGCCAGACCGCCTTTTCTACAGATTTCTTATGCTCTCTACCCGCTGTCCACTTGATGGCTGCGTCTAGCGGGCGCCTATCCCTTAGTAGATCAGATATCCATTGTTTTGTGAGGTTGACTTTTCCGAAAACATAATCTGCTATTCTTTCATCCATCACATTTCGTTTATTCAGATCTTGATCTAACACACTACTTTCCTGCTGCCAAGATCCTGCCGCGGTCGCCATTTCTGTAGGGGGTTTCTCTTGCTCTTTCTGGTCTCCTGCCAGGCTTCGTGCAATAATTACCCTTGAGTGGTTCGACCCACTCCCCCCTACGGTTCTAGACCTTGGACTTAGGTGCAGAGAACAGTAGTGCAGAGAAAGAACTCAATAGACCAGGTTGAATAGCACGAAATGGATGCTTTTATTTTTAAACAGTTTGAAGCATTACAAAATACATGTCATAGGCACAGATTAAAGTTACTACAATCATGCACAAATTTATGAACTTGACTCTATGGAAATGGGGAACACACGGCACATCGAAAAAGGGGAAACACATTACGATTTCCCTTAACTCCCTCCCCTATACCTAAACTAAGTTTCGACCTGGGGAACTTGGGATCATGCTCACCACTCTCGAAATCGCGAGAAAGGGGGTTCGCAGCCTTTTTGGCACCGCTTTCCGTCGTCACGTGGATTTGGAAACTTCTGGCGCAGTCGATATTCTCTCCTCCCTCGAGGCGGTGGGGTAGACCCAGCCTCGATGAGCGCTCGTTAAGGTTGAGATCCACTAAGTCAATTTGGGTTCATGGAGCAGACCCAGATGCAGGCTATGCACTTGGGAGAATCTTGTGGCATCGATCGCCGGTTCTCCAGAGGGTTTCTTCTCCGTCGGCCTGGGTCGTCGATGATCTCCCGACCCCAGTACCCGGGCCACCCTCGTCGTCTTCTCGTCGTGGCCGAGCCTTGTTTGGCTGAACACCGACCACGTTGTCCTTTTACCAAAACCGTCCGTCTTTAAAAAAAAAACGAAAACGTTTTCATCGATCTGCCGAAGTGGAAGAGGCGCCGATCCGGGCACCGTCCGCCCTTCGTTCGTTCCTCGTAGAAGAAAGTTCTTGAAGAAATGGAAGCCTGAAGTCGCCCAACAAGAAGCCGTGGCAGTGAAGAAGAAGTTGTTCAAGTAACCCGGAGTCCGAAGTAACTTAGATGGACTTTCAATCCATAGTTATACTCTTTTGGGACAGTCTTATCTCCCGCCAAACCATAGTCCTGTCTTTGTATTAATTTTGGCGGGCAGAAATCTCTGCAGGGGCGCTTTGTCTTGTAACGGAGCCGGTGATAACTTAAACTGGCCTTCCTGGCCGATAATGTCTTTCAATGTCTTTTGCATTGTCACCGTGGCTCGGTTCGCATATTGATCAGTCCGGACATTTTCCTTGATGGCTGCTAAACGGTTTTTCCTTTGTACGATAAATGGGTATAAGTGTTTTTACATTGTCCGCCCATATCTTGATGGGCCCCATCCTGTACTTATAATCCATTGAATATGTATGCTGTTGCTCTGAGTTTCGGTTCCCAGAGACTGGCTTTCGTGGGCTCACTGTCTTCAATCCACAAGCCTGTCTGGCTTGCAGTAACAGAAATAAAATGGTTCATAAACTGATCACGGGGCCTGGCGGCCATTTTGTATGCCCTTTTATCAAAGGTTTTTCTGTGCAAGCTTACTTTGGTCAATAAACAGTCTTATTTTATCCAGTTTTCTTGCGTGATTTTTGCTGAAAATTGCGAATCTTACAACTGCTCTACCCCGTCGCAGTCATTAACTGCTGCGGTCTGCTCCACGTCCCTAAAATGGACGGAGGGATCTCCTGACTTGGAGAGTTTTGGGATGTGGCTTATCATTGCCCTTAGCTGTTGTGCGCTGTGGGGCATTACGATCTGATTCACGAGGGGTCCGTCATCGCCATTGTCTTCGTTCGGACCGAGCCTCCGGTGTCGAGCGGGACACATCGGTGCCGGCTTCGACCCTACTACCTGGGGTTGCTCTACCTCAGGAATCTCTTCGACTAACTCCACCGTTTCCTCCCCCTCAACCCAAGACTCATTATAGCTGGGAGGTGCCGAGAGCTCGGTGGTTGGTACCCTAACTGCCTCTCGCGGAATCGGTCTTTTGGATTCCCTGGCTAACTGTAGATGGCTCGCTGGTGGGTTTATGAGACACACCAAGCCGTTTGCCTTCGCTAGGGCCGTTCTCAGGTCCTCCAGCTCCCTTTGGCAAGCGCTATGGTCGGCGTTCTCAGACCTATCCTCGATGGCCATCTTGTACGCTGCTCTAGCTCCCAGAATACTCTCCTCCTGTGCCTTTACCTGCTGAGCTAGGCGGACACACCTGTCTCTTATTCTTCCTTCACTGGTCTTGGCCTCAGTGACCTGACACTCCAAGTAATCTATCTTGGTCTCATGGCGAGTGGTTACGGAGTGGCGTTCCTGATTCAGCACGTTGAGCGATGCAATCAGTCTCTTTCCTCCCGCAACCTTTTCCTCTACTTCTGCTAGTAACCCTTTGATCTGGGCCGTCTGTGCTACAACGACTTGGTCCAAAAGCTGGACTTGCTTCTTGTAGCACATCAGCCAGACCGCTTTTTCTACAGATCTTGGCCTAGAAATTCAGTTGGCGCCGCGCCAGGGCTTTAGCGCCGGAAAGTTAGCGCCGGCGCTAAGTCCCCCTGCGCGCGCCAAAAATTCAGTAGCGCCGCGCCCAAACGGCTGCCGGCGCTACTGAAGGGTGTTTGCGCCTGAAAATGGGCGCTACCTGCCGCATTGCGGCGCTATTCCGGCGCTGCGGCGCCCGATGCGGTGCGGCAGGCTCGGGAAGTGCAGGCCTCCTCCTTCAGTTAAGGAGGAGCTGCCTGCACCCGCCCGCTGGCCAGTAAAATCTTCACAAAAATGAGCCCGGCACCTCGGGGAAGTGCCGGGCTCGCAGGCCAGAAGCATCTGTTCCGCGGGGGGGTGGGTGGAGGAGTCCGGGGAGGGAGGTGCGGGCAGGCGGCCGGCGGGAAAGCGGCCGGCCGCCGCGCGACCTTAATGCGCCGGCGCAAACTCCTGTAAGACTCGGTTGCCAGAGTCTTAGTTGCGGCTGCCACGGGCGAGGCGGCCGCAACTCAATTTCGGCGCTGGGGCCCGTCACCACGGCAACCGGGACGCTGCGCACACCGATGACGTCATCGGTGCCGGCGCAGCGCAACCGGTCTACCGCCGATGGTAGGGCCCCAGGGAATTTCTGAACCGGCTGTAAGTCCAGCGCAATGACCTCTAGCGCCTATCTCTTAATAGGTCGGATATCCACTGTTTTGTAAGGTTTACCTTCCCAAAAACATAATCCGCTATTCTCTCATCCATCACATTTCGTTTATTCAGACCTTGATCTAAAACACTACATTCCTGCTGCCAAGGTCCTGCCGCGGTCGCCATCTCTGTAGGGGGTTTCTCTTGCTCGCTCTGGTCTCCTGCCAGGCTTCTTGCAATAATTACCCGTGAGTGGTTCGACCCACTCGCCCCTACGGTTCTCGACCTTGGACTTAGGTGCAGGGAGCTGTAGTGCAGAAAAACTCAATAGACCAGGTCGAATAGCACGAAATGGATGCCTTTATTGAACAGTTTGCAACATTATAAAATACATGTCATATGCACAGATTAAAGCAACTACAAGCATGCACACATCTATAAACTTAACTCTATAGAAATGGGGAACACACGGCACATCGAAAAAGGGGTAACACATTACAATTACCCTTAACCCCCTCCCCTAGACCTAACTAAGTTTCGATTTGAGGGACTCGGGATCATGCTCACCACTTTAAGAATTGCGAAAAAGGCTTTGCAGCCTTTCAACACAGCTTTCCGTCGTCACGTGGGTTTGGAAGCTTCTGGCGCAGCTTGTTTTCCTCTTGGTTCTCCTGCGATGAGCGCTCGCCGATGTGATGTTGACGAATTGGAGTACCGGGCCCTGGGTGTCTTCCTGGGTCGTCGATGATCTCCCGATGACTCTTTATACAGTCATCATTGTCCTTCTGATTGGAGTACCTGGGCCCTGAGGGTCTTCTTCTCCGGCCTGGGTCGTCGATGATCTCCCGACAAAAGTACCCGGGCCTCCCTCGTCGTCTTCCCGTCGTGGCCGGGCCTTGCCTGGCCGAACACCGAACCCGGTCCGAACCGAAGTGCTGCTTGGTTCCGATGGAGTCTGTCCCGAAACGTACCGATGGAGAACTCTTCCGATGGACTTTACTCAATCCACAGTTATACTTTTTGGAACATTCTTATCTCCCGCCAAATCATAGTCCTGTCTTTGTAATAATTTTGGCGGGCAGAACTCTCTGCAGGGGTGTTTTGTCTTCATAATGGGAGTCGGTGATAGCTGAACTGGCCTTCCTGGGCCGATAATGTCTTTGCTTTGTTACCGTAACTTGGTTTGTATATTGATCGGTCTGGAGATTGCCCTGGATGGCTGTTAAACGGCTTCTCTTTGTACAGCGTAATGGGTTAAAGCGTTCGTTCAATTGTCCACCCATTTCTTGATGGGCCTCATCCTGCCACCCAAATCTGTCTTGTACTTGTAATCTAATCAATATGTATACTCAGTTCCATGAGTTTCGGCTTCCCGAAACTGGTTTCCGCGGGCTTTTAATGTCCTCAATCCACAAGCCTGTCTGGCTTGCAGTAACAGAAATTCAAATGGTCCCAGAAACTGGTCACGAGGTCTGGCGGCCATTTTGTGTGCCCTTTTATCAAAGGTTTATCTGTAAAAGCTTCTTTTGGTCAATAAAGCTGTTTTATTAACCCTAATTTCCTGCGTGATTAATCAATGAAAATTTCGCGAATCTTACAGACTATTGTGGAACGATAGCAAAATACTGCAGATGTTGGAAATCCGAAATAACAACAGAAAATGCTGGAAAAACTCAGCAGGTCAGGCAACATCCGTGGAGAGAAATTTCTCTCCACGGATGTTGCCTGACCTGCTGAGTTTTTCCAGCATTTTCTGTTGAGACTATTGTGGAAGCCTTGTGGCAAGCAATTCCAGGTATACTGTTGCCCTTTGAAAGTAAAGGCAAATTTATACTGGTCCTCCCTCCGCACAGGGATCGACCAGAACCCATTGGAAATATCCAGCACCGTGAACGTGGTCGCGGATGTGGGGATACTCCCAATGAGGTCGGCCACTGCTGCCACTGTGGGGGCACATGCGGGGATGTTGCTGTTCAACACCCAATAGTCCACCGTGGCTCTCCAGGAATTGTCCGGTTTCTTAACCAGCCAAAGCGGAGAGTTCACATGGGTGGCTATAGGCCTCAGCACCGCCTGCTGTACCAGCGCTGATATGGCCACCTCCATATCAGCCTCTGCTTCCTTTGGGAAGTTGTACTGCTCTTGGGGCCGGGCCATGGGATCCCCATCTACCCTAACCTCAAAGCTAGCAACCCTCCCACAGTCGTGTTTGTGCGTGGCGAACGCACCTAACTGAGCCTGCACCTCGGCTATAAATACTTCTGGGATACCCTCCATCATTTCACCGAGGTCGTAACTCCCTTTCGGCTTCATGGTACACAGGGTTCCCTTCCCATCCTTTCCCGGGATTACTACCACTCCACTTTCCTTTCCGGTGTTGGCCCCCCAAAGGCAATGGTTCCTGAGGTCCACGAGGATCCCATGGCCCACGATGAAGTCGGCCCCTAGGATCCCCTTCCCTCCCTCCGCATCCCATCTCGCCAGGACACATGTCCACTTTGTCTGGAGTGTGCCCAGGCGGATCGAGAGCGGCCTGGAGAACGCACCCGTCTGCTCCGCCCCTGTGAACCCCGATAGGACGTATGGAACCCCGTTAGACAGAGGTGAGGCGGTGGGATTCTCTGTATGGATCACGGTGCATGAAGCTCCTGTATCCAACAGATAAGTCCCCATTTCCTTCTCTACCTCCATCTGCACGAGCGGTCTCTTCCATCCGTCGTACTGGAGCGCACATAGATAGACGGGCTGCGCAGGCTCCAGTCATTGCGGGCCACTTTGGGAAGGGGTTGGGGGAACCGCTGGACCGGTGGTGGCTGCTATCTTTCCCTTAGTGAGGACCAATGCCTCACTGAAGCCAGCAGCACATCCAGCAGCTCTGGAGGGACAGTTGGCTCCGTCTCTCTCTCTGGGGCAGAGGTCGGGGGTGCGGCCAGGGCTTGGGCTGGGACTGTGGGGACCTTTTCCCTTGTGTCCTTCCAGGGATTCTTACAGTCCCTGCGCCAATGCCCCTCCTTCCCGCAGCCGTAGCACGTTTGTCGGCTTTGGTTGGGACAGCTCCCTTCTTGGCGCCACTCTTTACAGGGCTGGTCACCAGGCCTGACCTCACAAACCTTCCCGTTTTGCTGGGGTGTCTCACTATCCCTCCCGTTTCTAAAGGTGACGGTGAGTTGGCGGATCACCGTCGCCTCCGTGGTCAGAGGGTTTCGGGGGTCGAACCAGGCCATTGCCTGCGTTCGAACGCGGGGCAGGGAGTTATTCATCAGGCACCTGAGCCAGTGGACTAACTGGTCCCCGTCCAGGTTCGCTCGCGCCGGCATTCCCGGGCACGCACCCTGGTAGACTGGCCACAGCCTGTCCGCGAACGCCTGCGGGAATTCCCCGGGGAGCTGGACTGTTTTCTCCACCCGGGTGAACGGACTCCCCTCGTTCATCCCCATGGCCTCCAGGATCTCATCCTTCAGCCTGCCATAATTTTCATGACCCCTCTTACACCCATCGGGTAGCGTCTGGAGGAGATCGCTACCCAGGGAGAACAACATCATCTTGGCCTTCTCTGCCTCGTCGCAGTCGTTAACACAGGCCGCCTGCCCTATCTCCCTAAAGTGAGGAGAAGGGTCCCCCTTCATGGTGAGCTTGGGGATGTAGCTCACCATGGAGCGCAATTGTTGCGCACCGTGTGGCACCAGGAATTGGTTCTGGAGGTCCCCAGGTTCCCCGTCGTCACCGGGTGGTCCGTACCTCCGTTGTGTCACGGGGTACACCGGTCCCGGTCCCTGATTCTCTCTCGGGCTACCCTGGTCTACCTTGGATTCTTCATCCTCCACCCCCTCCTGATCCCAGACCTCTGGAAAACTAGGGGCTAGGGGTGGTGGCTGTGAAATCTCGGGTTCCCTAACCCGTTTTGTTCTGGGGGCTGCCTGCGGGACTTCCCTGCTTGGGTTACCGTTGAACTCAGCCTGGCCGACCTTGGGGCTAATGAGGCATATCATCCCCTTTGCCCTGGCCAATGTCAGATTCAGGCTTTCTATTTCCTGCCTACAGGGGCCGTGGTCTGCCTCCTCAAACCCTGGAGCGCAGGCCAGCTTATAGGCTGCTTTTACTTCGCCTACCTTTTCCTCCTGTGCCTTCAGTTCCCCTGTAAGGCGGCTAATCCCTGTTTTTAATCTCCTCTCTTTCTCCCTGGATTCTCTTGCCTGATACTCTACGTGTTCTACCCTGAACCTAGCGCTCCCCTCCAGCTCAGCTATCTTGCCCTCCAGCCTTTCTACCTTCCGCCGATGGTCCCGGACCATTGCTGCCCTCTCTTGGCTTATGGCCTCCAGAGCCACTAGCACCTTCCCTTCCGCTGCAACCTTTTCCTGCAGCTCCCGGGACAAATGCTTAATTTTGGTTTCCTTACTGGCCACCGCGTGGTCCAGTACCAGAACCTGCTTTTTATAGCACATAAGCCACACCGCTTTTTCAATGCCCTTGCGGTGCTCTTTACTAGCCGTCCACTGGGCGGCTGCCTTTAGGGGACGCTCAGCTCCTAACAGGTCATGTACCCATTTTTTTGCTACATTTACTTTGCCACACACGTAGGAGGATAACCTATCCTCCATAACATCTGTCTCACCCGAGTCTTTGTCCACCACACAAGGGTTCTGTAGCCAGTGCCCCATCTGGGTCGCCATTTTGTAAGAGGTCGTTTTAACGAGCTTGTGGTGTGCGAGATCGGTTTTTGATTTCACACTGCTCGTGAGCGGTTCCGAAGCGCTCCCCCCTCACCGGTTCTAGACACTGGGCTGATTGCCAGACCACCTTGATGTGTTGGCCCAACTTGTGACTCGGAAGACAAATGGATCAGGTGAGACAAGGTAAGTTTTAAATCAAAGGTATCTTTATTTTTAAGGAGAATAAAACATAGAGAATGAAGAAACAATGCAGACAAAAATCATGAACACGCCTCTCAATGGGAACTAAAATTTAACACACAAGAGTTACTTTGACTATCATAATACGTCAATTCTAGATCAGCGATATAATAAAACGGGGGTGGAGAAAGCGCACGGCACAACGAAGGATGAATAACACTCCCGAATTACAAAGCCCTTAATATTAAAAACCCTCCCGTCTAAAGTATACCTCAACTAGATCAGCTGGGTGGAGTTGGGCCTCTATGCTCACCAGGGTTTTAAAAAAACTGTCCTTGACCTTGGTGCTCCTGTATCGTCCGGGATCTCCAATCTTCCTTATAGGACCGGCTCCTGAACCTGCTCTCCTGCTCGAACTTGTAGGCCCTCCATGCTCCTCGAACTGTAATCGAACCTCTCCACTCGCTCTGCCTTTGACCTCGTGTCTGTGTGAAACTGTGTGTTGTTTTTTTTTAATGTCTCTTTTTCCCCAACAGTTATACTGTTTTCTTGCTATTATCTTGGCGCCAAATCAGGGGTTTTCTTTTGTTAAAGTAATGGGCAGGCTGCTTTGACAAAAGCGGGTACTTTAATTTAATGACTTGTAAATGAAACTAATGGGATCTGTCCTGTGTCCCTCTGAGTTTGGTACAGATAATAGGTTTTGTCTGTGCTCTGCGATTTCAGAGATGGGTTTGCGTTTTTCTAGCAATTAACACACCTTGAGGTGTAAATACTTTTGTTTTGACTTCGTTACTACTGTAACCATTTTACCATATCAATTGCAGTCAGTTCTGGAATCTTCTAATCGGTGGTGACTCAGGGGTTTCTTTAAGATACTGCAGTGGTATGTCCTTCTGAAATGAGTCATGTGATCTGCCAACTCCATCTTGTGTTCATAAAATGTGGCCATTTCAGGGGTTTTACAATGTAGACTGTATTTTCCTGGATTTTTGCGAATCCTACACTTCCCTCAGTCACACAGAGAACACGTCCCTCAGTCACACAGGTTACAGGTCCCTCAGTCACACAGGGTACACTTCCCGCAGTCACAGCGAGGTACAGTTCCCTCAGTCACACAGTTACACGTCCCTCAGTCACACAGGGTACAGTTCCCTCAGTCACACAAGGAACACTTCCCTCAGTCACACAGGTTACAATTTCCTCAATCACACAGGGTACACTTCCCTCAAGCACACAAGGTACACTTCCCTCAGTCACACAGGGAAATCTTCTCTCGGACGCACAGGGCACACTTCCCTCAGTCACACAGGGAATACTTCCCTCAGTCAAACAGGGTACACTTCCCTCAGTCACACAGATGGACACTTCCCTCAATCACACAGGGTACACTTCCCTCAGTCACACAGGGTATACTTCCCACAGTCCCACAGGGTACACTTCCCTCAGTCACACAGAGGTACCGTCCCTCAGTCACACAGTGTACCCTTGCCTCAGTCAAATCGGGTTACACTTCCCTCAGTCAAACAGGTTACACGCCCCTCAGTCACATCGGGTACACTTCCCTCAGTCACATAGGGTACACTTCCCTCAGTCACATAGGGTACACTTCCCTCAGTCACACAGGGTACACTTCCCTCAGACACACAGGGTACACTTCCCTCAGTCACACAGGGTACACTTCCCTCAGTCACACAGGGTACACTTCCCTCAGTCACACAGGGTACACTTCCCACAGTCACACAGGGGACACTTCCCTCAGTCACACAGGGTACATTTCCCTCAGTCACACAGGTTACACTTCCCTCAGTCACACAGGGTACACTTCCCTCAGTCACACAAGGTACACATCCCTCAGTCACACAGGGTACAGTTCGCTTAGTCACACAGGGTACACTTCCCTCAGTCACACAGGGAAATCTTCTCTCAGACGCACAGGGTACACTTCCCTCAGTCACACAGGGAATACTTCCCTCAGTCAAACAGGGTACACTTCCCTCAGACACACAGGGTACACCTCCCTTAGTCACACAGGGTACACTTCCCTCAGTCACACAGGGAAATCTTCTCTCAGACGCACAGGGTACACTTCCCTCAGTCACACAGGGGTACACTTCCCTCAGTCACACACGGTACACCTCGCTCATTCCCTCAGCGTACACTTCCCTCAGTCACACAGAGTACACTTCCCTCAGTCACACAGGGTACACTTCCCTCAGTCACACAGGGTACACTTCCCACAGTCACACAGGGTACACTTGCCTCAGTCAAACCTGGATACACTTCCCTCAGTCACACAGGGTACAAGTCCCTCATTCACAAAGAGTACACTTCCCTCTGTCACACAGTGTACACGTCCCTCTGTCACACAGTGTACACTTCCCTCTGTCACACAGCGTACATTTCCCTCAGTGACACAGGATACACTTCCCTCAGTCACACAGGGTGCACTTCCCTCAGTCACACAGGAACACGTCCCTCAGTCAAACAGGGTACACTTCCATCAGTCACACAGGGTGCACTTCCCTCAGTCACACAGGGTACACGTCCCTCAGTCACACAGGGTACACTTCCATCAGTCACACAGGGTGCACTTCCCTCAGTCACACAGGGTACACTTCCCTCAGACACACAGGGGTACACTTTCCTCAGACATACAGGGGTGCACTTCCCTCAGTCACACAGGGTACACTTCCCTCAGTCCCACAGTGTACACTTCCCTCAGTCACACAGGGTACACTTCCCTCAGTCACACAGGGTACAATTCCCTCAGTCACACAGGGTATACTTCCCTCAGTCACACAGGGTACACTTCCCTCAGTCACACAGGGTACACTTCCCTCAGTCACACAGGGTACACTTCCCTCAGTCACACAGGTAAACTTCCATCAGTCACACAGGGTACACGTCCCACAGTCACACATGGTACACTTCCCTCAGTCACACACGGTACACTTCGCTCAGTCACACAGGGTACACTTACCTCAGTCACACAGATGTACCGTCCCTCAATCACACAGCGGTACACTTCCCTCAGTCACACACGGTACACATCCCTCAGTCACACAGTGTACACTTCCCTCAGTCACACAGGGTACACTTCCTTCAGTCACACCGGCTACACTTCCCTCAGTCACACCGGTACACTTCCCTCAGTCACACAATGTACACTTCACTCATTACCACAGGGTACATATCCCTCAGTCACAGAGGGTACACTTCCCTCAGTCACACCGAGGTGCAGTTCCCTCAGTCACACAGGGAACACGTCCCTCAGTCACACTGGGTACCTTTCCTCAGTCAAACAGGGTACACTTCCCTCAGTCAGATAGGGTCCACTTCCCTCAGTCACACAGGAGACCCGTCCCTCAGTCACACAGGGTACACTTCGCTCCGTCACACAGGGTACACTTCCCTCAGACACACAGGGTACACTTCCCTCAGACACACAGGGTACACTTCCCTCACTCACACAGAGTTAACTTCCCTCAGTCACACATGGTACACTTTCCTCTGTCAGACAGTGTACACATCCCTCAGTCACAGAGGGTACACTTCCCTCATTCACACATGGTACACTTCCCTGAGTCACACAGGGTACACTTCCCTCAGTACCACAGGGTACATTTCCCTCAGTCACACAGTCACAGAGCGTACATTTCGCTCAGTCACACCGGGTACACTTCGCTCAGTCACACAGGGTACACTTCCCTCAGTCAAACAGTGTACACTTGCCTCAGTCCAGCTAGCTTACACTTCCCAGAGTCACACAGGGTACATTTCCGTGAGTCACACAGGGTACACATCCCTCAGTCACACAGGGTACACCTCCCTTAGTCACACAGCGAACACTTCCCTCATTCACACCGGGTACACTTTCCTCAGTCTTACAGATGTACAGTTCCCTCAGTCACACAGGCGTACACTTCCCTCAGTCACACAGGGTACACTTCCCTCAATCACACAGGGTACACTTCCCTCAGTCACACAGGGTACACTTCCCTCAATCACACAGGGTACACTTCCCTCAGTCACACAGGGTACATTTCCCTCAGTCACACAGGTTACACTTCCCTCAGTCACACAAGGTATACTTCACTCAGTCCCTCAGCGTACACCTCCCTCAGTCACACAGGGTACACTTACCTCAGTCAAACCGTGTTACATTTCCCTCAGTCACACAGGATACACGACCCTCAGTCACATAGGGGACACTTCCCTCAGTCACATAGGGGACACTTCCCTCAGTCACATAGGGTACACTTCCCACAGTCACACAGGGTACACTTCCCTCAGTCACACAGGGTACTCTTCCTTCAGTCACACAGGGGCACACTTCCCTCAGTCACACAGGGTACACTTCCCTCAGTCACACAGGGTACACTTCCCTCAATCGCACAGGGTACACTTTCCTCAGTCACGCAGGGTACACTTGCCTCAGTCACACAGGGTACACTTCCACCAGTCCCACAGGGTACACTTTCCTCAGTCACACAGGGTACACTTCCCTCAGTCACATAGGGTACTCTTTCCTCAGTCACACAGGGTACACTTCCCTCAGTCACACAGAGGCACCGTCCCTCAGTCACACAGGGGTACACTTCCCTCAGTTAAATATGGTACACTTCTCTCATTCACACAGGGTACACATCCTCAGTCACACAGGGTACACTTCGCTCCGGCACACAGGGTACACTTCCCTCAGACACACAGGGTACACTTCCCTCACTCACACAGGGTACACTTCCCTCATTCACACAGAGTTAACTTCCCTCAGTCACACATGGTACACTTTCCTCTGTCAGACAGTGTACACATCCTTCAGTCACACAGGGTACACTTCCCTCATTCACACATGGTACACTTCCCTCATTCACACATGGTACACTTCCCTCAGTCACACAGTGTACACTTCCCTCAGTCACACAGGTGTACACTTCCCTCAGTCACACAGGGTACACTTCCCTCAGTCACACAGGGTACACTTCCCTCAGTCACACAGGGTACAGTTCCCTCAGTCACACAGGAGTACACTTCTCTCAGTCACACAGGGTACATGTCCTCAGCCACACAGAGTACACTTCCCTGAGTCACACAGGGTACACTTCCCTCAGTCACACCGGATACACTTCGCTCAGTCACACAGGGTACACTTCCCTCAGTCACACAGCGTACACTTCACTCAGTACCACAGGGTACATATCCCTCAGTCACAGAGGGTACACTCCCTCAGTCACACAGGGTACATTTCCCTCTGTCACACAGGGTACACTTCCCTCAGTCACACAGGGTACACTTTCCTCAGTCACACCAAGGTACATTTCCCTCAGTCACACAGGGAACACGTCCCTCAGTCACACAGGGTACACTTCCCTGAGTCACACAGGGTAAACTTCCTTCAATCACACAGGGTATACTTCCCTCAGTCACACAGGATACACGTCCCTCATTCACACAGGGGTACACTTCCCTCAGTCACACATGGTACACTTCCCTCAGTCACACAGGGTACACTTCCCTCAGTCACAAAGGGTACACGTCCCACAGTCACACAGGGTACACTTCCCTCAGTCACACAGGGTACAGTTCACTTAGTCACGTAGGGTACACTTCCCTAAGTCACACAGTGTACACTTCCCTCTCTCACACAGCGTACACTTCCCTCAGTCACACAGCGTACACTTCCCTCTGTCACACAGCGTACACTTCCCTCTGTCACACAGGGTACACTTCCCTCTGTCACACAGTGTACACTTCCCTCTGTCACACAGCGTACACTTCTCTCAGTCACACAGGGTACACTTCCTTCAGTCACTGTGGTGATTATTCTTGTTTTATAAGAAGCATTGTAATTGGTTGCCTGTTTTCCTGCCTTGAGATATATGCTGTAAACCTATTGGTTAGATGATGTCATGTGACCTGTGGTGGCCATCTTAAATTCAGTTCTCCACAGTCTGGTTGAGACTGGGAGCTTAAGATGTACTGCTGGTTTTTAAGGTTAATAAAGCCTAGCTTTTGAAAGGCAATCTACTCTTCACTTCAGTCACACAGGCTAAACATCCCTAAGTCACAAAGGGTACACTTCCCTCTGTCACACAGCGTACACTTCCCTCTGTCACACAGCGTACACTTCCCTCAGTCACACAGGGTACATTTCCCTCAGTCACACAGGGTACACGTCCCTCAGTCACACAGGGTACACTTCCCTCAGTCACACAGGGTGTGATGAAATATATTCCATTCATCAATGCCTGTGACTGTGGTCGGTTACAGTGTCATTTCCCTTCCCCGAGTCCTCATTGTATTATGTATTGGAATGTGCTGGAATGTGCTGTGTGTAGGGCTCCGCCCATACCTGGCCCCTTTTGTAAGCTGGCTCAGTCTGGCCTCAGCCTCCAGAAGGAAGACATCTCTCTCTTTTACGTGTTACTTTCTAAGTTAATAAAAGCCTTGTTTTGTTTCGCTAACATCGAGTCTCGGAACTTATTGAGGCACATCACAGGGTAAACTTCCCTCAGTCAAACAGTGCACACTTGCCTCAGCCCAACCGGCTTAAACTTCCCTGAGTCACGCAGGGTACACTTCCCTGAGTCACACAGGGTACACTTCCCTCAGTCACACAGGGTACACTTCACTCAGTCCCACAGCATACACTTCCCTCAGTCACACAGCATACATTTCCCGCAGTCACATGGCGTACACTTTCTTCAGTCACACAGGGTACACTTCCATCAGTCACATAGGGCACACTTCCCTCAGTCACACAGGGTACACTTCCCTCAGTCACACACGGTACACTTCCCTCAGTCACACACGGTACACATCCCTCAGTCTCACAGTGTACACTTCCCTCAGTCACACAGGGTACACTTCCCTCAGTCACACCGGGTACACTTCCCTCAGTCACACCAGGTACACTTCGCTCAGTCACACAGGGTACACTTCCCTCAGTCACACAGGGTACACTTCCCTCAGTCACACAGGGTACACTTCCCTCAGTCACACCGGGTACATTTCGCTCAGTCACACAGGGTACACTTCCCTCTGTCACACAGCGTACACTTCCCTCAGTCACACAGGAACACGTCCCTCAGTCAAACAGGGTACACTTCCATCAGTCACACAGGGTACACTTCCATCAGTCACACAGGGTGCACTTCCATCAGTCACACAGGGTGCACTTCCCTCAGTCACACAGGGTACACGTCCCTCAGTCACACAGGGTACACTTCCATCAGTCATACAGGGTGCACTTCCCTCAGTCACACAGGGTACACTTCCCTCAGACACACAGGGGTACACTTTCCTCAGACATACAGGGGTGCACTTCCCTCAGTCACACAGGGTACACTTCCCTCAGTCCCACAGTGTACACTTCCCTCAGTCACACAGGGTACACTTCCCTCAGTCACACAGGGTACACTTCCCTCAGTCACACAGGGTACACTTCCCTCAGTCACACAGGGGACACTTCCCTCTGTCACACAACGTACGCTTCCCTCATTCACACAGGGTACACATCCCTCAATCACACAGGGTGCACTTCCCTCGGTCAAACAGTGTACACTTGCCTCAGTCCAACCGGCTTACACGTCCCTGAGTCACACAGGGTACACTTCCCTGAGTCACACAGGGTACACTTCCCTGAGTCACACAGGGTACACTTCCCTCAGTCACGCAGATACACTTCCCTCAGTCACAGAGCGTACATTTCGCTCAGTCACACCGGGTACACTTCGCTCAGTCACACAGGGTACACTGCCCTCAGTCACACCGAGGAACAGTTCCCTCAGTCACACAGGGAACACGTCCCTCAGTCACACAGGGTACACATCCCTCAGTCACACAGGGTACACTTCCCTCAGACACACAGGGTACACTTCCCTCAGTCACACAGCGAACACTTCCCTCATTCACACCGGGTACACTTTCCTCAGTCTTACAGATGTACAGTTCCCTCAGTCACACAGGGGTACACTTCCCTCAGTCACACAGGGTACACTTCCCTCAATCACACAGGGTACACTTCCCTCAGTCACACAGGGTACATTTCCCTCAGTCACACAGGTTACACTTCCCTCAGTCACACAAGGTATACTTCATTCAGTCCCTCAGCGTACACCTCCCTCAGTCACACAGGGTACACTTACCTCAGTCAAACCGTGTTACATTTCCCTCAGTCACACAGGATACACGACCCTCAGTCACATAGGGTAAACTTCCCTCAGTCACATAGGGTACACTTCCATCAGTCACACAGGTGCACTTCCCTCAGACACACAGGGCACACTTCCCTCAGTCACACAGCGTACACTTCCCTCAGTCACACAGGGTACACATCCCTCAGTCACACAGGGTACACTTCCCACAGTCACACAGGGTACATTTCCCTCAGTCACACAGGGTACACTTCCTTCAGTCACACAGGGTACTCTTCCCTCAGTCACACAGGGTACACTTCACTCTGTCAAACATGGTACAGTTCCCTCATTCACGCAGGGTACACATCCCTCAGTCACACAGGGTATACTTCCCTCAGTCACACAGGGTACTCTTCCCTCAGTCACACAGGGTACACTTCACTCAGTCCCACAGGGTACACTTCCCTCTGTCACACAGGGTACATATCCCTCAGTCACACAGGGTACAATTCCCTCAGACACACAGGGGTACACTTTCCTCAGACATACAGGGGTGCACTTCCCTCAGTCACACAGGGTACACTTCCCTCAGTCCCACAGTGTACACTTCCCTCAGTCACACAGGGTACACTTCCCTCAGTCACACAGGGTACACTTCCCTCAGTCACACAGGGTACACTTCCCTCAGTCACACAGGGGACACTTCCCTCTGTCACACAACGTACGCTTCCCTCATTCACACAGGGTACACATCCCTCAATCACACAGGGTGCACTTCCCTCGGTCAAACAGTGTACACTTGCCTCAGTCCAACCGGCTTACACGTCCCTGAGTCACACAGGGTACACTTCCCTGAGTCACACAGGGTACACTTCCCTGAGTCACACAGGGTACACTTCCCTCAGTCACGCAGATACACTTCCCTCAGTCACAGAGCGTACATTTCGCTCAGTCACACCGGGTACACTTCGCTCAGTCACACAGGGTACACTGCCCTCAGTCACACCGAGGAACAGTTCCCTCAGTCACACAGGGAACACGTCCCTCAGTCACACAGGGTACACATCCCTCAGTCACACAGGGTACACTTCCCTCAGACACACAGGGTACACTTCCCTCAGTCACACAGCGAACACTTCCCTCATTCACACCGGGTACACTTTCCTCAGTCTTACAGATGTACAGTTCCCTCAGTCACACAGGGGTACACTTCCCTCAGTCACACAGGGTACACTTCCCTCAATCACACAGGGTACACTTCCCTCAGTCACACAGGGTACATTTCCCTCAGTCACACAGGTTACACTTCCCTCAGTCACACAAGGTATACTTCATTCAGTCCCTCAGCGTACACCTCCCTCAGTCACACAGGGTACACTTACCTCAGTCAAACCGTGTTACATTTCCCTCAGTCACACAGGATACACGACCCTCAGTCACATAGGGTAAACTTCCCTCAGTCACATAGGGTACACTTCCATCAGTCACACAGGTGCACTTCCCTCAGACACACAGGGCACACTTCCCTCAGTCACACAGCGTACACTTCCCTCAGTCACACAGGGTACACATCCCTCAGTCACACAGGGTACACTTCCCACAGTCACACAGGGTACATTTCCCTCAGTCACACAGGGTACACTTCCTTCAGTCACACAGGGTACTCTTCCCTCAGTCACACAGGGTACACTTCACTCTGTCAAACATGGTACAGTTCCCTCATTCACGCAGGGTACACATCCCTCAGTCACACAGGGTGCACTTCCCTCAGTCACACAGGGTACACGTCCCTCAGTCACACAGGGTACACTTCCATCAGTCATACAGGGTGCACTTCCCTCAGTCACACAGGGTACACTTCCCTCAGACACACAGGGGTACACTTTCCTCAGACATACAGGGGTGCACTTCCCTCAGTCACACAGGGTACACTTCCCTCAGTCCCACAGTGTACACTTCCCTCAGTCACACAGGGTACACTTCCCTCAGTCACACAGGGTACACTTCCCTCAGTCACACAGGGTACACTTCCCTCAGTCACACAGGGGACACTTCCCTCTGTCACACAACGTACGCTTCCCTCATTCACACAGGGTACACATCCCTCAATCACACAGGGTGCACTTCCCTCGGTCAAACAGTGTACACTTGCCTCAGTCCAACCGGCTTACACGTCCCTGAGTCACACAGGGTACACTTCCCTGAGTCACACAGGGTACACTTCCCTGAGTCACACAGGGTACACTTCCCTCAGTCACGCAGATACACTTCCCTCAGTCACAGAGCGTACATTTCGCTCAGTCACACCGGGTACACTTCGCTCAGTCACACAGGGTACACTGCCCTCAGTCACACCGAGGAACAGTTCCCTCAGTCACACAGGGAACACGTCCCTCAGTCACACAGGGTACACATCCCTCAGTCACACAGGGTACACTTCCCTCAGACACACAGGGTACACTTCCCTCAGTCACACAGCGAACACTTCCCTCATTCACACCAGGTACACTTCGCTCAGTCACACAGGGTACACTTCCCTCAGTCACACAGGGTACACTTCCCTCAGTCACACAGGGTACACTTCCCTCAGTCACACCGGGTACATTTCGCTCAGTCACACAGGGTATACTTCCCTCTGTCACACAGCGTACACTTCCCTCAGTCACACAGGAACACGTCCCTCAGTCAAACAGGGTACACTTCCATCAGTCACACAGGGTACACTTCCATCAGTCACACAGGGTGCACTTCCATCAGTCACACAGGGTGCACTTCCCTCAGTCACACAGGGTACACGTCCCTCAGTCACACAGGGTACACTTCCATCAGTCATACAGGGTGCACTTCCCTCAGTCACACAGGGTACACTTCCCTCAGACACACAGGGGTACACTTTCCTCAGACATACAGGGGTGCACTTCCCTCAGTCACACAGGGTACACTTCCCTCAGTCCCACAGTGTACACTTCCCTCAGTCACACAGGGTACACTTCCCTCAGTCACACAGGGTACACTTCCCTCAGTCACACAGGGTACACTTCCCTCAGTCACACAGGTTACACTTCCCTCAGTCACACAAGGTATACTTCATTCAGTCCCTCAGCGTACACCTCCCTCAGTCACACAGGGTACACTTACCTCAGTCAAACCGTGTTACATTTCCCTCAGTCACACAGGATACACGACCCTCAGTCACATAGGGTAAACTTCCCTCAGTCACATAGGGTACACTTCCATCAGTCACACAGGTGCACTTCCCTCAGACACACAGGGCACACTTCCCTCAGTCACACAGCGTACACTTCCCTCAGTCACACAGGGTACACATCCCTCAGTCACACAGGGTACACTTCACTCTGTCAAACATGGTACAGTTCCCTCATTCACGCAGGGTACACATCCCTCAGTCACACAGGGTATACTTCCCTCAGTCACACAGGGTACTCTTCCCTCAGTCACACAGGGTACACTTCACTCAGTCCCACAGGGTACACTTCCCTCTGTCACACAGGGTACATATCCCTCAGTCACACAGGGTACAATTCCCTCAGACACACAGGGGTACACTTTCCTCAGACATACAGGGGTGCACTTCCCTCAGTCACACAGGGTACACTTCCCTCAGTCCCACAGTGTACACTTCCCTCAGTCACACAGGGTACACTTCCCTCAGTCACACAGGGTACACTTCCCTCAGTCACACAGGGTACACTTCCCTCAGTCACACAGGGGACACTTCCCTCTGTCACACAACGTATGCTTCCCTCATTCACACAGGGTACACATCCCTCAATCACACAGGGTGCACTTCCCTCGGTCAAACAGTGTACACTTGCCTCAGTCCAACCGGCTTACACGTCCCTGAGTCACACAGGGTACACTTCCCTGAGTCACACAGGGTACACTTCCCTGAGTCACACAGGGTACACTTCCCTCAGTCACGCAGATACACTTCCCTCAGTCACAGAGCGTACATTTCGCTCAGTCACACCGGGTACACTTCGCTCAGTCACACAGGGTACACTGCCCTCAGTCACACCGAGGAACAGTTCCCTCAGTCACACAGGGAACACGTCCCTCAGTCACACAGGGTACACATCCCTCAGTCACACAGGGTACACTTCCCTCAGACACACAGGGTACACTTCCCTCAGTCACACAGCGAACACTTCCCTCATTCACACCGGGTACACTTTCCTCAGTCTTACAGATGTACAGTTCCCTCAGTCACACAGGGGTACACTTCCCTCAGTCACACAGGGTACACTTCCCTCAATCACACAGGGTACACTTCCCTCAGTCACACAGGGTACATTTCCCTCAGTCACACAGGTTACACTTCCCTCAGTCACACAAGGTATACTTCATTCAGTCCCTCAGCGTACACCTCCCTCAGTCACACAGGGTACACTTACCTCAGTCAAACCGTGTTACATTTCCCTCAGTCACACAGGATACACGACCCTCAGTCACATAGGGTAAACTTCCCTCAGTCACATAGGGTACACTTCCATCAGTCACACAGGTGCACTTCCCTCAGACACACAGGGCACACTTCCCTCAGTCACACAGCGTACACTTCCCTCAGTCACACAGGGTACACATCCCTCAGTCACACAGGGTACACTTCCCACAGTCACACAGGGTACATTTCCCTCAGTCACACAGGGTACACTTCCTTCAGTCACACAGGGTACTCTTCCCTCAGTCACACAGGGTACACTTCACTCTGTCAAACATGGTACAGTTCCCTCATTCACGCAGGGTACACATCCCTCAGTCACACAGGGTGCACTTCCCTCAGTCACACAGGGTACACGTCCCTCAGTCACACAGGGTACACTTCCATCAGTCATACAGGGTGCACTTCCCTCAGTCACACAGGGTACACTTCCCTCAGACACACAGGGGTACACTTTCCTCAGACATACAGGGGTGCACTTCCCTCAGTCACACAGGGTACACTTCCCTCAGTCCCACAGTGTACACTTCCCTCAGTCACACAGGGTACACTTCCCTCAGTCACACAGGGTACACTTCCCTCAGTCACACAGGGTACACTTCCCTCAGTCACACAGGGGACACTTCCCTCTGTCACACAACGTACGCTTCCCTCATTCACACAGGGTACACATCCCTCAATCACACAGGGTGCACTTCCCTCGGTCAAACAGTGTACACTTGCCTCAGTCCAACCGGCTTACACGTCCCTGAGTCACACAGGGTACACTTCCCTGAGTCACACAGGGTACACTTCCCTGAGTCACACAGGGTACACTTCCCTCAGTCACGCAGATACACTTCCCTCAGTCACAGAGCGTACATTTCGCTCAGTCACACCGGGTACACTTCGCTCAGTCACACAGGGTACACTGCCCTCAGTCACACCGAGGAACAGTTCCCTCAGTCACACAGGGAACACGTCCCTCAGTCACACAGGGTACACATCCCTCAGTCACACAGGGTACACTTCCCTCAGACACACAGGGTACACTTCCCTCAGTCACACAGCGAACACTTCCCTCATTCACACCAGGTACACTTCGCTCAGTCACACAGGGTACACTTCCCTCAGTCACACAGGGTACACTTCCCTCAGTCACACAGGGTACACTTCCCTCAGTCACACCGGGTACATTTCGCTCAGTCACACAGGGTATACTTCCCTCTGTCACACAGCGTACACTTCCCTCAGTCACACAGGAACACGTCCCTCAGTCAAACAGGGTACACTTCCATCAGTCACACAGGGTACACTTCCATCAGTCACACAGGGTGCACTTCCATCAGTCACACAGGGTGCACTTCCCTCAGTCACACAGGGTACACGTCCCTCAGTCACACAGGGTACACTTCCATCAGTCATACAGGGTGCACTTCCCTCAGTCACACAGGGTACACTTCCCTCAGACACACAGGGGTACACTTTCCTCAGACATACAGGGGTGCACTTCCCTCAGTCACACAGGGTACACTTCCCTCAGTCCCACAGTGTACACTTCCCTCAGTCACACAGGGTACACTTCCCTCAGTCACACAGGGTACACTTCCCTCAGTCACACAGGGTACACTTCCCTCAGTCACACAGGTTACACTTCCCTCAGTCACACAAGGTATACTTCATTCAGTCCCTCAGCGTACACCTCCCTCAGTCACACAGGGTACACTTACCTCAGTCAAACCGTGTTACATTTCCCTCAGTCACACAGGATACACGACCCTCAGTCACATAGGGTAAACTTCCCTCAGTCACATAGGGTACACTTCCATCAGTCACACAGGTGCACTTCCCTCAGACACACAGGGCACACTTCCCTCAGTCACACAGCGTACACTTCCCTCAGTCACACAGGGTACACATCCCTCAGTCACACAGGGTACACTTCCCACAGTCACACAGGGTACATTTCCCTCAGTCACACAGGGTACACTTCCTTCAGTCACACAGGGTACTCTTCCCTCAGTCACACAGGGTACACTTCACTCTGTCAAACATGGTACAGTTCCCTCATTCACGCAGGGTACACATCCCTCAGTCACACAGGGTGCACTTCCCTCAGTCACACAGGGTACACGTCCCTCAGTCACACAGGGTACACTTCCATCAGTCATACAGGGTGCACTTCCCTCAGTCACACAGGGTACACTTCCCTCAGACACACAGGGGTACACTTTCCTCAGACATACAGGGGTGCACTTCCCTCAGTCACACAGGGTACACTTCCCTCAGTCCCACAGTGTACACTTCCCTCAGTCACACAGGGTACACTTCCCTCAGTCACACAGGGTACACTTCCCTCAGTCACACAGGGTACACTTCCCTCAGTCACACAGGGGACACTTCCCTCTGTCACACAACGTACGCTTCCCTCATTCACACAGGGTACACATCCCTCAATCACACAGGGTGCACTTCCCTCGGTCAAACAGTGTACACTTGCCTCAGTCCAACCGGCTTACACGTCCCTGAGTCACACAGGGTACACTTCCCTGAGTCACACAGGGTACACTTCCCTGAGTCACACAGGGTACACTTCCCTCAGTCACGCAGATACACTTCCCTCAGTCACAGAGCGTACATTTCGCTCAGTCACACCGGGTACACTTCGCTCAGTCACACAGGGTACACTGCCCTCAGTCACACCGAGGAACAGTTCCCTCAGTCACACAGGGAACACGTCCCTCAGTCACACAGGGTACACATCCCTCAGTCACACAGGGTACACTTCCCTCAGACACACAGGGTACACTTCCCTCAGTCACACAGCGAACACTTCCCTCATTCACACCAGGTACACTTCGCTCAGTCACACAGGGTACACTTCCCTCAGTCACACAGGGTACACTTCCCTCAGTCACACAGGGTACACTTCCCTCAGTCACACCGGGTACATTTCGCTCAGTCACACAGGGTACACTTCCCTCTGTCACACAGCGTACACTTCCCTCAGTCACACAGGAACACGTCCCTCAGTCAAACAGGGTACACTTCCATCAGTCACACAGGGTACACTTCCATCAGTCACACAGGGTGCACTTCCATCAGTCACACAGGGTGCACTTCCCTCAGTCACACAGGGTACACGTCCCTCAGTCACACAGGGTACACTTCCATCAGTCATACAGGGTGCACTTCCCTCAGTCACACAGGGTACACTTCCCTCAGACACACAGGGGTACACTTTCCTCAGACATACAGGGGTGCACTTCCCTCAGTCACACAGGGTACACTTCCCTCAGTCCCACAGTGTACACTTCCCTCAGTCACACAGGGTACACTTCCCTCAGTCACACAGGGTACACTTCCCTCAGTCACACAGGGTACACTTCCCTCAGTCACACAGGGGACACTTCCCTCTGTCACACAACGTACGCTTCCCTCATTCACACAGGGTACACATCCCTCAATCACACAGGGTGCACTTCCCTCGGTCAAACAGTGTACACTTGCCTCAGTCCAACCGGCTTACACGTCCCTGAGTCACACAGGGTACACTTCCCTGAGTCACACAGGGTACACTTCCCTGAGTCACACAGGGTACACTTCCCTCAGTCACGCAGATACACTTCCCTCAGTCACAGAGCGTACATTTCGCTCAGTCACACCGGGTACACTTCGCTCAGTCACACAGGGTACACTGCCCTCAGTCACACCGAGGAACAGTTCCCTCAGTCACACAGGGAACACGTCCCTCAGTCACACAGGGTACACATCCCTCAGTCACACAGGGTACACTTCCCTCAGACACACAGGGTACACTTCCCTCAGTCACACAGCGAACACTTCCCTCATTCACACCGGGTACACTTTCCTCAGTCTTACAGATGTACAGTTCCCTCAGTCACACAGGGGTACACTTCCCTCAGTCACACAGGGTACACTTCCCTCAATCACACAGGGTACACTTCCCTCAGTCACACAGGGTACATTTCCCTCAGTCACACAGGTTACACTTCCCTCAGTCACACAAGGTATACTTCATTCAGTCCCTCAGCGTACACCTCCCTCAGTCACACAGGGTACACTTACCTCAGTCAAACCGTGTTACATTTCCCTCAGTCACACAGGATACACGACCCTCAGTCACATAGGGTAAACTTCCCTCAGTCACATAGGGTACACTTCCATCAGTCACACAGGTGCACTTCCCTCAGACACACAGGGCACACTTCCCTCAGTCACACAGCGTACACTTCCCTCAGTCACACAGGGTACACATCCCACAGTCACACAGGGTACACTTCCCACAGTCACACAGGGTACTCTTCCCTCAGTCACACAGGGTACACTTCACTCTGTCAAACATGGTACAGTTCCCTCATTCACGCAGGGTACACATCCCTCAGTCACACAGGGTATACTTCCCTCAGTCACACAGGGTACTCTTCCCTCAGTCACACAGGGTACACTTCACTCAGTCCCACAGGGTACACTTCCCTCTGTCACACAGGGTACATATCCCTCAGTCACACAGGGTACAATTCCCTCAGACACACAGGGGTACACTTTCCTCAGACATACAGGGGTGCACTTCCCTCAGTCACACAGGGTACACTTCCCTCAGTCCCACAGTGTACACTTCCCTCAGTCACACAGGGTACACTTCCCTCAGTCACACAGGGTACACTTCCCTCAGTCACACAGGGTACACTTCCCTCAGTCACACAGGGGACACTTCCCTCTGTCACACAACGTACGCTTCCCTCATTCACACAGGGTACACATCCCTCAATCACACAGGGTGCACTTCCCTCGGTCAAACAGTGTACACTTGCCTCAGTCCAACCGGCTTACACGTCCCTGAGTCACACAGGGTACACTTCCCTGAGTCACACAGGGTACACTTCCCTGAGTCACACAGGGTACACTTCCCTCAGTCACGCAGATACACTTCCCTCAGTCACAGAGCGTACATTTCGCTCAGTCACACCGGGTACACTTCGCTCAGTCACACAGGGTACACTGCCCTCAGTCACACCGAGGAACAGTTCCCTCAGTCACACAGGGAACACGTCCCTCAGTCACACAGGGTACACATCCCTCAGTCACACAGGGTACACTTCCCTCAGACACACAGGGTACACTTCCCTCAGTCACACAGCGAACACTTCCCTCATTCACACCGGGTACACTTTCCTCAGTCTTACAGATGTACAGTTCCCTCAGTCACACAGGGGTACACTTCCCTCAGTCACACAGGGTACACTTCCCTCAATCACACAGGGTACACTTCCCTCAGTCACACAGGGTACATTTCCCTCAGTCACACAGGTTACACTTCCCTCAGTCACACAAGGTATACTTCATTCAGTCCCTCAGCGTACACCTCCCTCAGTCACACAGGGTACACTTACCTCAGTCAAACCGTGTTACATTTCCCTCAGTCACACAGGATACACGACCCTCAGTCACATAGGGTAAACTTCCCTCAGTCACATAGGGTACACTTCCATCAGTCACACAGGTGCACTTCCCTCAGACACACAGGGCACACTTCCCTCAGTCACACAGCGTACACTTCCCTCAGTCACACAGGGTACACATCCCTCAGTCACACAGGGTACACTTCCCACAGTCACACAGGGTACATTTCCCTCAGTCACACAGGGTACACTTCCTTCAGTCACACAGGGTACTCTTCCCTCAGTCACACAGGGTACACTTCACTCTGTCAAACATGGTACAGTTCCCTCATTCACGCAGGGTACACATCCCTCAGTCACACAGGGTGCACTTCCCTCAGTCACACAGGGTACACGTCCCTCAGTCACACAGGGTACACTTCCATCAGTCATACAGGGTGCACTTCCCTCAGTCACACAGGGTACACTTCCCTCAGACACACAGGGGTACACTTTCCTCAGACATACAGGGGTGCACTTCCCTCAGTCACACAGGGTACACTTCCCTCAGTCCCACAGTGTACACTTCCCTCAGTCACACAGGGTACACTTCCCTCAGTCACACAGGGTACACTTCCCTCAGTCACACAGGGTACACTTCCCTCAGTCACACAGGGGACACTTCCCTCTGTCACACAACGTACGCTTCCCTCATTCACACAGGGTACACATCCCTCAATCACACAGGGTGCACTTCCCTCGGTCAAACAGTGTACACTTGCCTCAGTCCAACCGGCTTACACGTCCCTGAGTCACACAGGGTACACTTCCCTGAGTCACACAGGGTACACTTCCCTGAGTCACACAGGGTACACTTCCCTCAGTCACGCAGATACACTTCCCTCAGTCACAGAGCGTACATTTCGCTCAGTCACACCGGGTACACTTCGCTCAGTCACACAGGGTACACTGCCCTCAGTCACACCGAGGAACAGTTCCCTCAGTCACACAGGGAACACGTCCCTCAGTCACACAGGGTACACATCCCTCAGTCACACAGGGTACACTTCCCTCAGACACACAGGGTACACTTCCCTCAGTCACACAGCGAACACTTCCCTCATTCACACCGGGTACACTTTCCTCAGTCTTACAGATGTACAGTTCCCTCAGTCACACAGGGGTACACTTCCCTCAGTCACACAGGGTACACTTCCCTCAATCACACAGGGTACACTTCCCTCAGTCACACAGGGTACATTTCCCTCAGTCACACAGGTTACACTTCCCTCAGTCACACAAGGTATACTTCATTCAGTCCCTCAGCGTACACCTCCCTCAGTCACACAGGGTACACTTACCTCAGTCAAACCGTGTTACATTTCCCTCAGTCACACAGGATACACGACCCTCAGTCACATAGGGTAAACTTCCCTCAGTCACATAGGGTACACTTCCATCAGTCACACAGGTGCACTTCCCTCAGACACACAGGGCACACTTCCCTCAGTCACACAGCGTACACTTCCCTCAGTCACACAGGGTACACATCCCTCAGTCACACAGGGTACACTTCCCACAGTCACACAGGGTACATTTCCCTCAGTCACACAGGGTACACTTCCTTCAGTCACACAGGGTACTCTTCCCTCAGTCACACAGGGTACACTTCACTCTGTCAAACATGGTACAGTTCCCTCATTCACGCAGGGTACACATCCCTCAGTCACACAGGGTATACTTCCCTCAGTCACACAGGGTACTCTTCCCTCAGTCACACAGGGTACACTTCACTCAGTCCCACAGGGTACACTTCCCTCTGTCACACAGGGTACATATCCCTCAGTCACACAGGGTACAATTCCCTCAGACACACAGGGGTACACTTTCCTCAGACATACAGGGGTGCACTTCCCTCAGTCACACAGGGTACACTTCCCTCAGTCCCACAGTGTACACTTCCCTCAGTCACACAGGGTACACTTCCCTCAGTCACACAGGGTACACTTCCCTCAGTCACACAGGGTACACTTCCCTCAGTCACACAGGGGACACTTCCCTCTGTCACACAACGTACGCTTCCCTCATTCACACAGGGTACACATCCCT